>NW_023596576.1:1294315-1316878 GCF_011947565.3 Pollicipes pollicipes | reverse complement strand
GAAGCTTTCGCACGTCGCGGACATCGCCGTTTTGTTGAAGGCTCCTAAAAAGACAGCGATATAGAGGAGCTGAGTGCTAACGCGTGACATATTCAGGTACCGAGTAGCATAGCGCGCAATCCAGCCACGGAAACCTAAGATGAACTTGTCGACAACGTAACATCATTGCATCATTTCTCTTGCCCGCTGAGCGGTTGGCCTCTCGAATCGGATTGGATGCACGCCACTTTCTGCCACTTTGTCTCGTGTCTCAGACCAGCGTCCCAGTCCGTGTCGCACAAAGTTCGAGTGTCACTGGATCTGAGTCTGTTCCGACCTTGAGCCGCCGCTTAAGGACCCGCCCGCCAGCTGATCATGTTCGGCCGCGAGTTGGAGCATGACTCCACAGACTCGCCAAACAAGCGTTCCAGTCAGTCTTGTTTGTTAGGGCATGAGCGAGCACTGGCTGGTCGTTTGCTGTCCTACACTAGTCTGGTTGTGACGAACGATTTAAGGATTACCATTACCCGGCCACTAGTAACTCTTGCTGCAGAATCCCTCCACGTGGGTTTGAATGAGCCCGGTGAGCTTGTGAGCATTGTGTGTCTGGTAAGGCAAGACGTGCTGAACCACGTTTAGAAAATAATGGGCGAAATGCGCGCGGAGGAAAAGGCAGCTCACTCATGCCAGCCCTGAAACAGATGGCTGCTGTAATAATTTACTTGTCGGCGAGGGAGGTGGTTCCTATCGTTTCCGAGCGTCGCGTGCAGGTGATGACTGACGATCACAGAGAAAGGCACAGATCACATTGCAGTTGGTACGTCCTTGATACCCAATAAATAGCAACAAATTGCAGAGAAAGTTACATGAAATACACGGGGGCATAAGACTTAGAGAGTTTGAGTTAAAGACGTAGAGAGGTGCGAAAAGAAGATGCAAAATCCCCGAGTGCAAACGGAGGGGCCACAGTGCATTTGATTCCATGGCAGCATGTTTTGAGCGACTTTTGTGACGTTGCCTTGTGCAAATGCGCAGCGATCTCGTACTGCCGCGGTTGCCAAGAGCCAAGTTTTGGCTATTATGTGAAGTTTTGACAGATGAATATGGGCATCGTAAGATTAAGCGCTATACTCCGCGTGCCAATGTGGCTTCCCACAACAAAGGCGTGAAAAGCATTTGTAGCTCAGACGGCCGAAACAACAGAACATAATAATCATCCAAAAACAATGCTGGGAAAATGCGATGCGGAGCCTTGTGTAGCGACGCGGCCTGAGATGTCACTGCTCGCAAATACAGCAGCACATTGCGACAACTCTCATGCTGTCTTACGGTTGGCTACGATGCATGTCCGCTCATCTCAGACCGTAGAGAAACCTTGTCCTTGCCTCATGCTTTATTATTGAGCTGAAGCTGAGATTTTTACCAAATACACACCGCAATGACGTGAGTCGTTCTCTGCCATCGCCAACCGATACCTTTTATTTCCTGCAGACTCTGTCAGCAACGAACTGATGCAGCTGGAGGCGAAACGGAACAAGCTGCACCAGTCGATCGAGACATACAGCAGCCGGATAGACGAACTGAAGCAAAACCTGGCGCGTCTACAGCTCGAGTACGAGCGGCTCAAGTACAGTGTCGAGCAGGTACAGAAGTGACCGCAAGTCCAACCGGCAGCTGGCTTCATCTGCCGGCCCCAGTTCGGGCCTCTGGCGGTCGTCGACACGGGCCTTTGCGACGCGGAGACTGTGGTTTCCACGGCCGGTCATACCGTTCAGTCGGTTGGCTTCACCGTGGTCAGCTTGGATGTGGTCGATCCAGTTTCGGTGTATCGTTAGGATACCTTCCCTCAGCGTCGTGTTGGTACGACTTCCTTGCCTGCCAATTCCACGCCCGATGTGCAAGAGGAGAAGTTCAACAACAACTGGGGATGGCAGGTCTGGCTAAACAAGGCCGTCTCTATGCAACGTTTCTATATGGGGCGACGTAACGTGAGTTCAAGTTAACACACGCACCTTTTACTGCCAAGGTCAACGCGAAGCCATTTCTGGATTTACACCCATGATCCGTCATAGCTTTACCGGGACTTTCTTGTCTCGCCAAGTACCAGGATGCTATTGATCGAATGTGATAGCTCCACTGACCTTGCTCTGTGCGACTCCTATACGTGACGTGACGAGACTCTAGCCACCTCAGGTCCTCACCATTACAACGGACACCTACCGGTCCTTTTGGTTGCTGGTGTCCTGTGTCGTCGGTTTTGCTGTTTTCCGTCTCCCAGTCAGGTGCTGTTCGGTTGCCAACGGCTGTGTCGCCCGTGATAGCGCGCGCTATTATTCGCTGTGATGCGTGAAGGGTTGCTTGCTGGCCGTGTCCTGACGTGCTGTTGGAGCAGGGGGCTAGCAGCAGCAGTCGTTGCTCTACAATCTTATCAGTTCCTGCGAGGGCGTCACGCTGGTAAGGTACCGCTGCGTGCTATTGCCTGCTTCAATTGGCATGTTGTCGTCTCGACTTGCCGCGGGACTGTGCCTGTATAACGCGCTGTAGTCCGCTGTGTCCCCGTCCCCGTCCCCGTATGCCTGATGGGGGGGGGGGGGGGGTGAGGGGGCCAGGGCACGCACCCTTGACGCCGTGCCGCTCGTCGGCAGGCGCGCGCGACGCAGCGCGAGGCGGCCGAGCGGGACACGCCGCTGCTGGCGATTGCCGCGGCACGCTGCAGCCGGAGCTGGGTCCCCGCGCGCCGCTGCCGCCGCCGGCGGCCCGCCGACGCCCGCCACTGCTCGCTGGCCGACTGCTGGGACTACTCGCGCTGTCCACTCACTGGCGGCTTCACCTTCTTCCTGTACCGGCTGGAGGCGTCGGGCGACGCAGACGCCAGCCGGCTGCACGAAGCGCTACGCAGCAACGCGCAGTGGCGGCCGGAGGCCGGCGCGCGTCTGTGCGTTCGTGCTGGTGCTGGGTGGTGCGACGACGCCGGCCGAGCTGCGCCGCCAACTGGCCGCCGCGCCGCACTGGGCCGGCGACGGCCGCAATCACCTGCTGGTGGCGGTCGGCGCGGCGGCGGCCGACGCGCTCGACGCCGTCGACACGGGCCGCGCCGTGCTGGTGGCGCTCGGACGCCGGCGGCGGAGCCGCGGCCCGGCTTCGACTTGGTGCTGCCGAGCGTGGACGGGCCCGCTGCGTGACGTGGCCTGGCAGACGGCGCCGCCGCTCGTGCCGGCCCGGCGCGCCCTGCTCGTCACGTTCGAGGGCGAGCTGGCCGACGGCGAGGACGCGATGCGCGCCGCGGCGCTCACCAACGCGCTTCGGCCGCTTGGCACACGCGCACACGCACGACGCTGTGCACCTGGTGTCCACGTGCCCGCCGGCAGCGCCGGCGGCCGCCTGGCGGCCGTGGCTGGCGGCTCTGCGGCTCGGCCGAGCAGCGGGCCGCACGCCTCAGCAATGCCACGTTTGCGTTGCTGCCGGCGCCGGCTGGCGGCGGCGCGCGCCGACTGACCGAAGCGCTGCGCGCCGGCGCCGTACCCGTGCTGCTGGGCGAGTGGGCCGCTGCCGCTGGACGGACCGCTTGACTGGCGGCGCGCCGTACTGCGCGTGGCCGAGCCGCGTCTGCCCGAGCTGCACTACCTGCTGCGCACGCTCACCGACGCCGACATCCTCAGCTACCGGCGCAACGGCAGGGAGGTGAGCACGTGTTCCGGGCAGGGCGGCAGCCGGCGTGGAGGCCGCCGAACGTCGGTGTTGAGGTGAAGTAGATACCGCTATGGGCCAGTGTCCGCGGAGATTCTCCTGTCATCGCCATCACCTTGGCATTATATATGGCAGCGCTCGATGAGTCAACCTGCGTTTCACGTGCCTTTAGTACTGTGGCGTGCCGCTAATCGCGCGCGGGTCCTGTCGCCATTCCGATGTACGCCTCTCTCCGCGGCCAGTTCCTGGGAGCATTACCTGAGCTCGGCCAAGGCGGTGGCGGACGCGGTGCTGACGCAGTTCGCTGAGAGGCTGGAGCTGCCGCCGCCGCCCGCCCTCGGCGTCAAGGCTGGAAGCGCCTTCAACGACACGTTCCAGGTACGGTACGGACGGACACGCGTACGGTTGTATAGTGGAACGTTGTGGAAGAACACGGGGTCTTCTGTCTTAATTTCATTTCGCGTAGATTTCCACGTGCTTTAGCCTCACCCGACCAGTTGATATTGCGCTAGGTATAATACCAACTAACGACTAGGGCTGCCTATCCGGCTAGGCATGATACACTGGTTTATTATTATAGATGCCCATTGAGGCAGACGTTAGTTGAATGTAAAAGCACTCGTGGTTGCCGCTGGCTCGTGAATGGGATAACAGCCACTCGTGATGAATTGTGGACGTGGATTTGAGCAGCGCGTCGTCGCAGCCGCCGGTGTGCGGCTGCCCGTCCGTGCGCCCCCTGATGGCGGCGTGGCTTGTCCATATGATTTCCGTCCCCCGCCGTCGCTTCATCTCACCACCGCGCTGGCGCCGACCTTCCCCGAGCCGGCGTCCCGTGACCCGGCCCGCCTCCCGGCCCGTTTCAGCGGTTTGACCGTGGACGTTCAGCTCAGCAGCCTGGACCTGGACGAGTACCTGGGGCCGATCGAGTCGCCGCTGGCCTCGGACCGCTTCCAGCGCAACTTCACCACACCGCGGCTGGACACGTACGCGCGCTGGGAACCTGTTCCTGGCCGCCGCACCGACTGTACCCGGCCGTGCCGTACGGTGGACGTGCTGCCGGCCGAGGCCAAATTTGTAGGTGAGCCCGGCAGCGGCGGCGCGCGGCCCGTCGGTGGGGCCAAGGAAGCCGACGAGTGCTGGGCACTGGTGACATCGGGGAGCTGTGTTTTGGACCATGTGACGTCAGGTTGGGTGGTGTGGTGCTGCTCTCATTGCTGCGCTGAGGGCCGTTGGGATGTAAATGTTGTGGATGCTCTCAACGTTCAGTCCTGGTTTCGGCTTCGTTGTTTACTTCGCTTTTCGTCGGGGACCACCGGGAACAAGCTTGCATGCGGGAAGTTTTTATTTTTAGCTACCGGCCATGAACAGGTCAGATGTGAGCCACAAATGTTTGGCCACAGTCAGGCGCCAGTATTTGGGAGCCGCTACACCATTTAACGACCTTCACCGGCCCACTTCGCCCTGAGCGCGTGCGTGCGCGGACGAGACGTGAACGGAGCCACACCACGCCACATCGGTGGCCGGCGCTAGGAGAGGTGCTAAACAGGGTGGGCGGCGGCGCGCCGACAGGGCCCGCGGCTCGGCTTCCGGCCGGTGGCGTCCGGCGAGGGTGGCCAGCGGCAAGGAGTTCAGCGAGGCGCTCGGAGGCAACTCGCCGCACGAGCAGTTCACCCGTTGTCATGCTCACCTACCGACGAGAGCAGGTCAGTGGCGGTCAGGGCCGCCAGCGAGATCACGTCCTGCTGCCGGGGTGGTGGGAGAGCGCAAGGTGCAGTCAGCCGATGAATTCGCGCTGCAAGAACGAATATCGAAGTGAATTTTGCCCGCTCTCTGCCTTGGTTTATGTTGTTGGTCAGGTTTTGCTCGAGGATGCAGTACTGTACTGATTTACCTCGATGCCACGCTATGTCACGTCTCCGAAACCTGTGACTACTTTCCTCCAGTCACATCATAGTCCGACAGCTGGGCTGATGCTGCACCGTCGCTGGGGTGTGCGCGCGCTGCACACTGAGTTATGGACGGGCCGACTGGCGTGTCTTGGCCGCCTGTGACGCCGGGCGTCGCCGCCGCGGCAGACGCCGGTGCCCGGCCGCGACAGGCCGCCTCCCTGCGGCCGCCCCGCGGCTCACTGCGCGCCGGCGCCGTCTGTCGGCAGGTGCTGATGAGCGCTCTGGGCCACCTGTACGGCCTGCCTTACCTCAACAAGGTGGTGGTGGTGTGGAACGCCCCCGAGTCGCCGTCCGACACGCTCCAGTGGCCCAGCGTCGGCGTGCCCGTGGAGGTGGGTTACCCCGCCGCGGAAGGGGGAAGAGGCGGCCTGCGACGGGTCCGGACCTGGCAACGCCCCGTGCCATTCCCGTGATTGTGGGATGTCGGCGAAATTTGACATGTCTGAGCACGTGTAGCGAATGAATAATGTGTGCTCGGGTACTCTGCATGGAGCGTGGTACACGCAGTCATGTATGCAAACATGTATGCAACATGCAATAAGCAATAAATACGCAATAATTTCATGCATCACTGTGGTCATATTTTCTGTGGCGTCTGATTCGAACGTCTTGAACAAGGCATTTAATCGAATGGGACCATCCACCATTTATTACCTTGTATCCGTGTGTTATCACCATTTTTCTGATAGTTACATGTTTTACGGCTGAGCACGTGTGTTTACATTTGCATTCCCATTTACTACTGATGTCGTGCCACCGACATTGTTTCCAACAGGTGGTCACGGTTGGCAAGAACAGCCTAAACAACCGGTTCCTCCCATTCGAAAACATCGAGACGGATGCCATTTTATCAATCGACGACGACGCACACCTGCGTCACGACGAGATTGTGTTCGGATTCCGGTGGGTGCGCGGCGGCCGCTGTCATGGACGTTACGGCGTCTTCACGCTGGGTGACTGGTCTCACTTTGCTATTAGGGTCTTTCATAAAAAACCTGTACAGTTCGACGTGCATGTGGCTTATAAATTCGTTCATCCGGTTTCACGAATTGCTGGAGTCGGGGCCCTTGCATTGTGGTGTGAACGCCCGGGAATTAGAATAAGTGCTATCCATGCATTGGAGAAGTGTGTGACGATAGAACCAAGAATATCTTAAACTGGGACGTTTTGGTGTTATTGGTGCAATGTAACGTCCAAGAAGCCTGTCATTAATGGGCCGGTGTGCCCGGGTCGGACGCCCGGTCCGCCCAGGTGTCGGGACTGTGTGCCGCCTGGCGGTGTACTGACGTGGTGGCACCCTGTGCAAGCACTGACCTGCGCCGACGGCCGCAGGGTGTGGCGCGAGCAGCGGGACCGACTGGTCGGCTTCCCGGGGCGCTACAACGCCTGGGACACCAAGCACGGCGGCTGGCACTACAACTCCAACTACTCGTGCGAGCTCTCCATGGTGCTGACAGGTAGGAGTGGGTGGCGTCCTGTGTCGTTTGAGTGGTGCGGCTTGCTTCGGTGGTGTTGGCTCGCCGGCTCGCTCTTGTCGAGCCCACTGCCTCGCTCGTGTCGAGGTCGCTGCCTCGCTCGTGTCGAGGTCGCAGCCTCGCTCGTGTCGAGTTCGCTGCCTCGCTCGCGTCGAGTTCACTGCCTCGCTCGTGTCGAGTTCGCTGCCTCGCTCGTGTCGAGGTCGCTGCCTCGCTCGTGTCGAGTTCGCTGCCTCGCTCGTGTCGAGCTCGCTGCCTCGCTCGTGTCAGGCTCGCTGCCTCGCCCGTGTCAGGCTCGCCGCCTCGCCCGTGTCAAGCTCGCCGCCTCGCCCGTGTCAGGCTCGCCGCCTCGCCCGTGTCGAGCTCGCTGCCTCGCTCACCAGCCTCTGACTGCCCCCGGGCGTCTCTGCCTCCGCCCGAGCTGGCTCGAGCCGGCGGTGGTGTGCCGTGTGTTGCATGCGGCGGGCGTTCTCAGTGCCGCCGGCCGGAGATCGTTCTCACGGCGCGCTGCCCGGCAGGTGCGGCGTTTTTCCACAAGTACTACGCGCACATGTACTCTGAGTGGATGCCCCCAAGTGATCCGGGACAAGGTGGACGAGTACATGAACTGCGAGGATATCGCCATGAACTTCCTCATCTCGCACTTGACCCGGCAGCCGCCCGTCAAGGTGCGACGCGGCCCAGCTCATCACGCGCCACCGGCCAGGCGCGCTCGCACCGTGACGGGCTGCGCTTGATATGTGTGTTGGGAGGGAGCTCCACAGGGACTCCAAGCTGCGGATGGAAGTGTGCACCACGGACCTAGTAGGATGAGTACACTCAGTAAGACTCTAACGTTGCGATGTCATCTCATCCACTAGAAACTCCCCGACTACTGAATTCCTGGTCCCATGACTAGGTATGTCCAGGCCGTTTTACTTTGCGTTCAGTTGTGGACAGTTTGTCACATACGACCTGTGACGAGTTTTCACTTCGACTGCATTTCCACTAAGAATGGGAGCAAGATATCCCTTCCTGTCTGTCATCCGTTCCGGACTAGCGGCCGTGAGCCGTCTGTTTGACCACACCAATGTGCCACCAGGGCCGCATGCGCTCGGTACCTCTGGCTGTGACCTCCCATCGCCCCGTGGCGAGGCTGTGCCCTGAGCTCGGGTACGTTGTTTCAGGTGACCTCCCGCTGGACGTTCCGCTGTCCCGGCTGTCCAATGACGCTCTCCGAGGACGAGGAGCACTTCACCGAGCGCCACAAGTGTATCAACTTCTTCTCGCGCGTGTACGGCCACATGCCGCTGCTGAACACGCAGTTCCGCGTCGACTCGGTGCTCTTCAAGACGAGACTGCCGCCGGACAAGCAGAAGTGCTTCCGGTTCATCTAGCGACCCCGGTCGCGGTGTGCGGCCGGCAGTGGCCGTGCTCGGCGCGCGCCGCGGCGGCACTGATCGGCGCCGTCCGTCAGCCCGCGGCGCGTGGCGTTCGTCCGGCGCCGGCGCCGGTCCCGGCCCGCTGCTGGGCGGCGGCTCCGCGGGGCCCAGACGGATGGCGGGTAGCCGCATTACGCGCTCGAGCCCCGCCGGGAAGTGCAACCAACCAGCGGCCGGCGCCGCGGTCGTACACTCACGCTCGTGCAGAGCGCTGCAACTCATCATTATGCTTTATCAATGTGATAATGGGACTAACAGGAACGGTCGCCACCTGTTGCAACGCCTTCATGTGTTCTCGTGTAGCGTGTCTCCCGTTGTCTCGCGGTTCGGTGGCTTGTATAACGCTGTGCACACAAGTACGTTGCCATACGGGGTCATATGTCCGCTTCACTGTCACCGGGGGGCGCGCTGGCCACGCCACGCTGGTCATGTGTGGCGTGCTCTGATCGGACTCCGTGACGTCCGGATCGCTTCCCTCGAGCTTGCGTTAGCCGCTGGCACTCGACGCTACCGCCAGCAATCTCAACGGATGTTCGCGCTGTCGCCCCGGCGCGCTGCGCGCAATACGAATCAGAGATCAGACGCGTGTATTTGATGGCGGCTCGGCTCGGGCCCACCATGGCCCGTTCCTGTCGCGCGAGACCGCTGCCACGCGTCTCGCACCGCCTCTGATCGGGCCGCGATCGGACGGCGGGCCGCCACGCGCCGGTCAGCCCCCGGCCGTGTCATGTCACCACACAACCGGCACAAATGTCCGCCGTGTTTGACAGCACTATAAACCGCCCCTAAGGCGTGTCACATTTCGTCCGCGTTAAAACCGACAGCCAATCATTTGACGAGACCAGCATGAACACGCTTGATGTGGCGCGCCTGAGCCAATCACTTGACGAGACCAGCATGGACACGCTCAATGTGGCATCGCGCAAGCGCTGCGGCTTAAAACGAATATACGTAAGCAGATTTTCTACCATCTCATCACCATCATAAACAATTTACCGTAAGTGAGCGCACTTGTTGCGCGAACGTGACAAAACGAGTGGACTACAAGCACATTTGTTAAACACAACACCAAAAGCGACAAAGCCCGCCGCACCACTGCTAGTCGACCGTAAGCCAACGACGAAACCTGTCGTAAGCAGTCTACGCTACCAGCTGTGTGCAGTCGTGAGGCGGTTCTACATCTACATCTAAAATTTGCCGCTTTTCGGTCGTACTTCAAGGGCCGTGCGGTATGGCTCGCGCTTGGCAATACAACCGGGCAAACTGCAGATGGCTGTGGTGCCGGCGCTTGACAAGACAGCTCTCACATACGCGATTACCAGTCTATGTGTAAATGTCATCTCCAGTTCCCCCATCAACCGAACTCTCACTAGGAAGTTCATAGTTTATGTACAGAATCATCGGTTCCCCAAGGGGCTTCGATTTCGTACAACTGAGGAGGCCAAGCTCCCATCGGGCGAGGTCGTTCGCGAACTCTTGGTGCGACCGCAGGCGGCGCCTGGTGAGCAACCGCATTAACTGAAGTCCCTGTTGGTGAGGATGAGCGGCGCCACCAGCGACCAGGTGTACAGGGCCAGGCACATCCACGAGGACGCGATCTTCACCCACATGGAGGCCCGCGTTGTTGGATAGCGTGCGCAGATCTGAGTTGGGGCTGGAAGCGAGCGAGACCGCTGTCAGCGTACGCCTCTGATGCGCAGTACACAGCACACACAACACGAGAGAGGTGATGGTCTGGGCCATGGGACTGTGGTGAGGCGCATGGAAAGCAGACATTAAGCTTTGCTGGTCACACCTTGGATGGTACATAGCCCATACAAGGGCAGTTACCCCACTGAAATCAACACGAACATCTTACTACAGCTTCTGATTTATTTTCTTCATTAGTACTAAGAGTCTCGCAATTAAAAGTCGGAAACATACGGTGAGTAAAGTCGCACCCCTCAACGCACCCCTCAAACCAGAGCAAAAGGAGCAACATGGATACATATTGGAAATGAGGTCACAGCACCCCAATGCGCGACAGAGGCTACTCGATCACTGCACACAGCCCAGGCCCGAAGCCAAGAGGTCAAACCACAGCGTATGCTGAAGCCTACCTTCCCTCCGGTCTGCACAATGGGCCGCATGAAACACAAACAGCCATCATCACCAGAGCGACAGGACATGAGAACATGAGACACGCAGAGAGCTAGTCGGCATGAACTGGGGACGGCAACGTCGAACGGGACTACTCCCGGGAAATCAACCCGGCACCAATCCTCAATCCTGGGATGCCGGACATGTCGAAACGGCATCCCTGCACCTGGCATTGGGACGAAATTAAGTACGCATACTGAACATTCCTGTCACTTGGCAACTGTACCTAAGCCTTGCTTAAAATGGATCAACAAATTAAATCCACCAGCAGTAAGAGGTTGCATGTTTACAAATAGCCTCATATGTACCTTTAGACTATTACCACCACTCTTCATACGTTGAACGTTATAGGACTACGGGATATACAATTAGGAACGAATTGCGAGTCTCCATTTTCATGTTTTTCCTTCATTTGCTAAACTTCGTCAGCTTAGCATTGCACCCAAGCTGCTATAAGTTGACTGTCACCCTCATTGTGCACGGAACTTGCTGCTATTTGTTGTCCTAAAAGCCTATTTTCATAACCGCGCGCAGTGATTTCCTCCGACAAAATCACTCTTTTGAATGTGTTTTTTTGCGTCTATGACATGCCCGTCATACCTCTCGTTCCAACTTGTTACCCATATCCTATCATTGTCTCCTGTGCCCTACTGGGTGCAGGAGTGGAGCCACAGGTTGGCGAAGTTTGCTGCCGGCTGCTGGGACTGCGACTGAAAGACAGCAGGCTGATCCTCAGTCCCAGCATAAAAACGCAATTGGTAATGGCTTGTCGCCGCGCGGTACTCACGAGTGCCAGTTGGTAATGGCTTGTCGCCGCGCGTTACTCACGAGTACCAGTTGGTAATGGCTTGTCGACGCGCGGTACTCACAAGTACCAGTTGGTAATGGCTTGTCGCCGCGCGTTACTCACGAGTACCAGTTGGGAATGGCTTGTGGACACGCGTTACTCACGAGTACCAGTTGGTAATGGCTTGTCGACGCGCGGTACTCACAAGTACCAGTTGGTAATGGCTTGTCGCGCGCGTTACTCACGAGTACCAGTTGGTGATGGTTTGTGGCCGCGCGTTACTCACGAGTACCAGTTGGTGATGGCTTGTCGACGCGCGGTACTCACAAGTACCAGTTGGTAATGGCTTGTCGCCGCGCGTTACTCACGGGTACCAGTTGGTAATGGCTTGTGGACACGCGTTACTCACGAGTACCAATTGGTGATGGCTTGTCGACGCGCGGTACTCACAAGTACCAGTTGGTAACGGCTTGTCGCCGCGCGTTACTCACGAGTACCAGATGGTGATGGCTTGTGGCCGCGCGTTACTCACGAGTACCAGTTGGTGATGGCTTGTCGACGCGCGGGTACTCACAAGTACCAGTTGGTAATGGCTTGTCGCCGCGCGTTACTTACGAGTACCAGTTGGTGAGCGTCATCATGACGTAAAGCGTGGCCAACGCGAACATCAGGTGGAAGAAGGACCAGCTGTAGGCGACGCCCTCGTCCTCGTTATCCCACACTTGTGCCTCTGAGTCCTGCGTGGTGCCGCCTCCTGGAAGCAGCCGACCGTCCAAGGCGCGTCAGGACCCCGAGCTCCCGACCGCGGCCCGCCAGTCGCCGGCACCGATGCAGCCTGGACAGCCTGGTCAGCTGATCACGAACGCACAGAATAGGGCACTGATACTGTCTGGCCTTCACTGAAAGCTTCACGGAAACAGAGGACCGTGCGATAGCTTACGAGAATGGCGATCAATAACAATATCAGAACCGTTGATCTTCAGAGTCAGACGCAACCACTGGCTGACACAACACCTCCACCTCTGCAGAGCACACTGGAGACGGAAGGAATCGCAAGCACACGCCGCTAATCTTTTTTTCGCCGCGGATATAGGCCTTGTTACACAAGTAGCCGGACGGCAGAGATCCCGCACATGATGCCGCCGGGACCACGCACATCGGCTCACGCCACGCCGGGGCTGATACCTCTCGGCGAGTGGCGACAGTGGGCGCACCAAAACGGCGCGCACTGCACGAGTTATCTCTCATGGAAGTACGCCACAGGCACTGGACTGCGACGGTGACCGGGGACGGCCGCTCACGGCACGGGGGCTGCGCTCGGGTGGGGCTCAGTCATGGGACCGCCTTGGCTTGCCCTCCAAATTATTCACCAGACTTCTCTTGTCGGTCTTTCCGGCTAGAAAAATGAGTACAGCTCAAGATGGATATCAACCGAGTTGGGAAAAAACATTACCCAACTGGTCGAATACGTATAGCTTTCACTTGGAAAGTACGCCACAATACAGAAAGACGCTAGTTATGGCATATAACGTTGTGTGGACATTTATTACTGAAGATTTTAAGATTCTCGTGCGATTACAAATTAGTGTGAGTTTACGTGAGCAACATTGCCTATAATGAGTGTGCCTTTGGGTCGCAGCGGCAGCGCTCCTCTAACGCATGACGTATGCCCCGTCACCGACGACAGCGTGACAGCGGCGCATACGCAATAATAAAGCCGTTTTAAAAGCTTTTGCTTTAGCCACTACCAGAGCGCCCAAACTGGGCGACGAGAAGAGGATTCTGGTGACCAAGGACAACAGGCGTCCCACTGAAAGATCAACACATTGTAAGAATCCAGATCAAACACCACGGAGGAGTTCAACCACTGCTACGAACGCAGCCGCGTCGACACCCGAGCGGAACTGGATACGGGCCAGCCAGGACGGGGGCAGGACGCAGGCCTTGGACATCACCGGGTACACCCCGCGTCTGGCACCTCAGGCAGCTCAGCCACGGCAAGATCCCATCCCCAGCACCCAGACGCCACACTCAGACCCAGCCCGACTGGAGCCACGCCCCGCAGGACCGCCCACCGTCAGAAAACACGAGCGGCGGCGCCACAGGACTGCAGAAAGGGGTCACCGCTGACGGCCGTCCGGCCACCGCCGCTTGCGACGCTGAGCACTCACCGGAGCCGGACTCCTCCTTCAGAAGGATCTTGTCGGAGCCGGTCAGCCGGGCGTGCTGGGAGGAGCTGGCCGTGCTGCGGCAGGCAGGGCGGCCGGTCAGACGGCCGCGAGACACGCCGCTGCTGGCGCGCCGCGGCACGGCCCGACTGTGCTTACGAAAGTAATCTCACTCATGACATCTATCGACAATTAGTGGTGCATACGACGTTTTTACGGAGTCGTTGGATCTACACCTGTGGCAAACTTCAAACGTATCAGAAAAAACTTAACATTTAGGGATTTTTGGGCTCCAGCACCATTACAACACTGCGAAGTGTCAGGCTTACTGTAGGGCACCTGCGCCGTTGTAGCAAGCGCGCAGCGGACTGTCCAGTAGGCTGATCTCCTCGCCACATGAATGGCTCCCACGCCAGCACCCTCAGCCGTTTCACCACCAGCCTCCTCCACCTTAGACCCCGGCCCTGCTCCAGCCCTACAGAAATGCGGCAGCACCGCCGCCAGCCCGCGCCGGGGAGCCATGCCAGCCGGCTGCGGCGGCCTGCGCCTGCCCGCCGCCGGCGAGCCATGCCAGCCGACAGCCCAGGTCTGCCCGCCGCCGGGGAGCCATGCCAGCCGGCGGCCCTGAGCGTGCCCGCCGCCGGCGAGCCATGCCAGCCGCCAGCCCAGGTCTGCCCGCCGCCGGCTCACTCACCGCACACTGGAGTAGAGCACGCAGACGAACCAGACCACCAGACCGACGATCGACTCGGCGTCGAAGCTGGCGCCCTGATTGGCCGGTCCAGGAGTTGGGTTCGCACCAACCGCCGCCGCCGCCGTTGATGATGCCCGAGAAGTTGGGCTTGCAGGTGAGGTCTGCCGCCAGGGCACCGGCGTTACAGGGCAGACGGTGAGGACGACGGCTCGCGACGGCCGACCAGGCGGCCAGAACGGCACGCAGCGCGCGCTGCAGGGTTGGCCGTCGCCACGGCCAACAGCCGCCGAACTGGAGTTGAATTTTTCAGGTCAGGTACAGTCCACGTTGCGCCCAACTGGGTACTGTTCCCTACTGCCAAGGCACCCACCTGATGCTGCTCCTTACGACGTTGCAAAAAGCCTACGTCACATGTGCCCACGTCACAAGCACCTACGCCACAAGTGTGTGCGTCACACACGGGCGACTGTGCTCCGATGCGTAGGACCTATTGTGACGCACATACATGACGTCATAGGTTGCAACTTGTGGACGCCGTTCGGCACTGGGGAATGCGGCCCTGGTGTAACCAGTCCCAGCTTAAGCCCGCTCCGGTCGTGCCGGACGTGACGCACTGCGTGCCCCAGCCGGCGCTCCGACTCCCAGCTCTAGAGGCGCGGCCCACCGCCAGGCCGACGTTTCTGCACGGGCGTACACGTACCGGGCTGGTTGGCCATGGCGCTCCAGGTGAGGTACATGGTTGTAGAGGGTGACGGCGGCCGACTGCAGGCAGGCCCGAGTTCGGCTGCGCCTGCTGCACCTTAGGCAGCACTGACACCACCGACACCACCACGCACAGGATCAGGTTGACGCTGATGAAGAACTTGTGCGTGGCGCAGCCGTCCGGGCGCGTGTAGAAGGCGAAGAAGAGGCCAACGGCCGTGATGGCCAGCGCGTACTGCAGGAACGTGAAGAAGAGCAGCAGGCAGTACCAGGCCTTCGCGCCCGTCTCCTCGTACCGTTGACACCTGACGAGCGAGGAATGGGTCACACTCAGCCTGTCGGCGCCAGCGCACCAATACAAATGTTATCGACGTTGGGCAGCTGATTTGGTTTCGCAAACAACACGTCTGGGCTTTTTTCACTTCCGGCAGGACAACAAAACATGTTGCATATATATATATATATATATATATATATATATATATATATATATATATATGGAAATGTTACCACTTATCAGCTCGAACGCTAGAATAAGGCGAATTTCAAACGACTGTTTTGGCACTCGCGCAATGAAACGCATTTGAGGTTGTACTTCCTCGTGCTGTACAGAACCACAGTCAAGAAAATGATCACATATCTCAATGACTATCATTTACACACCTCTGCCATGCATCCAACCCCAACCAGGCACAAACCATGTTGTGGCGCAAAAGACCATGCATTTCGAAACACCCGCAGAAGGACGCCCATTCACGGACGTAGTACTGGTCCCATGTCATGTCGTTGTGTGTGCGTTAAGTGTGTGTCAAATGATGTCGTGTTCAGTTCCATGTTGTTCCACCTTTATAAATTTCACGACGCCCGCTCACCCAGTTTTCGGCCCAGCCGTGGGCGAAGTCGATGATGAGCACCAGCTGGATCAGAATAAACAGGAAGCCTCCGATCATGCCGAAGTACATCCACCAGACGAGACTACCAGCTGCCAAAAGGTGGTCACTCGTAAGTACTGTCGACCAGCAACTAGGATACCAAACGCCGCCGTCTGAGCGCGCGTCGGCGCATACTTAACATATAAACAAACAAAGCGTGGTGTATCCAACACCAGTCCACGGTACAATCGGGAAACTGTTCCGCAACTAAGAGATTGTCCATACCTGGCATGAAGAAAGCTCCAACCATGCCACCTATCAGCAGTAGGTATTTGATCGCCCAGAACCTGTGCAAAAGGACGTTAGTCAGCTTTTGTGCATCAACATGCAAGAACTTCAAAACGCAAGATCACGTATCTCACCATGCTGAAGCTCATTGGATTTGACGCTACCGCTGACACCAAGTTCAACAACACCCAAGAAAACCACTTTCGGTCCAACCAAACCCCTACAAAAACCGGAGACCGCCTTTAGGGCGGAGCCACGTCCAACGCCCACCCGTTCTGTATGCCAGCTCGGTGGTCTCTTGAGGACTTGACATTGATCATGATGAGCGCCATCATCAGAAAGAAGAGGGTGGTGATGAAGCAGACGCGGTAGACGGCCATGTAGCCTACGGCCGTGCTGCAGTCGAGATGTTCGCCGCAGAACGGCACCTGTCGGGGTCAGGGCCGGTCAGCCGGGACCCGCACCGCGCCGAGCCGGCCATCACCGGACGACGGCAGATCGACAGGCGTCCAGCTGCAACACCGCCAGTCGCACATCCACTCTGTTCACACAAATCCAGTCAGCGCAATCACACCGTAACCGAACCCTTATCTGAAGTTCAGTGTGCCCAGTACCACATTAACTTCAAGGTAGCACAGGGTCCCTGGCGGCGCGCCGGCGCTAGCGCCGGGCATGGCCAGGCGGCGGCGGCGGCGGCAGCGTACCTTCTGCAGCTTGTCCTGGAGGCCGGGCGCCAGCAGCACGCAGGAGAGCACGGTGACGGCCAGCAGCATGATGGCGTACATGATGCGCGAACTGGTGGAGTTGCGGCACGACGGACAAGCTGAGCAGCAGAGACTGCAGGCCGCCGAGCCGCAGCAGCAGGCCAGCTGGCGACGGAGCGCACAGACACGGTCACCGTGGCACTGCTGGCTCGTGTTTATGCGACCTGGCAGAATGTGGTGCAACACAGGGGACTTCAAAGGCACTTGATACTCCCGAGGAAGTGACTTTCACAACTGGCATGTTAGTTATGTTGCATTCTAAGCGTTTTGTTGGCTTAATCGTCCTGCAATTTACATGGAAATAGGTGTGAGCCTATGCAACATATAAAACCTATATGCACGAACAAAAACCTAATGAAAGTATTGGCAAAATACTATCCATCAGCTACCAGGCAGTTTCACCGATGCTATGCAAGCAACACCAGGATTTAAAGCATGCAAGAGGGTATAGGTGCAGACCTGTGAGGCTGTACAGATTCCGAGCACTGCTCCCATGGTGGCTTTGGTATTCAAACACCTACACCAGCTCTGGACCAGCTACCTGAATTCACCGTCCTCCACCAACGCCTTCTGCCTGAAATGCAAATTATTCAAGGTTATGAATATATATATGTATATATATATATATATATATATATATATATATATATATATATATATATAATATACCATCATCCAACTTGTGGCTAAGCAGATTGGGGATCATGCATGTCAGGAAAGTTGTGAACTTTGATTACTCATTTATACATCCGTGCCAGCTGGGCAAGCATTCCTTACAAATATAAATCTAGTCCCACAATTTTAATCAGAAAAGTTTTTGAGAATAGAGTTCACACTAAACAAAGTTTGGGCCCAGAGTGCTGATATGCCCATTCAAGTGTAAGATTCCCAGTTCCAACAAAATTTTGTCGTGTAAGCACTGTGTCCTACAATGCTCAGCATGGTATGCCTGCACTCTGACCCCATTTGAACCTCCACACCCACTGATCTCATTTGACCTGCATTTATGAGCAAACACATCATGTTGTCATCTCAGCAAACATTTTTAATGCTTTTGATTTGTAGAAAGTGGTTACATTTCATAATAAAAGATGCATAATTAGATCTGAGTAGCAAATAAAAGATTTCTGCAAAAATATATGTGTGAGATGGTAGTCTCAATAGCACAATGCATGACGCAGACATGCTATCCAACCAAACATTACAATTTTGTTACCTTAGCTCTCTTCAGCAATGTTACCTCCTATAGTCTCTGTCAGCACCTTTATTTATTGAAGTTTGCATCTGTCAGTGCAGTCAAGTGGAACATGTCAGTGTCCCATAGTATGCCCAGCCTTGCCTAAAACATTTTTGAAACATTTTAGCAGGTTATGACAACTACTTTTAGGCATATCTATACTGCAATAAGCCCAAGCAATATTTTGTGAGGTGTTACCAAAGATGTTAATTAAATTACACATATGCTTACCACACAAACAAATAGGAAAATATATTAGCATCAAACACATGCTTAAAATGCCTGTATTATTGTAAATACAATAGTAGTAATTTTCCTGATTTCTGTGGGTGATTTACACTGAAATGACCAGAGAAGTGTATGTAAA
The DNA here is from genome assembly GCF_011947565.3 of Pollicipes pollicipes. Lineage (NCBI taxonomy): Eukaryota > Metazoa > Arthropoda > Thecostraca > Pollicipedomorpha > Pollicipedidae > Pollicipes > Pollicipes pollicipes. The sequence goes on along the minus strand of NW_023596576.1, from coordinate 1,298,349 downwards.
TAGTGAGTTAATCCCAACCGTTATGCATAAATAAAATTTTCCTTGTAAGACTGTCAAAAATAGGTCCATTCAAAGAATTAAATAAATTGCAATCTGTGATTACCAAGAAAACTAGCATTGCTTTCACAGTGACTCAGAGCAAACAATGTGCACATTCTCTGTCAATGATGTGACTCATGGATGGCAAAGGACCACACAACACTTGGCACATTCCATAAACTTTCAATAAATAATAAGAACAAATATGTTACTGATGTTGGACTACTCCAGTGCAATCAATGCCTCTTTGCAGCTGGAATGCAGGCCCCCAATACATGACTCAAGCTTAGCCCAAAATTCAAGCAGCATTGCATGTGATGTGATGTGCAAACCCATATACATAAACCATATGACATATGTAGGCTATTGTTGACAAAGCAATTTATAAAAAAATAATTCAAGTTATAGGTGTGCCCAAGTTTTTGTAAAGGGCACCAACTCAGCCTAATCTTACACTCATAATGAACAAGTTGCACCACACATTCACAAATGCTTTCACCTCCAGAATTCAATGTTGTAAGAATACAGCCAAAACTATAACCTACATTGTAATGCTGTCAGTTTGCAACCAGCCTTTTTTCTTCTTCTTTTATAACTTTGATGCGAGCCCTTTTGAAGGGATGGATTTTCTGTGGATACAGTGCTCACGCTAAGCAGCGTGCTTGTTGCATGAGCTACTGACCCCCACCAATCCGACCCTTTCGCGCCCCACACCCAATCCAAGGCAACAGGCAGAATTTAGTGGCAAAAAGCTTAAACGTGCCACAACTGCTCGGCACCGGTCCGTTCCTGCCCTCTGACGTCAAACTGCCTTTAGCGCTAACCACTGCCACCGGCCCCCCCAGGCCATACCTGTCAAGGGCAAATACGCGAGACCATAAAGCGACCGAAACACCAGCCAGGGGTGGCGGTGGATCGGAAGGCAGGCGCTCTAACAAAACTGAGCACTGGGACAGACAAACAGCTTGATAGCAAAGTGATAACAACTTAAGTTGCTTTAGGAACATTATGATGACCTAATGCTGAAATTTGAAGAAAAAAACTTCATGTAAGCGGGACAAACATAGTTTGGGCAACAGGAAAGACATGGCTCCTTTTACCGCACCATGTCATGGTTGACAATTCGTACACCATATCCAGACACTCCAGTTAAATAAATCCAGTTCATCCTTCCAAATGAATCATTCAGAGCAGAAACATAATAACATTAAGTGTTGTCACTACGCTGATGGTCTTCAACCTCCGTAACAAACTTTACAGACGAACGTACTGGGCTGACTCATCATGCAGGAACCTAGTAACCATGGCACTGTCTTAACCACCAATTATGAACGGAAAAAATTTGATAATCAGTGTAACAGTATTCAGATTTGACAGGGTGTGGGAGAGGGAATGAAGATAATAAAATCTACGCGACTTCGCTGGCACCTAGATAACAAATATACGAATTTTCGAACACCCTCCCCTACACCCACCCGCATCAAACGGTGCACTCCTGCCCGAACCGTCTTTGCTTGCGCCAGTTTGCGTAGCAAATGCATGCGAGTCCCCAATCTGTAAAAAAACTTCATTTTTATTCATAACTGCCGAAAACTAGCACGTCCGCCAACACGCAGTACGTCAACACATCCTCGAGAATATTTAGTACGGATCTTGCTAAGAGGGGAACCGTGTTTAGTAACAACTGGAACTAAAAGTGATGGCGTTTAGTACGTATAGATACTAAACAGAGCAGCCCGGTAGGTGACCCAGGGCTGAACAGAGGAAATGGGATGTTTGGAGGTGAACGTTGTGAATTTGTTATCGTTCGATGAGAGAAGAAGACCTTCACCATTTTGGGATCTCAATTCCCATTTGATTGCGAGTTGCTCCTAGGATGTGGTAAAGTCGGTCGGTTGGTGGTTGGTGGTCAAGGGGGGGGGGGGGGCATCGCGAAAGCGGTTGGGAGACGTGCCCGGAGAAACTCTCGCGCGTACAGAAGAGTGTTTTCTGCTGGCTGAGTATGATATTGATTCATCCTGGATTACGGGGCCTTGGGAAATATATTGTCACTCGGGTAGTGCAAAGAATGGGATACTAATCTTGAGATGTGCTTATCATCCGACCTAGGTTTGAGCCCAATGTCTTGAGTCAGCTCCGGACTGGTTCACGGATTGTGGAATCTGATTCAGCTCGTGACTCAGCTGTTCTATTTTTCATTTGACTAAGTTCAGACTATATTTGCATTGAAGCATGACTTATGACTCGTGCAGGCTGTAAAACCAATTATTGGAGCTCTGGCTCATTTATATATGCATGTGTTATATATATATATATATTATATATATATATATATATTATATATATATATATATAATATATTGATTTAAATCAATACATCCTCTGGTCAGAGTGTACTTTCCTACCTAACGTTAGAAAAAAAATCATTGTTACACCATTCGTCGTGTTTAAGGCAGAATATATCGTAAATAATCACAAAAGAGATTCATGCCCTTACCTTCAAATTTTTTCAGTACGTTGTATTCATGATATCAAAAAATCAAATCGTCTAAGAAAAATTCAAACACTATGCTTATCCCGAGCAACTTCGCCCAGCATTGATGTGCCATATGACATGCTCACCACGACGTTACAGGCAGTACAGATTACCTTAGAAATCATCGAAGTCTTCAGTGACCTCAACTCATTTGAAACCAGTATTTGCAAACCAATATCAGTGCTAGTATGCCACAATATTGCCCGTAGAACTGCGTGACTATGTGAAACGAACAAACGTATCCTTGTCCGTTAGGATCATACCAGAAAACTATAATTTTGAAACGTCATGTCAGTTCAGGGTAAGGTCCATGTCAGTGCAGGCTAAGGTCATGTCATTCAGACGAGGGTCATATCAGTTCAGGATAAGGTCATGTCAGGCCAGGTCAGTTTATTTGATGGGGTTGTTCTGCTTCTTTCTCCGGCCACGTGTGATGAATTTGGGGTTATATTTGATTTAGTTATTACTTTTGTTTCCTCCTATTTATCTTAAACGGGTGTACCAAAGCCTTAAGCTCAACACGAATTTCGCCTCTGTGACGTCTAATGGCAACCTAAGGTAGGGAGTCTTGTGTGGTGTTGAACGGCTCTGGCTGGAGGACAAGACAAACCGTGGTCGAGAATCCTCTGTTTGTCACGACGGTACAAGCTGCACATTTGTTTCATCACCCCAATATTTATAGCAAGTGAGAAAGAATGTGGATTATCAAAACCTTTTCTGTCGTGTGTCATGGACGGCCTAAGGTGGCCCAGTCATCTGTTTAGAAATCATTTTGAGGTGTGAAATGATTTATGGTGTAGACAGTGCAAGTAATCTCCCTGGTTTAACTAAAAATGAACTCAAGTTTACCATGGCATCGTCTGTCGAGCGTGCTGTTCTGTTAGGGCTCCCTGTTTTCACCTCTTAGAATGTCAGATGCAATTTGAATGTTTTTTCAGGTGCACGGGCCCTTCCGTTCACGGGCTCCGTCCGTGCCGGCTCTGTCGTGCCTACAGATCCGGCGCGGTGTCGTCAGTTCCAACCATCATGTCACCAGCTTCCGACGTAGTTTCACCGTCTTCGGCACATCATCGTCACTTTCGTGGTACACGATTAAGGCTGCATAAATCTTGCCAATCATGACTTAACAAATCTTATAATTCCTTACGGTCTACGAATTCCAAAGTCTAGTTTGCGCGGCCCACACGCACAGCGGGACGAGGTGTAGCAGGTGCCGCCTCTTTCGGAAAACTAACTGATCTCAAACTGGGGCACACCGCTGGGTAACCAGCGTTGATGCTCTGCGGCCAAGTCATTGTGACCGGACTGACTCCGATGCGTGGCATCAAAACCCGCCCAGAGCATCACCTGTGCTATGGAACGCCTGTTTATCTCAGGTGCGATGCTGGGAGCTTTGGCGTGGCATAGCGATCTCTTCCGCCAGGTCAAGTTTGTTGGCATGTTTCGTGTTCATAAAATG
>NW_023596576.1:1269828-1293315 GCF_011947565.3 Pollicipes pollicipes | reverse complement strand
GAAGCTCCTCAGTCCGGTCGTCAGCCGGCCAAGCCAGCTGCAGCGTCAGCGCAGGATATTCAGGCGCCGCGGACAGAGTGGTGCTGGACCCGAATAGGATGAACATCACACTAGCCACCTGGGCACGCCCGTTCCGTCCGCGTCCCCTACCGCTGACAGCGAGGACAGCGGGTCTGCCGCGCCGCGTGAGGACGCACCGGCACCCAGAGGTAAGGTCCTCCGGCCGCCAGGAGCTCTGCGCACCGGCAGATGGTTGACGGATACGAATGGCCCCGGATTGTGTTTACTTGTTCCCCTTGTTCCCCACTTGGCCGCTTCTTCGGCGTTGTTACTTGTTGTGGCACCGTTGCTGCAGATATAAGTGCGTTCACTGCATCAGATCACATCTGCATTCCTTCAGTGACTTCCTTTAAGCTCTTTAAGTGCCCGAAAGTTATTATTTATTGACAATTCAGACGAATCGGGGGCATAAGTCTCAGGCTATTATGTATTGACATCAAAAACAGTTATCGATAGGCCAATTCGTTCGAACATCATCACTCCTAAGGCTCTTCCTGCAACACAAAACATCGAAATAAAGCCTTGAGTCAGCGGTCATGCGGTGTGTCCACTGGTCCTACCAGCACAGCAGTTTTGAATTGATTCAGCGCGCTGATTTGTCATTTTCTGCCAGGAACCATCTGTGGTGCCTAAACAAAACACGTGGGTCCAAGCCCCCCCCCCCCTTTCTCCCCTTGGCTGTGGCCATGACTCAGCATCTTTTGTGTCTCCTTATCTGCACTTCGATGCCTGTATCTCTGCTGCCAGACGTGCACCATTTGCGACCTCTTGCCGGCCTGCCGCCGGATGTACGCGAGCCAAGCGACCGCTCTGAGCGGGGGAACTATCAACGGGGAGCGAGGCAGCCAGGAGCCCCTCACCATGTAGCGGAATCGACAGGCGAGAGCGAGCGTGGGGGGTTCATGCTGCCACGCAAGTGAATCATGTTTGGGGAATGTGGTGCTGCAAAACTGCTAGAAAGAGTTGGTAGAGGGAAAATGACAGTTCATATTAATGTTGATAGAACGGACGTGGCCGCCAACACACGATCCTGCCTTTCTGCATTTTGCACTAACGCCGCCCTGATGCGAACTCCTGCAGTTAGTCATGCTCTTGACAGCAATCAAGTTCATGGGCGAAAGCGAACCGGGAGGAGAGAAACGAAACGAAACGAACCGCTGCCTCTGCCGGCCCTCGGGTACTGGGTGATCGCCGACGTCCGCGCGGGGGTGCCGACTGCTCAGGCGCTCTGCGCCTGTCCTCGCAGAGGCGGGAGCGGCCGAGGCGCCGCTGCCAAGATGTCCGGGAGCGGACCAGCGCCGACAGCCCGGGCCGGGCAGGTGACGGAGAGGTCCGAGACCACGTCAGCGGCGGCGGTCCGCATCCGTCAGGTGACGGAGGGGTCCGACGCTACCGAGAGGTTGACGCCGCCGCCGTCCTGGTCGGACGACTGCAGGCAGAGTCAGCCGCTGGTGGACGAGCCAGATGACGACGAGGTGGGTAGGCTGGTCAGGGCTGTTGGCTCAGCGTAAGAGCAGCGTTACCGTCCACACACATAGTCTTCTTCCGAGAGGTCAGATTTCTAGAAATCTTGCTATCAAATATTACTCGGCTCTGATCCGACATCTTAAATCGTTGCCATTTTCTTGCCATGTTGCCGTTACCGTTGCCATGTAAATCAAAGTTGGTGCGGCCTCGGCCAGTGGTATTGTGTTATGACATCCTTCCCACATTTTGCCTACGTCACGTTGGCATCCCAATGTGCAGGCGTTCTGGGCATTATTTTGGCTCAAATAGGGAACGTCACCACCTGACTCGGACCGCTGAACCACCTACAGGGGTCCACGTCGGGATCTCGGCCTTCAGACTGGAGCGCCGGCCAGCCCCGGAGGATGCCGGGCAGCCCCCTGCACAGTATCCCACCTCCCGACCTGACGCTTACAACTTCAGAACGGTGGCCGTTCTGGGTCGGGGTCACTTCGGCAAGGTGAGGCGTCCCCCGACGGTGACGACGGCCTGTGGGGAGCGTCGATCCCGTGTGATTCATGTCTGCGCCCTATGGTAGGTGCCTGGAACTAGAATCGATATCTAACCCCACACGATTGCGATATTGTTTTATTTGGCCACTGCCAAAACTTTTTTAATTGGTGTTTCCCTTGGAAGTCTAGCGTGGGTGGTATTGGGATATAAGTATAAGAATGTCATCCAATAGAATGGGAACCACGCGTTATTGATGTCTCTACAGTACGTTGGCATATTTGTTATTGGTTGTGTTTGAGACGACAAGTGTCTCTCACTGGTTGCGAGTCCGATATACAGCCTTTTGAAGGCCTGAGCTGGGCCAGCGTCCGGCTGCGAGTCTCTGCGCCTAAACCGCGTCCGCCTGCGTGGAGCAGGTGGTCCTCGCCCAGTACCGCACCACGGGCGAGTACTACGCCATTAAGACGCTGAAGAAGACGGACGTCCTGCAGCGAGACGAGGATGGAACGCGCCTGCTGGCTGAGAAGGCGGATCTTAGAGCTGGTCCACCACAGTCCGGCACCCTTCCTGGTCAACCTGTTCGGCTGTTCTGCAGACGCCGGTAAGTTGTAGAGCCCTGCGCCAGCGGAGCCGGGCTCTGAGGAGAGCGATGACCTGCCGCTGTACGTTGTTGTCTGGCGCGCTGCCGACCGTGCCGCGGCGAGACTTGGCACAGGTCTGCTTGGCCGTCATTAATCGACGTTCCAGGGCCGCACGCCTCCGCTGCTGCCAGTCGACCACCGAAGCAGCCACTTGTTCCGAGGCCGGGGCCTCCCGGGCCGACCCGCCTTACATGGCTGTATGGCGGGACAGTTTCCGCTCGGAAACTGACTTCCACTACGCCGACACGAACGGGCGCGGCGCCGGCGTGAAAGGCCATCCGTGGCTGTCTCTGATCTCTGGGCAAAACTGGCGGAATAGGCAAATGACGCATATGTCATGAGCTTACGCTCATCGCAAATGCCCAAGGAAAGCTGTCCCCCCTGTAGCTCCGTCGAACTACCGAACTGCGTAACTTTACGCAGTTACATTTCGACGTTATACAGCTATGCAAGAGTTGGGCCATTGCAATTAGGCCCGAATCACGTACTTCACAAAAGTTTAAAGAGATCAAGCAGTTGTACTGCCAGGACTCTGCAATCAGGTGCTTCACCATATTGGCCCGTGTTCAGTGTTCGTTAGTAAGATGTCACGCGTCGGTAGCCCTGTGTTATACATCGGACGCACAGCTTCACAGCTTCCGCGGCACAGCTTAAATACGCTGATGAGTGAGGAGAGGACACGAGAACATTAGTCTTGCATGCGTTGGTCAACATTACAAGGGGACGAACCTGTGCTGGATGGCTAATCGCAGCCGACGTCCCCACTGCGTGTTCCGCCGGCGCCCCACCGACGCTGCCTGGTTCGGCGCAGAGTCACGTGTGTTTCGTGATGGAGTACGCCGCTGGAGGAGACCTGATGAGGCACATCCAGGGCGGGCATCTTCAGCGAGTCCCGAGCCGTGTTCTGCGCCGGCCTGCGTCCTTCTGGGACTACAGTATCTACACGAGAACGGCATCATCTACAGGTGAGACGCCGCGGCGGTGGATTATCACAAGCCAGGGGAGTACGTTACTCAGCACCACACTGCGAAAGCATGGGATCAACACCGGGAATGACAACACAATACGTATCTTAAATTGTAAATCGGGACGTTTTTTGGATCGCTTAGAATGAGTGTATAAACGCTGATGCGACACAGCGATTTTGGCCATAGACGCGTCAGTACAAAAACCTTTGGTGTGTCGCCAGATCCCATACAGTGCTCAGGCACAGCACGACAGATTAAGAAAAAAGTAATATATTTGGTCGTGGTGGTCCGTTCCCCTGCCGTGAGCAATGTGGTCACGCCGGGACGCCCACCACCACACCATCCGAAGCACCACACCACCATACCACCACACCACCACACCACCACACCACCACACCACACACCACCGACGCCACCACACTCCACCACACCACCACACACCCCACAACCACGCACCCACCGACAACACCATACTTGTTTGGTAGGATACATCTGCTGGAATGAGTTCATTTAATCACCGCCGGCGGGAAGGCAAAGCTGAAGAGCCTGCCGCCCTCTCGCCGGCAGGGACCTGAAGCTGGACAACCTCCTGCTGGACGACCGACGGCTGTCGTCCAAACTGGCCTGACTTCGGCCTGTTGCAAAGAAGGCGTTGGGGCGCGGGCGGCCGCACTAGGCACCTTCTGCGGCCGCCCGAGTTTCCTGGCCGCCCCGAGGTGCTCACCGAGCACACGTACACGAGGCGCCCGTCGACTGGTGGTGACATCGGCGTGGCTCATCTCTCGAGATGCTGTGTGGGCGAAGTCGCCATTCCCGGCACCGACGAGGAGGAGGTGTTCGCCAGCATCGTGCACGACGAGCCCAGCTACCCCTCGCTTCCTGTCGCTCCGCGCCGTCGCCATTATGCGCCGGGTGAGGGGCGACAGCACATTACATGCTGGGCGACAGTACTAGTGGAAGCTTATGTGCAGAGAGGGTTTAGCTGGCCATGGAAATAGGGGAAAGTTGATGTGAACGTTCTAGAAGGACGTGGGGTGAGCATGGTGCCTGCAGATCTTTTGAAGGCGCACCATCTTAAGCCGTTTTCATAGAACACGCTCGAACGTGTGCTTATATGGCTATAAAAACCATGCAGAAAAGCAATGAAATTGCATAGTGCCCCTTTCAAAGTCCCTCAAATCAAGCATCAATAAGTGAACCCAGGCAAACAGCGGCGTACAGGGTGGCAGTCTGACACTGCCGCAGTGTGACCCGTCCTTGGCTGCCCCTGCTGTAGATTAACCCGCCGCAGCCTGCCCCCCGCCCCAGACCGACCCCATCGTAGACTGACCCCACCGCAGTCTGCCTCCGCCGATGACAGACCCGCCGCAGCCCGCCCCCGCCGTAGACTGACCCGCCGCAGCCCGCCCCCGCCGCAGACTGACCCATCGTAGACTGACCCACCGCAGCCTGCACCCGCGGTAACTGACCCGCCGCAGCCTGCCCCCGCTGCAGACTGACCTCACCGCAGCCTGCCCCCGCCGTAGACTGACCCCCGCCGCAGCCTGCCCCCGGCTGTGTGACCAGCCCCTGACGTCGGTCGGCGCCGCTGCTGCAGCTCCTGCGCAAGGAGGCGGGCCGCCGCCTGGGCGCCGGCCGCCGCGGTGCCGGGGACGTGCGTCGGCAGGCCTTCTTCGCCGGCGTGCCGTGGCGCGAGCTGCGCGCCAGGGCGCCTCAAGCCGCCGTTCGTGCCCCTGTGGTGAGTCGGTGAGCAGGAGCGTCATCAGTGGCATGTGCCACCATGAGCGCGCTGGAATCGCTGCGTATTTGCGTAGTGTGTCGTAGTAGTGCCTAATATATTCGTTCAGCCATCAACTCCTGTAGTTTTTAAAGTATTGGCTTGCAATGAAGATTGATTATTTTCAACATAGGAACTCCACATGCTAATGGGATACATTTGGAAGGTGGGTCTGGCTTGTATGCATTCAGGCAATTATACTTTTTAGAGGTTTTAACTGCCGTTGTTTTCCCTACACCTCTCGCTTCAACTACCTTACTTGGTAGACTGTTGATACTTCAGACCTGTTTTATGCGCTGGGTCGACCGCGTCCGTGGCTGATGTTACTCTATTGGTTGGTGGTGCACATAAAATGTGTGCGCAAGCCTTGCGTAACTGCGGTGCAATAACCGGGAAGCTGTCTTCTGATTGGCATGAGACAGAGCCACCTCTGGGGAACAGAACCATCTTTGGGGAAGCCAAATGTGCTCCGGCAAAACTTAACCGAGTCCGACTCCACACCACTACTGACCGATGCCCGTACTGACTGCTCCTCCCCTCCCCCCCCACGCCCACCTCTTCGGTAGCGGAACACGGAGGACGTGTCCAACTTTGATGCCGAGTTCACGGCGGAGCGTGCTGTGCTGACGCCACCCGGCACCGAGTGGCGGGTCACGGAAGCCCAGCAGCGCCAATTCGCCGACTTCACCTACACGGCCGACTGGTGCTGATGAGGGGCGGCCAGCGGACAAGGCCCGGCAGGGGTACGAGACGACAGGGGTGCGGTCAGGGGTGGCGGGGGTGCAGACGACAGGGGTGCGGTCCACCTCACACTACCGGCAATCAAAATAAATGTGATTATTTTCACCGATGCGCGTGGTGGCACATCGAGCAGCAGCGCGCACTTATAAATTGTCGTCACAAGGGCCATCAGCCTGCTTTTTTGTATCGCGCTTTGCCAGTGACGAGATGATGGCGCTGAATTGCAATGACACTGAATACCTGTGTTGATCGCCTGCGTGACCAACATGTCGATCACAGCGGCTAGGTAATTTGAGAAGCGGGGCAAAAAGGAGCATTGACAGAGGGACGGGTCGCCTGCTGAAGCGAGTCCCTCTCCACCACCAGCTGTGATCCGTGTAACCACAGCGGACGGCTTCCATTGTCTTCTTGTGTGTCATGCCAGCTCGTGAGGCCGGTCAGAAAAGCAGCTTCTCGGCGCCCCATGACGGCCGCCGACACTGTGTTGATAGGTGGGAGCTGTGCCGACACGCGCAGCACGCATACACTGCATCCGTTCGCAGGAATAGACAAAGATGGGCGGGCTCTGACGCTTTTCTGGTCGGCTGGTGATATTTCTGACGCCAACGGAAGCCCGTATATCGCTAGTCACCGCTAGATGTCAGCCGATGTGACGATACCGTGTTCAGTCGGAGAAAATAAACAGACGATTGGAGATTTGTTTTTGAGCCTGCGTAAGGCATGCAATGGTGCTGGTCCCAGCGGTGACACCAAAGCGGATCTGCATCCTGGACGTACTCATATATCCCATAAGGGAATTTCCTAACCAATGTAAACGGTGAAAATCTCAGCGTTTTATAAGGTATGACTTCTTCAGCTGCAGTTGATGCTTTTTTGACGACTATGTTAAAACAATTGCTTTGTTTGACTGCAAAGTATGTACTACGTAATAATAAGTATTTCGTATTCCCAGCTTGGTTGATATATACATCAGTGTCGATTTTTTAAAATGATTTCGGGACCAGTCTTGGTAGTCGCCATAAGAGGACTGGTACAATTTTTCTCGGCTTTGTCCACTTCTGTTCGAATTATCTATCATATATATATATATATATATATATATATATATATATATATATATATATGCACATATGTATATATGCAAGTGTTGTTGAAAACCTTAGCGTGGGTACATTTTATAAGTTTCTTTCTGTCCTTGCTCGAGTTTTCTGATTGTGGCTCTCTGCTCACTATCGAGGCTAAAAAGTAGCTCGCCGGTGTTTGACACCTATTGATTTTACTGACGTTTCGGAATAATATATTCCATTTACAAAGTTACAGGCGCAGCATACAGGTGACGAATATATAATCACACCCTATAGCCAGGTCTCAATAATTAGGTCTCAAGTTCAGTGTGATCGTCAAATTGATACAGCCTAAATTAATTGGTTGACATTTTCTTTTGGAAATATAAGAATTCAAACGGCAAAACCCGTGCTGAATAGTAAGATATGCTATCTGCGGATGCTACCAATCGTCCCTAAATGAGGTGAAGAGTGACTGAGGGGTTGGTTTGCTTGTTTACTTCCGGTGACGGTGTTTTGATCGTGACAGCCTCTAGAACATAAAAGCTTCCTGCTGTTTGATGATGCTATGATGGTGGTGTTTCTGGTAAGGTCGACTCGGTTGATGTTCCGGCCGTGTGCTTTTCATACGTGCTCTTTTGGAGCACCGTCAGCCAAATGCATTGTCAACCGCCTCGGAAGTGTGGTGGTAGTGACACCAACGTAGTTTGATTACTTTAGGAGCCTGCGATCTCCAATGTCACAACGAAATTGGTAAACGACGTTGGCTCGTTTCAAGCGATCAGGGTTGGCCGTGAGGTTATTTTTTCATGAGTTGGGTGACCTTTCTGTTTTTGTAGTACATGGTGAGCCTTATCTTGCCGTTCTGGTTGATTGGCTTGACGTTCTCAGATGAGATCAGATCTTGACGACAGATAACGCTCACCATGTACTACAAAACAGAAAGGTAACTCAACTCATAAAAAATAACTTCACTGCCAACTCTGACCCCTTGAAACGAACCAACATCGTCTACCAATTTCGCTGCGACAATCGGAGATTGCAGACTCCTAAACCAAGCTCTATGCGTTTGAGAGAAATGTTTAATATATATATATATATATAGATATATATATATATATATATATATATATATATTATATATATATATATGTGTGTGTGTGTGTGTGTGTGTGTGTGTGTGTGTGTGTGTGTGTGTAGGCAGGACTAGGCACACACACACACACACACACACACACACACACACACACACACACACACACAACACACACACACACACACACACACACACACACACACACACACACACACACACACACACACACACACACACACACACACACACACACACACACACACACACACACACACACACACACACACACACACATACACACACACACACACACACACACACACACACACACACACACATACACACACATGTATATATATATATATTTATTTATATATAAATATATATATATATATATACACACACACACACATACACACACATGTATATATATATATATATATATATATATATATATATACAGCATTTTTCAACTTTTATAGCTGGAATAAAGACAAAACTAGACGCTTCCGCGAGATCAGTTCTGTCTGAAGTTTATTGCCATTAAACTGAAAAAAATAATGCGTTAAACGACCGCATGAAAGAAATCGCTCGCGCTGTCCAATTCACAATGGTCCAGTGATCTCTCTGTAAACCGAACGAACTCAGAGACATTGTCAGAATTTTTGTCTGAGTTATGCGGGAATAGGTAAGGACCTTGTGAACGTGGATTGAAGATCAAAATGGGTCACCAATGTGTATCAACATGGCCAATCCATGTTTATCTGAAATTATTTAACATCCAGACCGAATTGATCAAGGATAAAAATTATGCGACGTGGTTTTGTGCATGCGCGCTCGCATATCTCGGCAACAAAAACCTCGACACTAGGCGTTGCAGTCTCCATAGGCAGCGTAGGGTCGGCGGCCAATATCATGTCGCGGCCAGCAGATAGACGAAAATTATGCGCAATTGAGAATCACCTATCAACGCTTTATGACATAAAATCGTACTCTTTGAGCTGTTTCGGACGTATATTTTACATAAGCGATTTTCAGATCAATGATAATAACGGTCTGACCATTACAGCACCGCGAAGAAGTACTGGAATCTAATGGTGGAACTGGCACAGTAAAAGTAATAGCTCTATTTTTCCTTGTTGCTGTTACTGTTATCTATTCAGAGGACAACATTAGAGCTGAAAAACTCGGTTGGTCAAATCTTTGAGCTGTGCAAATAAATGTAAAGACATTCAGAAAATGGATGTTGCGCGCACGGCGTCGGCCGCTCCACGTTATTTGCAATGGCTAACGCCGTACGGTTTTTCGGAAATTGCCACCCAGCCTACGCTGTGTTTGCTCCCTGAGATTGCCGGCGCGTCACTGGGGCGTTACGACGCACTCAGCTGCTTAAGCTATGTGACCGCGTCTGCCTCGCACCCTGGCAGGAAGGGCGGGGGAGGGGCGGGGAATCGAGCCCGTACCCCTGGTTTCCCAGACGCACATTGGTTAACGCAGGCGCGTTAACCACTGCGCTATCGGAACCCGGCGCAGGCTTAAGCCTTTTGATGTTATTTATTTCACTAATCGATTCAGCAAAGCAATCAACTTTCTCGTGTTCAATGAATGCTCTCAGGCCAACATGGGATGGAGTTGTGCGTTTTGGAACTCATTTCGACCTGCTCCATTCCACACCAATGAGACCCCTTATTTCAGGGAAAGGGGCCCCCTTGAGTAGAACACTGCATAACACATTATCGTTCCCGGTCAGAAACAGAACGGCCATTCTGTTCCACCGCAGTCTGTCTTCCGGTTGTCATTCTCGTGACACGATGCGTGATTCCCTGGCCGATCCAAAGGCCCTTAGAGGGGAATGTCGTATCACAATGGTCCCCTCCCTGACGCGATGAGTCCTCTGACCCGTGCAAATGGCCCCGGATCCCGGAGGAGCCAGCATTGGCGCCACAACACCCCTGGTGGTCAAATGGTCTCCGCAGCTGGTCAAATAATTGCCACATATACTCCAGTTTGGCTTATCGGTCCCATGCTGGAACTGGGTTGGAAGGCCCGCTATTCGGTACTGGGGCCCTGAATGGCAGGGGAAGCTTCCACTGCTTTAATGTGGGCACCCATCACAAGTTCTCATGCTTCCTTTCATTGCCGGAGGGCCCCGGCCAACATAAGAGGTCCTCTGTTATTCGGGCTCCCATCCCCGTCCTCGTTGAGGAAGTCTTACTCCGACCGATTCGAGGCCTCTTGTTAACACAGCGTGCCCTGTTCAGTGCTGCAGGCCCCCGAACGATACAGGGTCCCGACCAATGCAAATCGCAGCCCGGTACTGTCCCTGCTTGGGAAATGATCCCCAGAGCTCAGACCAACACGGAGCCGACTTCTCGTTGTTGGTGATCTCTGGCCGACATAGAGGAACGCTCTGTCTCAGGGGTCCATATCGGTGCAAAAGATCATCTTACTGACATTTGAGATCACGGCACCATGGGCGGTGGTCCCAAATGTGACCGACGGCCAGCCCTTCGGACCGTTCAGCGTTCCATCTGGGCCCATGATCTTTGGCCTCGAAAGACTCTTCGGCCCCTCTTTGGGCCCCCTCAAACACTGCTCCGGCTCGGGCACCTTGCCGCCACAGGGCCCCTGTTAGGCACTGGAGTCCTGTTACGCCTGACAAGAGAGCCACTTATTGTGTCAGGGACCCCAGACATTGCAAATCGTGGACCCCGGCCTCACTTTTGCTTGGGAAATAGGCCTCAATCACTAAAACGGACATGGAGCCGACTGTTCGGTGTTTGTGGTCTCTGGCAGACTTAGACACCCGCATGCTGTTATCATGGTGTCACCATCAAGCCTTTAGCAGACTTAAACACCCGTATGACACCCTGATGCCCTCAGGAGGTCCTCAAAGCAAGAGGGCCTCTGAGTGATTTTTCATGTCACGGCCCTACGGGCCACGTTTCTTTATAAGACCTACGGTCAGTCCTTCCCGCCCATATGCTCTCCAACCGCCTTTGATTATCGTTTCTAATGGCCACCCGGCCCTCTTTGGGCCTCTTCAAACACTCCCTTGGCCGGGTCGGGGCCCCTGCGAGCACAGGATTCTCAGTTAGGCGCTGTGGGTCCTTGGCAGATACAAGGCCCCCGTCCAGTGTAAATCACTGGCCCCGACTTTGCCACTGCTTGGAAAGTGGGCCCTCAGGCCCACATCGATACGGAGGCGACTGCGCGGTACTGGTGGTGCTTGAACGACATGTAGGCCCATGTCGACTCAGAGGGTCCCCGATCGGCACAAACGGCCTTCTGTCTGCTACTTGAGGACCCGTGCCCGCAGCCCGGGCCCTTAAATAAGCATCCGACCAGCCCTCCGTGCCCTTGACCTTCCAGTCGGGTCCTTCATCGTCGAGCCCAGTGGGCCCTCTAAGCTATTTGGACTTCCTCGAACGCTGCCTCTGCCCGACTCGGGGCCCCTTGCCAACGCAGCCCCCCCCCCCCCTTTAGTAGCTATGGGGCCCTGACAGGCGCTGGGGCCCCGACCAATATAAATCGCTGGCCCCGGCTTTGTTCGTGCCTGGAAAATGGGCCCCTCAGTGCCTTTTCGCCACGGAGGCGACTTTGCATTACTTGTGGCGTCTGACCGATAACTATATATATATATATATATATATATATATATATATATATATATATATATACTCTTATCGACTCAGAGGTCCCTGATCAGAACACGGGGCCCTCTGTCTGGCATTGGAGTGCCTGGTTTTGCGTGCTGGAGCCCTGAATGCGACCTACAGCACGCCTGTCAGGCCCTCCGGGGTCTCAGATCGGACCCTTAATGATGGGTTACGAGGGGTCCGAAGTGCCCTTCAGAATCTAAGGGCGTGGGGGCACGCGCTCTCTGTGCCCCTCCTGCCTGCGCCACTGGTTGAGAGGCTCAAACTTCCATCAGCTTGGGTTTCAGCACCCCCTCCCCCAGCTCTGAGGAGAGTGATGCAAGTTCGGGTAAAAATCCGTGCTTTGGTCCGTTTATGTGATAGCTTTCTTCATTTGTAATGTTCGCCGCCCCCTTCCCCTACCCTCTTTCCCCCTCCCCATCCCCTCCCTCTCCCATCCAACTCATTTCGCGAAACTGCGTCCTGCTAATTAGAAGGTAAGGCCTCCCGGGTGCAAGCTCAAAGCAGACATCTCACCGTCAACAACACTGTACCCAGAGCAGACCTCTCACCGTCAACAACACTGCAACCAAAGCAAGCATCTCACCGTCAGCAACACTGTACCCAAAGCAGACATCTCACCGTCAACAACACTGCAACCAAAGCAAGCATCTCACCGTCAACAACACTGTACCCAAGGCAGACCTCTCACCGTCAACAACACTGCACCCAAAGCAAGCATCTCACCGTCAGCAACACTGTACCCAAAGCAGACATCTCACCATCAACACCACTGTACCCAAATATATAATAGCCACGTGGATTTAAGCCATGCAAAAACGCGCTCGACCCGGCGGTTAAGACCCTCATCTACAGCCAGAGCCAAGCAAAGCCACAGAGCTAAACGCGCAGTCAAGCACAAGCTCGTTTGCGCGACGAGGCACCGCGGAGCTTCGCGAAATGGCAGCATTCGGCAGTTTATTTATGATGTTCGCACTACGCCCGCAGTGCATTTTCAGGAGAACATGCTTCCATATCTCGGCATGTCAACGTACACTTACCAACCACCTTAGTCGGTCCATCAACACACGGTCGGCTCCGTAGACATTGTCGATTAGTCCGCAGCAGAGTACTTTGGGAGGGTTAACGTCCCACTGGATGCTTTTCCAACCAACCCGACGCGTTATAGCCTATAGGCTATTATCAGCGGCATGCAATCCGTGTGCATGACAGTGCTCGCGGTGGTCAGAGCTATGGCCGTGCACAGGGGTCATTTCCCTGCTTTGAACTAAGATACTCAGCTTAAATACTACGCGGTCTCGCAGGAAGCTGGTCCCCAATTCACATAGTTCGAGGGAAATTTGACATTTCTCCTGATGATTTTTGAGAAAATGTTTAGCATTAAAATCAGAATATAACTTAACCAGTCACTGCCACTATGATGCCAGTCATTTACAAATCACTCTTATCCAGTCATTCAAACTATGCATTTGTGAAAAAATTGTACGGCACCGGCATCGATTTTCCATGCCGACGGTCTGTTGTGAGGCCCACAGAGCCCCATGATCGCCGGTCACAATACCGTAGCCATGACACTGTTGCCGGGAGGCTGCTCCAGTCCACTGCGTTTCACAGCCTTGACGCGTAGCAAGCACCCGCCGCGTGCGACGTTTTGTTTATGGTCGGACGCCGGCGTGTCGATGAAGTCTTGCTGCAAGCGGCGTCAGGCTTCGGCCGAGCCCGCTCCGGCCCGGTTCGGCGGCGCCAGGCTTCGGCCGAGCCCGCTCCGGCCCGGTCCGGGCGGCACCAAGCTTCGGCCGAGCCCGCTCCGGCCCGGTCCGTCGGCGCCAGGCTTCGGCCGGGCCCACTCCGGCCCGGTCCGGGCGGCACCAGGCTTCGGTCGGACCCACTCCGGCCCGGTCCGGGCGGCACCAGGCTTCGGCCGAGCCCGCTCCGGCCCGGTCTGACGGCACCAGGCTTCGGCCGAGCCCGCTCCGGCCCGGTCTGACGGCACCAGGCTTCGGCCGAGCCCGCCCCGGCCCGGTCCGGCGGCGCCAGGCTTCGTTCGAGCCCGCTTCGGCCCGGTCCGGCGGCGCGATAGTTTTATGGGCGGCGGTGTGACACGTAAGTAACGCAAATGGCACCGAAAAGGTGCGATTTTATTCTGTGAGCGGCGCTGAAACGAATACTGTTCCCAACCACTAAACAAGGGCGTCACCTGACAGCACAGCCGTTGCGCCCGAAATCCGAAGTAGTCGACTAACCTCGCTAAGCACGGCTCGTTACACGCATACTGACACGCTATTTTTGTAACCTATGCTATCATATAAGTATTCTAGTGTTGGATTTCCGATTCGTGAGTTTGTATTGGTGGGCAAATATTTCTTGAAGGTGGACTGTAAGCAAACGATGCAGCAAAGCGGCACTGGAAATTCCAATGTCGGAAACCATAGAAAATTATGAAATTTCATCCTAGACACTGCAACTTTGGACAAAGACCTAAGCTGTTTGAAACAACGCAAAAATATCAAAATACCAAATGGTGGTAAAAATGATAATGCTAATGACACGAACAAATAAAAATAATAATAGGGAAACCAGAGGTGCGGGGCTCGGTTCCCCGTGGTACCCGCCTCTCCCACCAGGGTGAGAGGCAGGCGACGCCATATAGCCTCAGCTCCTCAGTGCGTTGTAAAGCCGCAATAACAATAATGATAATAATAATAATAATGATAATAGCTCACCATAGGATGTATGGCTATATGTGTTTTGACACATACGTATGATGTATGGTTCCATTAATGTAACCATGTCGGCCCGCCGAGGGCGGTTGGCGGAACTGTCGGTCCCTCGAGGAGAGGTGTGCTCGAAAATACTTAGAAGAACCTGGTGGCATGGCCCTCCCCCTAACACCCAACAGGGCGAGGGTACTATTATAAGGCTGGGACCGTTTTAAGCACCGGAGACAAAGGATATCCCACAGGATGAGCTTCGTCTGCTGCACTGTGGGTCATCGCGCTGAACAACGGAGACGCAATTTACTTTCTGATAAGTTAAATCACACTGCTAAAGCTGCTCACCGCATACACGCAGCACGCAAGCCATCAAATATCAAAAGATACCTCGCACTTCACCTTCAAAGGCGCAATGTGCTTCTCGTGCAAGCAAGGTCCAGGCTATTGAACGGCTGGCCGGCGCGGCCGGCACCGCTGTCTCTGATGTCCGTGGCGAGGCGCACCAGGACGCCTGCACGACGCGTTGATGCGCCCTTATCACGCACACCGGCCTCATTCAGAGCTCTCCCGGCAACCACCGGCATGAGGGACGTTAAATGGGCAGGAAACCGGGGGCGGAGGAATGCGTGCACAGCCCCTACAGGGATAGTAAAGGAAGGTCCTGTCATGATCCTGCGTGGGCCATTCCACATGGCGGGTCTCGCGTGACGATTCACGCACGCTCGGGTGGCCGGCTGAAGGAGACACGCTCGGGTGGCCGGCTGAAGGAAACACGCTCGGGTGGCCGGCTGAAGGAGACACGCTCGGGTGGCCGACTGAAGGAGACGCGCTGGGGTGGCCGGCTGAAGGAGACACGCTGGGGTGGCCGACTGAGGGAGACACGCTTGGGTGGCCGGCTGAAGGAGACACGGTGGGTTGGCCGACTGAGGGAGACACGCTCGGGTGGCCGGCTGAAGGAGACACGCTCGGGTGGCCGGCTGAAGGAGACACGCTCGGGTGGCCGCCTGAAGGAGACACGCTGGTGTGGCCGGCTGAAGGAGACGCGTTTGGGTGGCCGACTGGGGGAGACGCGCTCGGGTGGCCGCCTGAAGAAGACACGCTCGGGTGGCCAACTGAAGGAGACGCGCTCGAGTGGTCGCCTGAAGAAGACACGCTCGGGTGGCCGGCTGAAGGAAACGTTCTCGAGTGGGGGTGGGGGTGTAATCTTAATCCCTCATTAACATAGCAAGATCTAAGGAGGCGAAAGGTATGAAATTCCTAGAGTACTTACGCCCGTATGTGTACTCACTTGTGTCGAATCTTGAGACATCTAAATCATGACCTTCGGGACAGATACGGTCAAACAAGGTCAAACTCCAGATCAGTGTTTGAAGCGTGTCCAGACCTCCTAATGCAGCCGCAACA
Organism: Pollicipes pollicipes; assembly: GCF_011947565.3. Lineage (NCBI taxonomy): Eukaryota > Metazoa > Arthropoda > Thecostraca > Pollicipedomorpha > Pollicipedidae > Pollicipes > Pollicipes pollicipes. The sequence continues at coordinate 1,277,232 of NW_023596576.1, read as the reverse complement.
GATGTCTGTTCTAAGCAAAGATTCACTGGTATTATCGTTCACCGATTATGTATGGCAATTCGCCATATGACAACGGTAACATATTCACCATGGTAATTCACCATACTTATTAGTATTATCATTATTGCGAACCTTGGCGAAACTCAGCGAGTGGCTGTTCTAACGACGCGTCAGTACGTACTACGTAGATAAACACAGAACATGCAACGCATGCAAATGAGACGCAACGCCAGCGATGTGCACACGGTGTTATAAAAAATGAGCGACTTATGATACAATCAGCACCTGCACGTCATCGCCAGTTGGTCAATTAGGTAAGTTCTCTGATGAAGGACATTCCTTTGCCCTTGAACTCATTTAAGTTTTTTGCACTGGCGCGTGGCAGCAGGGATGTGATTCCACGCCGCTACGGCTGGATGGGGAAATGCCCTTTTCACGCACTCGAAGCGAAGGTGTTTTACATCGCTTGCCTGCAGTACAGTTTCGTCCTCGGTGGTTCTGGTGAGCCGCTGAGATAGTTCAGATCGGCGCCTGATCAGATTACTGATAGCCCGTGGCCCATCAGGCACGTAAATGGCGCGATGCAAACATATGCAGTCGCGGTGGGTGACAGTCTCGTCGAACTTGGGCCAATTTAGCTGTTCTCGGGATTCCGTGATGTAATCTCGTTTGCGTTTGCGGGCAACGATTCTGGCCGCGAACTTGATAGCCCTATCCAGGCGCTGGCGCTGAACGGTCGTTGTCAAGACCCATGCAGGTAAACAATATTTGATGTGAGGGAAGACCGGTGATCCAACTAGGGACTTTATTATGGAGCTGGGAAGCACATGCCTAAGCTTGTTAATGGTTATGAGGGAGCCAAACAGCGCCGAGTAGTTTTGGTCGTTTGATGCTGCCAGTTGAGACTTTTATCGATAAGCACCGCTAATATTTTGATGTACTCTGAAGGAGACAGCTGGGAGTTATCAAAATTCGCGCTCAGCCCGGCGGCTTTGCGGGTGTTGGTGGGTGTGCCAGCAACATTGAATTCAGTTTTTGACGGACTGATCTTCATGCCATTGTCACGAAACCATACTGAGACTTCAGTCAGATCAAACTCAACACACGAACGCAGTTGTGCGAGACCACAACAACATGCCATTTCTGTTCACATATCAATTTATTGCATGTGTGGGGGATGCACGCTAGCAAGTAATGCAGCGCGTTATACCATACATTGAAGTCCGCAACCCATCAATATTGCGCACTGCTTAGTTTTGGCCTTAGTTAAACCTTCACCAGGAAAAATCAAAGGACTGATGGAAGGGGAGCCAGTTTTTATGCGGGGTGTTCTTTAATTTCTAACATGCGCTCGGGTTAGGGTCAAATTGACCGTTCCAAGATTTTTCCAGAATGGTTTCCGAACGGCGCGATGTAGCGGCGCCGAATTTTGCACAGCTGTAGGAAACTGAATAGCGGATCGTTTGGCGTTAAAAATTTAGACGTGCCTTGTAAGGTCGCTGTCCTATGGCAGGTCAAAATCAGGCCATGCTTTCAGGGAAGGCAATTTCTAGGGAGTCGCTCAATCTGACCCAACAACGGAGTGTTAGACGAAGCCATACAACTCTGAGATACTTTCTTAGGCAGCACCATAATTGAATGAGCAAATTGTATTGACCTAGGGCCAGGTATGAAGGTCAGACCAAGGTCAAAACCAAACCTTTTTATTACTTTAGGGCCTGCCGTGTGGGATAGTTTCTTACGCCCAGTTCGAATTTATTCATAACAGGAATCGCATTAGGCACCTTACATGGACTTTTTTAAGGATAATAGGTCACTAAACTAAAATGACCCAGGCCAACATGTCATTTTTAAGCAAATACTGTCTAGCATAATATTTGTCGCTTATTCAAATGCAAAACTCTAAGCAGTCTTGTACGATTTGGGACACCATGACCTTCAAAGGGGCAAACAAGGTCACTGACCTTGAATGAGCGTGTGAACTTTTATTTAGAGCAGTTATCTAGGTTCGAGAGCCCCTTTGCAAACCAACCAGGAATTTGACCTTGTTCGACCGTATTTGTTCCGAAGGTCATGACCTAAGTAGCTCAAACTTTGACCTATGTGAGTTCATGTACAGGTCAATACACCCTGTGAATTTGGTGTTTCTAGCTTTATTAGTTCTTGAGGTACCGGGAATTCAAATTGGCCCCCCACCAGCAAGAAATCGAGCCCTCCACTCGAGCAAAGGTTATCCAACCGGCCAGGACCTGGACATGGAACTGGACCAGAAAGTCTGACATTATCAAACCAACGGCCCAATCTTGCGATACTTCGCATCTTGCGATGCTTCGATAAACCGAATCGACCGGAAACTTGTGACAGAGTGTGTACTTCGTGCTCCTCGCTGACGACGGTTGGTTAGAGATAGGTTGGTTGGATGGTCACGCGGTCTAGCACGCGTCGACAGCAGCATCGAAGGTGTGGCGGATTTTTATGAGCAAGCATTTATATTTAAGTTATGTTCTAAGTGCACGCCAGTTTGGAGGCGGACATACAAAAATGTTTTTGGCATCGTTGAAATCGTTTTGTGGGTTGTACAAGGTTTCAAAGTGTCAAAGCTGCTGCCAGTTCAGTTAGAAACAACCATAGCATTCCCGTCTACTTGATCATGACAGTGTCTATGTTAGAGTTACATAGAAAGGCGTCACACGTCACACAGAGAGCATCACACTTAACACAGACACACGTCACAGTCGCACGTCACACATACGTGCATCACACGTCACACGGACACACATCACACAGACACACAAAACACGAATACACGTCACACAGACAGACGTCACACAGACACACGTCACATAGGCACAGGTCACACAGACACTCGTCACACAGACACGCGCCACACGGACACAAATCCAACGTAAACACGTCACACAGACACACGTCACACAGACGCACGTCACACAGACGCGCATCACACGGACACACGTCACACAGGCACACAGACACTCGTCAAAGGTCACCAAGGTCAGTTTACAATAGAGTAGCGGAGCTCGCAGGCGTTCGTCTAAGGTCACTAAGGTCAATCTACAATGGAGCAGCGGAGCTCGCCGGCGTTCGTCAAGGGTCACTAAGGTCAGTTTACGATACAGCAGCGGAGCTCGCAGGCGTTCGTCAAAGCGATCCCGGGCCATTCTTTCTGTTTCGCCAATGCATGTGGAATCCTGACTTTTCATTGTGTGGTTAGTTCTGCTTGTGTCACACACACACACCTGGCACATTTTCATATAGCTGGCACATTATCATTATCATATGCGCAGAGTGCAGGTGTTACGCCTGCGGCTTCTTTCGCATCATCATTATCATCACCATCATCATCATCAACTTTTATCTCGGATTCAAACTCCGTTCATGGAAGGGCCGCAGCGCGACCTTCAAATTCAGCTGAAATACATTGAAGTTAGTTCATTTTCAATTCGTTTAGTGCGTGTGGCCTGGTACATTCTAAAATCCGCCCCTACCCGGGCCGATCACTGCTCATATTTCCTGACCCAGTGCTGAGTTACAATCCGCGCCATACCCGGTCCGATTGCTGCTCAAATTTTCTGATCCAGTACTGATTTACAATCCGCGCCATACCCGGTCCGATCACTGCTCAAATTTCCTGACCCAGTGCTGAGTTACAATCGGCGCCAGACCCGGATTTCAATCAGTAACATAACCGGATCGCACAGCGCCGATTCATCCAGTCCATAAAGTGCTCTAGCACGCGCATTACACCGCCCACGTAAACATGCAAATTTCATATACAACGATGGGCGCACCTCTCCAGAATCGTAAGCCAAGTTTCGGTAACGCGCCTTAAATGGTTTCGTTACGCAGTCCTTGCACTGCTACACGGTCACGTCGGTGAATTTTCTGTAACTGATAATGTGAATGATGATCGCGATCATGATCATGCAAATTGATAATGTAAATCATGTTAACATTACTGACCAGGTGAGAGGCTGGCTGCACAATTGGTCGCGGAGTGAAGCAATGGATACAAAAGCAAAAGAATGCTTGTGACTAGGGAGGTAACTTTGTATGTTTTCGGGGAGAGGGGGCTTGAGCCCCCAATACTACCGTTAGCCACTTCATTGCTTCACTGGGCCCCCACTGCACCTGAACGAAAAAGGGAATACCTGGCCGATGAAATTAAGCAAGTGTCTGAACTGCTGATACCCTACGTCCTAAGCACATCACTGTCTATATGATTATCATATGTCATCATTATTACTATCACATCGGTTTCAGATGAGAAGTCATTCCCAACATTGAAGAAATCAAGAACCGACCAAACCTAGTTATCTTAATTTTGACATCAGAGACGCAAATCAGGGACCAGAATGCGGGAGAAATCAGGGTTAAAGGGTGTGTTACGTCACCTTTATTGGCTCAACCACCTCCCCCCAACAAATATGAGGAAGTGACTCCCCTGCTTGCGAATGTGCGTAGTATAAGCTTGCTCAGTAATCAACTTATAATCCAACTGCGTTTTAAGCTTTAAGTACGCGTGGTGGTGAGATTACTCCGCATACGTTAGCATTTACTGCAGCGAACTCGACGTTGCGTTGGCTTTACCGTTCATACGCTCACCTGCACTACCCATCCGAGCGGGCAGCTTCACAGCAATCGTAACCTCCTGACCGCTTAGTGGTTTGGCCACTGCACGCGGCATGGGCTGCTGCAGAGGCGACCTGCGCTTCTATCTTCCAACTCAATCACGGCGATTGGTGCGAAAATAACGCGTGAAACGTAGGATTGTATTCTGCCATTTTCTTGCACACAAGAACAAAGTCTGTAATGCACGGAGTGACCTTGGGGCAGCCAACATAACGGAATATATGCATGGCTATTTGTCTAATCATCATCGGAAATCAACCTGGAGGGTGTAAGACATTGACCGAAAACCGTGTACAACAGTTGAAAAGAGACGCTGCAGTCATATCGCGGTCTAAGCACACTCGCACACCGGGGCGCCAAAAGAGACGCTGCAGTCATATCGCGGTCTAAGCACACTCGCACACCGGGGCGCCAAAAGAGACGCTGCAGTCACATCGCGGTCTAAACACACTCGCACACCGGGGCTCCAAAAGCAAGCTGTCCAAGAGCGTATGATGCTGTTATACCGCTGCGAAAGGCGTCGCTGACGCCAGGATGGCGAGGCACGAACTTCGGTACGAACTTCCCTGTCATCAGCGGGGCGGTACGAGTCGTGGTCCGTGCAGGTCCATTCTCCTAATCACCAGCAATGGACTGCGAAACAAAAGTGAGGCGCGTCCTGCTTTGATAAACCCTGTTCATGTCTCAGAAAATGTATTTGAAAGGGAGCGAGGCGGCTGTGTAGGCAGGTGCCGTCTGCCGTCTGCCGTCTACCGTGTGTTGATCATGCAAGCTCCAGCATTTGGAGAACCTTTGTTCGCCCCTGCAGCGTCAGTCTTCTAAGCCTGCGGTCTCCGCCCGTTCTCCTGAACGTGATACTCGCAGATGTGACCGTTATGGCTGGCTGTGCAGCGTTGGGACCAGAGGCCAGAGCTATACATTACCACGCAGCCGTCGTTCCCGACGTTTCCATTCCACCACCAGGAGGCGGGCAACGCGACCACCTGGCCGTTCGTCATGTCCAGGAAGTTGCCTGACGCGTCCGGTTTCCAGGCGCCGATCCAGTAGTAGCTGCCCCTGACGTAGGTCTTGAGGTACTGCATTTGCTGTTCGGTGTACGGCACGGCCGGCGTCGCCTCTGGATCGTACGCCCGGCAGCTGGCGATGATGGAGTCGCTGCCGCCGCGCAGTGAGAAGCGACGTTGCCGGTAGGCGATGGTCGGATCGTCGCTGAGTGTGAAGCCCTCGGGCAGGACGGTCTGGTGGAGCGGCTCCGGCTTGGCCGTCAGCGGGTTCTCATCCGAGTGCAGCGGCCACAGCCGGCACAGGCCGCTAGCCGAGGTGTGGCTCCACTTGATGCAGCCCTCGCTGCGCACGCACAGCAAGCCGCACTGCATGTTCGAGCGGAGCATCCGCTGCGCCAGCGGGGTCTCGGCGTGCACCAGCTCCGTGGAAAGGAACATGGTGCCCTCGGCATCCGCGCCGCACGCCGCCAGCAGCGTCAGCAGCGCCGCCAGCCACGGCTTCTGCAGCTTGGCCATCAGGGTCGGTGGGGACGCGGCAGCTGCCGCCGCCAGCGGGAGACCGCACCGTCCGTCTGCTGACGGCCGTCAGGACGGTATGGATCGCTCGCACTGGCTCGAAAGAGGCGCCACGGGGCACAGCCGGCACGTGTAGTCATGACGCGGAGCTCGGTCACCGTGGAGAGGCGGCTTAACACGCTGAGAAAGCAAATCAATACGCTGTTGGTGGGCGTGTATTTAGCCGCTGCCGCTTCTGCACTTTTGTGAAGGGCCCTGAGCTCAGGCCCGCTCATTGTCATTGTATCGACGCGAGCTTATGCCTAGAATGTATGGTCTTAGCCCTCTCCTTAAAGGTACCAAAAAGTTGTTGTTGTATCACATGCTCTTAATGAAATGAAAGAAATGAAGCCAAGCTTATCTGGTCGCGAGCATTCTGAAAAGACATTCCTAAGCCATTGACAGTAACGGTTGCTCGTTAGCGCGCAGGGACGATAATTTATTGGGGACGGTGCAGAATATCGATTGTAATTTGGCACCTAAATGAGCGCCAAGGATTACGCTAGGCGGAATGCTCTTTTAAGAATATTAACAAGTGCCATCTCAGGTCAGTTACCTACTTTATCTTTGAGAGGCCATGGCACATGTCTGTTAAGATCCCTGTTATTCATAAATTCGAAAGGAGCACCAAAAATCACCCCATACCGCAATCTCTATAGTAAAAATGAGGCTGGCTTAGAGCGCAGGCTGACCTTAATACCTCATACTAGGTCAACGAAAGTTGCTGTGCCTCCAAATTCAATTGTTTTATTACCGAAGAAGCTATCTCAGAGATATATGGTTTAGGTAAACCCGTAGTCGTCGCAGCAGATGGAACTATTTCCTAAAAGTTGCCTTCGCTGACACCCACGGCGTGATTCCAAATTGCCATAAGTCAGCAGCCTTACAGGGTGAGTCTCATTTTGTATAAAAAGAGATCCGCTGCTCAATTGTCTGCAGGTATGCGAAGTTTGGCGCAACTTTGTCGCCCAAATCAAAAGTAATCTTGAAAAACCTTCAGACGGTCAAAAAAACTCCCACCCGACTGCTTGCTAAAAACAGGTCATGGCATGGCCAGGTGGGATTTCTTGCTGCAAAAATGAAAAAAAGGACGGTGGGGTCCGAATAGCACTTAACACACACACACACACACACACACACACACACACACACACACACACACACACACAACACACACACACACACACACACACAA
>NW_023596576.1:1227627-1268828 GCF_011947565.3 Pollicipes pollicipes | reverse complement strand
TTGCGGAGCCAGACGGGATGTTTGCGGACGTAGTATCCCAGCAGGCGGAGGCCAGCCCCCCGCTGGTCCGTCGACTTAAGCAGTTGGTGCAGTCTACCGGACAGATGCCCGGTCAGGCGGCGCACGCGCAGTGCGAGCAAGATCCTGTGCCGCAGGGCCACCAGGGGTACAGCTGCTGGTGTGGGGTGACATGTGCGTACCGCCAGCAGACGGAACCTGACGGTGTGGTCTATGGGAAAGACGTCAGGTTACGGGTAGAGTGGTGCACAACTGTGGGGGAAAGGGGGGGGGGGGTATGTGACAGGGATATGGCGCCAATGGGTAGTGCATGTGATGCTTTCATTCCTCTTGTACAGCGTGCTGCCAGTGAAGTGTTTCAAGAGACATTGCATCGGGGATGCAACGTGCAGTAGGGGCTGACGTCATCTCTGTGCAAAGCCCGGTACACCCTTGGACTTCAAATAAGCAAGCTGACCACGAGTCCCAACCTAGATTTAAGATCGGCCAGCGAACCATTAAGAGTCGCTAGATTTAGAGCGTATGATGGCTGCGGAAGCAAACTCATATCTTGAAAGGCAACAGTGTGGCCATTTACAGAGCTTGTCTAGAGAAAGATAGAATTTTCGCGAGGTGCGGGCCCAAACGCACATCTCAGCTACTGGAAGACACTGTCACCAACTGGCGCACTCCCCACACCGGGTCACATCAAATCCGTAGCCCGAACTGGTGCTGAGCGCGGGCGCCGGCCAGCCGTGACCGACCTGTCGCTGAGGGCGCGGCGAGTTGCCGTCCGCCGCACGACAGTAGGATCGTCCAGGCCGCGTGCCGAGCCAGTGCAGACGTATCGTCTATCAGCCGTTGAGCAGCCAGGCCTCCCCTGGGGGACCGCAGGTCAGTATCGTTCAAGTGGGATGAGACTCGACTTCAACCACATCCACGGACGTGGGTGGCCAGAGCAGGGGCGGAGACAGAGCGGGGCCGTTCTGGACTGCTGGCAGGTCACGACGGAGTAGTGGCGGTACAAAACCAAAACTTGCCGACGATACTAGCGACATAAGAGGTTGCAAGTTATGCTGTACAAACAACTCCCTTTTCTACTGAGATTCGCCCCAACCCACGGTTTTCTCTCAAATGTTGCGTACAGTAGCGCGATAGTAAAATGACCCGAATTCGCCCCCACGTTGGACACATTGTTGCACCCCTAATGTGTACTGGCCATTTTGCTCGTCCCTGATTAGCCCGAATAGTGGAGGTTGGCAAGCAAGACACCAATAATAATTGCGATGTACCCCCAGCAAAAGGCCGCCTTCTACACAACCCCACCGTCGCTCCCTCCCTCACTCCCTCCTACCCTCCTCCCTCTCCATCCCTCCCTCCTCCCTTCCTCCCTACTTCCCGCTTCCCTCCCTACCCCTAGAACGAACAGGGAACAGACACGGCCCCACATCAGCCCTGATGTCGGCCGGGCAGCCGGGCAGCCGGGCGGCCAGCACGTACCGCTCAGACCGCGCAGGTTTCTCGCGGAAGAGCTCCTTGATCTGCTGGCCTCGTCCGTGTCGGCCTGCTCCAGGCGGCGGGAAACATGAGGCCCGGGTCGTCGAGGGGCTCGGCGGAGACGGCCGGCGGCCCGCCACCGCGCGACGGCATGCTGCTCATGGCGTCCGCCCGCCTGCTGGGGCCCCAGGCTGGCTCAGCTGGGCACATGTGATGGCCACACAACATCAGGTGGCAGATGGGGTCACACAAGGTTGGGTGACAGATAATGCCACACAACATCAGGTGGCAGATGGGGTCACATAAGGTTGGGTGACAGATAATGTCACACAAGGTCAGGTGGCAGATGAAATCACACAACATATGGTGGCAGATGTGATGGTCACACAAGGTCAGGCAGCAGATTAGGTCACATTAAGTCAGGTGGCAGATAAGGTCACCCAATGTCAGGTGACAGATGTGATGGCTACACATAGTCAGGTGACAGTTGAGATGGTCAAACATGGTTAGATGCAAGCTGTAGTGGTAACACATACCCATGCAACATGTGCTGATGGTCACCCATGACATAACATAATGTGGTCATGGTCACACATGGTGATCACACACATTAATGCCACATGGTGTCTGTCACACACGGTCAAGTGTCACGTGGTGACAATCAATATTAGCACTGAATGGTGCCAGTCCCACACAGTACAGAGTGAAACATCACCAGCAAGTAGACATCAGCAATGTTCAATGACATGCATTGCTATAAAAAATAGCTGTGGTCTTCGGGCACTGGAATGTACATCATGCATGGCTGTTTGGCTGTTTTGGATGGATTATATAGTCTGATGAAGAATGATGCATATACACATATGAAAATGATGAGCAAGTGAGCATATGAAAATGATAAACATGAAGTAAACACAAACTCCTCCCAGTGATGACAAGATCAGCTGCCTTTATACCATCACCACTTATGAACATGAACTAAACACAAACCCCTCCCAGTGATGACAAGATCACCTGCTTTAATGCCATCACCACTTAGTATATATGACTCTGATCAATGACTTGAATAGTGCACAGGTGGCTGTCATATCAGAATTGTTATTCTTGTAACCCAAGTTGATCAGGATACAATATCTTATAAGGGCCCCAACTGAGAGAACCTGCACAGATATGTCTACAGTTACAAACCCTATTCTTGACTGAGAATAAAGTTGTTATTATGATACTGCACATTGTATGGCAAACAAACTGACATTATTGACATGCATCACCCAATAATAACCAGCTGATCCACTGCTACAGGCACCAATCCACATTCCAGCATTTTCCAGATATGCACAGTCCATTTCTAAACCCAAACTAGCTCACATTCTGCTTAATAAACATACAAACATATTAATATTCATTAGTCTGTGTTCTGGCTTTGGATCCACCACTGCAATGTTCAGCAGTACAGAGTGGAGGTGCTAGCAAAGGATCACTAGCTGGGTGAAATCGGGGTGTGGTGCAAGCCTCACAGACTGTTTTATTGGTTTGTACTTTACATTCCAAGACAGATCCATGTCACAAAATCCAATATTGTTTTTTTAGAACAAATTTTCCAAGACAAAAACCTTATAACAACCCAAGAATCTGATCTTGGCTTACCAAGTGATTGAATAGGTTGATGGTCCTGATGCCCAAGATATGCAACTGGCTAAAGCACAACACACATATGAGTACCTGGAAGTTCAGAGCCCACAAATGACACAAAAGTAGGCCAAGAAAAATAATTCTGGATTCTTTTTTTGGGTGGCTGGCTCATAAACAAGTGCCACAGTGCCACAGTGGTTATACCAACACCAAGGTGGTTCCACCAGTGTTCTAACAAGGCTGACAAATTTTTCCCATCAAACAAAAGTAGGCAAGATACATTTTGAGTTATAATAGAAAAAATGTAAGATAAACCAAAATGATCTCAACTGAAAGTTAAATTGACCTGTGGCAGTAAAGTGCCTTATGTTTTTATGGCATATGGTTCTGTGGTGTTGTTATTTTTTTGGCAGATGTTGGGCTGATATAAAATAAGAATACTGATACGCCAATAAATCACAGTAGATTCTGAATGCTCCATGGAAATCCAGTGGTGGAAAAGCATGGGACAGTTTATATTCTGCATGGATTCTCAACACACATGACATTTGAAAATTTACCCACAGTCATACTAATGTGGAGCATTATCATTAAGTCATTTGTTTGGAATTACTAGACACCATTAGAAACACAAGTAAACTGAGAATGACATAGCTGTAGATCATAGATGCATATATAGCTATCCCATGCAAAGGTTCACATGCATGATGTCTGCAGCCTCTCCCTAACTTGTTACTTTTGATTCCTGCATGCAGTAGGTTTATTATAGGCATATGGACCATTAATCAAGCAAAATGCTGCTGTTTAGGTGCTTCAACATATTTGATTCTGATCACAACATAGTCTTCCAGTACTCTATTAAACAAGAGGATGCTACCATCAATCCTGCACTTAACACACTGAGGAACTGTGTTCCTGAGGAATTCATTGATTGATTGAATTTGGAATTGAAAAGGAATTGACTGATTGAGGAATCCTGAAGAAATTGAGGAAAAAGAACTGAGGAGCTTAAAAGTGCATTGACAGGAATGCAATTGGAAGTCTAAGGCACCCATTTCGCTAGTAAATGGCTGCACCAAGAAGGTATCTCAGCTATTTAAATAGCACAAACCATCAATCACCTTTTGATATCCAGCTGGAGTCACATAAATATCTAATGGGAAATACACATCCTTCACAAAAGATGATGTTCATCAACAATTCAGCAATTGACACATCGATGAACCATGCTGAGCCCCAGGGTGCGCCAACAGGACAGCAAGTTGCGAGCCTCGAGAAGCGACTGACGGCACAGAGTAGGTATCTTACTAATCTGAGGGGCGTAAATTGCCACTCACCTTTTGATACCCAATTGGTGTTATTCAGTGCATATATTCATGCTACAAAATTTAAGTGAAATCCTAATTCGTCAGGACCCTTGATATGGGTTGGCTCAAGACATCCCGACACAAAGCCCCAGCGGAAATTGTCCGCATGAAAACGCTGCGGCCAACCCACATAGAAATACTACATGAGCGCCAAAAACAAGCTACCAAGCGCCAGAATGGTCTTAAAATTCTAGCTTCTTTTCTGATATGGTCCAGCTTAAATCACATGTAAGCCTGGCGGCAACATAATTTTTTTATATAAGCTTATCATATGGCAAGCTAGAGGATACATTTTAACCTTGAAATTAAAATATATACTTGGTGTATAGTAGGCAATAACTGACTTATTTGCCCAGTACTCCAGTAGTTATTTTTTTAGCTGTAACCAATGTAAATCAAGGATGTAACCCAAACAAGCCCTCCTTATTGACTAAGGACCAGACTTGTGGCTTTGCATGAGATGGTGTGTTGTTCCGGGGTGGCATATATGTCCGTTGTGACGGCTTCTTAGGTGGTTGCTGATGTTAGATATCTTTATGTAAGCGGTTGTGTGGTTGTGGTTTAAGCAAGATGTGACAAATAGTTTTCAAGAAAAGCCGCAAAGCATCCTGCCATGAGCCTCACCGAGATGGCGTATACAAATGAATTTCATCACCAGAGAACTCAAGACAATTCATGTGTTGCTCGGACAATCAGCTATTTGATTCACATGAAGCTGTCAACTCTAGTATTCATCCTTATCATACTTCTGATATCCATCCCACTGATGATGCATTATTATGTGTCTCAGGTATGTTGTAATGTTATGATTTTAGGTGTATGGTTCCATCCATGTGGTGGAATGGGCGGGAAGGCATTTTATGTATGCATGTGTGCAGTATTTAGGGTCTTCATTGATGTATACCTTTGCTGCAAGTCATGTGATGGTTGCATGGCACAACAATTGTTAACAATGGGTTTTGCTGTTTTATTTGACAGTGCGTAATCTTTGCATTTCTTGTGCCGGTTTTTAATGATACCATTTTTGTCTTCCGGACAGTGTCACAGGAACTATGACATAGGGATTGAGCAAACGGATGGAGAGGTTTGTCTGGAATCTAGGCTAGAAATCAGCATTGCTTTCCAAATTTTCCAGTACACAGTCATTGCTGTATGGCAATATATTATTTTATGGCTTCTTTTCATGCACCATGGTTTATTCTTTCAGATTCTTGCTCATCAGGGTCAGGTGGCTCAGAAGTCCCACCCTTTGGTCACCAGTATGAGCTTGCACAGTGATAGCTCTTCAGCCCACATGAAGAGTCGCATAGATGAGATGAACCGCATCAAAAGTAAGTGGCTAAAGGCATTGTAAAGTTTCAAGATGCATTTTAACCCTTTGGAATCACCCATGCCCATCTTGCAATAGTTATTTATGAGAATCTCAAGATACAGCAATCAAGCAGGTTGATTTTTAATAGGCTGGGATGATGCCTAGACAGTTTTGATCACAGCTTCACACCTCCCAGGTCTAATCTTGATGTGGTGTTTTGATACTCATGTCATATTTCAAGCCATGCAATAATATAGACTGCATTGTTAGGTATTTTAATGTGTCAACAATATATTTGATGATATGCTTTGTGATCCTCCTGTGCAAGTCCAGCCCCTGTGTAAAAGCTTTGTCATCCCTGAAGCAAAGAGCATAAGAGATGTTAATGTTAATTATGTCAGTTGTTAACTTCAGTGTTCAGTCCTGATATTAATATTGTGATGCATATGATGCACCAAACTGTGAATAGAACTGATTTCATTTATTGAAATATATCCAGGAATGGACAAGGCTCAAAATCCACATTTTTTGTGTTCTTCTAGAGGTCTTGATTGCTTCCCTTTCATAACAAAGGGCATATTCAGTTTCAGCTTGTTAAGGTTAAAAAAGATTGCCATTTCATGAAGTTGTCAGGGAGAGGTTCAATGACAGCACTTATGGTTGTTTTTTAGGGTGGAGGGGCTGTATGATTTACTCAGTAGCTTAGGCTGCATGGTGGAGGCTACTGACTCACTCTGGTGAGGAGAGAGGCAGTGTGGAGATCAAACAGCATACCTTTGGGTTCCCAGGCACTAGGTGGGACCACTGAGTTGCTGGCACCCTGGCTACCTTGCTGCAACATTGCATAGCTATATTTACTGTAAAATATTTGAGAGCTATTGCACCTTGTAATTGTGTTGAATCAGAAATTCATTTCATGTTATTGCTGGGAATGCTTTGTTTATATGGGACAATTGAGGCTTGTCTCATTATGTCTTTTTTCTTTGGCTATCTCAATAATGATCATAGCATTTCTTGATTTGTTTGTCCTCTTTGATAGTTCAGATTGTTAGAGTGGTTGCCTTCTGATTCACTCATTCATGGTAGGGTGGGCTCGAGTTGCTTTAGACGCTCGCTATTTGTCTCGGACAGGGACAACCTACGGTCGGTCCCGTGGCATGGGACACTAAAGGTCAAGTGACGTCAGAGGGCAGAACGGACGGTGTCGAACGTTGCGACACGCTAGCTTTCGCCGAAATGTTACTTCCATCTGGAATTTTGCGATCGTGTGGTGGGGCCAGGGCTTGCGCGACAAGCACGAACGTGGACTTTGGTCTTTAAATTCATCCTGTCAAAAGTTTCGGGCCAAACCTTAAAGCAAAATAAGGAATTGCAGCAGTAGAGATAACCGATCGGTTTATTATCGAGCTATGGTTGGGCGTCGGACCACCTTTGTTGACAAATAAATGCATTGCAGGAGAACAGGCATGACCGAAAGATCGTTTATCAAGCTATAGTTGGTGGTCAAATGATCTAAGCAATCATCATTATCACATCAGTACTAAAGTGTGTGTCTCCCACAGCATATGGGGCAGACAGAAGCACGCTTATGCTTTTATATCCTTCACTCGTCCGCTCCACACTGGATTACGCATGCTTTGTGTAAGATAGCGCGTCCAAATCCAGCAAGCGTGTTGTTGACACCGTCCACCATACTGCCATTCGTATTGCTACTGGACGTTCCGCACATCACCTTCCGTCAGCCTTTTAACGGAGGCACACGAGCCACCACTTTCGATGAGGAGGAAAATGCTCGGCATACGTTATGCCTTAAAGCTGCGGCAGTTCCCACTTCATCCGACATATTCTGCAGTATTTTCTCGGATTACCGTAAGTTCCCTTCGTCATGGGCCGCAGCAGCACGCTTTAGCTTTTGGTTTCCGAATGAGAGCCTTATTGCTGGAGGGCGGAATTCCTTTTCGAGGTGCAAAGCAAGTAAGCCACCTGGCTTCTCCTCCTTGACAAGTGACCATACCCTTCATTGACACCTGGCTTACGGAAATTAGGAAAAAAAGACGCCACACCACACCTAATGAGATCCAGGGCACTTGAGCTTCTGTCGTGTTATGAAGGATACAGTCTGACGTACACAGACGGATCCAAATCTCGGATGGCGTGGGTTGTGCGTTCATCAGCGGTTCCGTCGCTCGATCGTTCTCGTTACCGGCCCACTCGTCAGTTTTCATAGCGGAATTAATTGCGACTACCAAGGCGATATGTTCATAGAAGTTGGTGAATAATCTTCCCACGCCATTTTTACAGATTCACTGAGCAGGCTCTCTGCACTGAAGTCTTTTTATCCATGATGTCCCCTTATACAGGACATTTTATCACGCCTGACACAGTTGAATCGGGTTGGAAAGAGAGTTGCCCTGTGCTGGATCCCCAGTCACGTCGGTATCGTGGGCAACGAGTTGGCTGATGCTGCTGCCAAGCGAGCAGCGGTGGCACCATATACCCGGTTTTTTTCCTATCCCTGCCAGATATTTCTACCCGGCAGTCAAGACCTTCCTGAGAAGTAAATTGCAGCGTCGTTGGGACCAGGTGGGCGGCAATAAGCTCAAGGCGATGAAAACCGAGTTGGGCTTGTGGTCGTCATACTCTCGCAGTGTGCGGTGGGAATAAGTGGTTTTACGCAGGTTGCGTATTGGGCATACGTATGCCACCTATGGCCATCTGTTGCATGGAGCTGACAGACCCCTATGCCAGCGGTGTGGTGCCGTTCTAACTGTCCACCATGTCATTGTATCATGTCCGTGCCTCATCGAAGAACGACGACGTCACTTTGGTCCGCAGGCTTCGCCCCTGACGATTAGCGATGTGCTCGGGGACAGTTCCTCCCTTCTTGATTCCAAACAACTCTTTTCGTTCTTAAAAAATATTGATTTTCAAGTCATTTTCACACCGTACTAATTAAGTAAAAACATCGTTATGGGCGCAAAATGACCATTGAAGTCGACGCGCCCGAAAACACCAATGAACAACAACAACATTATCACATCAGGTTGTGATATCTGATGTTAGGCACAGATGTCCGTGGCAGATTTCTTCGCATATTGCCTGAGGATGATCTGCTTTGGGGACATTTCAGTACTTAAATCATTGTATCGTATGCAAAGCTTTGTATCCCACTCTGCATATGCTATTTCTTCGCGCGCTGATGAACCAGTGATGATGACTTGCGCCGAATGGCAAAATTTTGCACTGACGAAGGTGCATTTCGTAATATTATGCATCTGCTAAACGTGATTTAGCTAAAAAGGCATGCAGTTTAATATGTTTTGGCTTTCGAAAGATCATTTTTGACGCGGAGAGCCTCAAAAGGCCTAAATTTGCTCGAAGTCCCGAGACAGCACGATAAAGGACGATTAAGGTCGTTCGAACTGTTGGCAGTGGGCTAATTGACGCCATCTGTCGGAACAAATACGTTTTCAATAAATAACCAACTTAAGCTCGCATGCAGGGATATATTCGGGCTCAATAAAAGAAAAGAAAAAATCCGAACATTATTGTCAACTCTACCGAGAACTAAGGGTTACATTGAATTTCAGAAGTCCTACATCGATTTTAGAGCAAGGCCACCTATTAATTATTTTGTTGATAAGCAACCAATTCAATGCACATTGAGTTTGGAATCATAAGACATGCTACAAACAACGGTGCTAAATGTATCAAAATATGATGACGACGTTGGTACCCGATGTTACAAACAACAGTGCTTAGAGTGTCGAAACACAATGATGACATTGATATCCAGAAGCTTTCGCACGTCGCGGACATCGCCGTTTTGTTGAAGGCTCCTAAAAAGACAGCGATATAGAGGAGCTGAGTGCTAACGCGTGACATATTCAGGTACCGAGTAGCATAGCGCGCAATCCAGCCACGGAAACCTAAGAAGAACTTGTCGACAACGTAACATCATTGCATCATTTCTCTTGCCCGCTGAGCGGTTGGCCTCTCGAATCGGATTGGATGCACGCCACTTTCTGCCACTTTGTCTCGTGTCTCAGACCAGCGTCCCAGTCCGTGTCGCACAAAGTTCGAGTGTCACTGGATCTGAGTCTGTTCCGACCTTGAGCCGCCGCTTAAGGACCCGCCCGCCAGCTGATCATGTTCGGCCGCGAGTTGGAGCATGACTCCACAGACTCGCCAAACAAGCGTTCCAGTCAGTCTTGTTTGTTAGGGCATGAGCGAGCACTGGCTGGTCGTTTGCTGTCCTACACTAGTCTGGTTGTGACGAACGATTTAAGGATTACCATTACCCGGCCACTAGTAACTCGTGCGGCAGAATCCCTCCACGTGGGTTTGAATGAGCCCGGTGAGCTTGTGAGCATTGTGTGTCTGGTAAGGCAAGACGTGCTGAACCACGTTTAGAAAATAATGGGCGAAATGCGCGCGGAGGAAAAGGCAGCTCACTCATGCCAGCCCTGAAACAGATGGCTGCTGTAATAATTTACTTGTCGGCGAAGGAGGTGGTTCCTATGGTTTCCGAGCGTCGCGTGCAGGTGATGACTGACGATCACAGAGAAAGATCGTAAGATTAAGCGCTATACTCCGCGTGCCAATGTGGCTTCCTACAACAAAGGCGTGAAAAGCATTTGTAGCTCAGACGGCCGAAACAACAGAACATAATAATCATCCAAAAACAATGCTGGGAAAATGTGATGCGGAGCCTTGTGTAGCGACGCGGCCTGAGATGTCGCTGCTCGCAAATACAGCAGCACATTGCGACAACTCTCATGCTGTCTTACGGTTGGCTACGATGCATGTCCGCTCATCTCAGACCGTAGAGAAACCTTGTCCTTGCCTCATGCTTTATTATTGAGCTGAAGCTGAGATTTATTTACCAAATACACACCGCAATGACGTGAGTCGTTCTCTGCCATCGCCAACCGATACCTTTTATTTCCTGCAGACTCTGTCAGCAACGAACTGATGCAGCTGGAGGCGAAACGGAACAAGCTGCACCAGTCGATCGAGACATACAGCAGCCGGATAGACGAACTGAAGCAGAACCTGGCGCGTCTACAGCTCGAGTACGAGCGGCTCAAGTACAGTGTCGAGCAGGTACAGAAGTGACCGCAAGTCCAACCGGCAGCTGGCTTCATCTGCCGGCCCCAGTTCGGGCCTCTGGCGGTCGTCGACACGGGCCTTTGCGACGCGGAGACTGTGGTTCCACGGCCGGTCATACCGTTCAGTCGGTTTGGCTTCACCGTGGTCAGCTTGGATGTGGTCGATCCAGTTTCGGTGTATCGTTAGGATACCTTTCCCTCAGCGTCGTGTTGGTACGACTCCCTTGCCTGCCAATTCCACGCCCGATGTGCAAGAGGAGAAGTTCAACAACAACTGGGGATGGCAGGTCTGGCTAAACAAGGCCGTCTCTATGCAACGTTTCATATATGGGCGACGTAACGTGAGTTCAAGTTAACACACGCCACCTTTTACTGCCAAGGGTCAACGCGAAGCCATCTGGCTTTACTCCATGATCCGTCATAGCTTTTACCGGGACTTTCTTGTCTCGCCAAGTACCAGATGCTATTGATCGAATGTGATAGCTCCACTGACCTTGCTCTGTGCGACTCCTATTACGTGACGTGACGAGACTCTAGCCACCTCAGGTCCTCACATTACAACGGACACCTACCGGTCCTTTTGGTTGCTGGTGTCCTGTGTCGTCGTTTGCTGTTTTGCCGTCTCCCAGTCCAGGTGCTGTTCGGTTGCCAACGGCTGTGTCGCCCGTGATAGCGCGCGCTATTTATTCGCTGTGATGCGTGAAGGGTGCTTGCTGTGCCGTGTCCTGGCGTGCTGTTGGAACAGGGGGCGTAGCAGCAGCAGTCGTTGCTCTACATTCTTATCAGTTCCTGCGAGGGCGTCACGCTGGTAAGGTACCGCTGCGTGCTATTGCCTGCTTCAATTGGCATGTTGTCGTCTCGACTGCCGCGGGACTGTGCCTGTATAACGCGCTGTAGTCCGCTGTGTCCCCGTCCCCGTCCCCGTATGCCTGATGGGGGGGGGGGGGGGTGAGGGGGCCAGGGCACGCACCCTGACGCCGTGCCGCTCGTCGGCAGGCGCGCGCGACGCAGCGCGAGGCGGCCGAGCGGGACACGCCGCTGCTGGCGATGCCGCGGCCGCTGCAGCCGGAGCTGGGTCCCCGCGCGCCGCTGCCGCCGCCGGCGGCCGCCGACGCCCGCCACTGCTCGCTGGCCGACTGCTGGGACTACTCGCGCTGTCCACTCACTGGCGGCTTCACCTTCTTCCTGTACCGGCTGGAGGCGTCGGGCGACGCAGACGCCAGCCGGCTGCACGAAGCGCTACGCAGCAACGCGCAGTGGCGGCCGGAGGCCGCGCGCGTCTGTGCGTTCGTGCTGGTGCTGGGTGGTGCGACGACGCCGGCCGAGCTGCGCCGCCAACTGGCCGCCGCGCCGCACTGGGCCGGCGACGGCCGCAATCACCTGCTGGTGGCGGTCGGCGCGGCGGCGGCCGACGCGCTCGACGCCGTCGACACGGGCCGCGCCGTGCTGGTGCGCTCGGACGCCGGCGCGGAGCCGCGGCCCGGCTTCGACTTGGTGCTGCCGAGCGTGGACGGGCCGCTGCGTGACGTGGCCTGGCAGACGGCGCCGCCGCTCGTGCCGGCCCGGCGCGCCCTGCTCGTCACGTTCGAGGGCGAGCTGGCCGACGGCGAGGACGCGATGCGCGCCGCGGCGCTCACCAACGCGCTTCGGCCGCTGGCACACGCGCACACGCACGACGCTGTGCACCTGGTGTCCACGTGCCCGCCGGCAGCGCCGGCGGCGCCTGGCGGCCGTGGCTGGCGGCTCTGCGGCTCGGCCGAGCAGCGGGCCGCACGCCTCAGCAATGCCACGTTCGCGTTGCTGCCGGCGCCGGCTGGCGGCGGCGCGCGCCGACTGACCGAAGCGCTGCGCGCCGGCGCCGTACCCGTGCTGCTGGGCGAGTGGCCGCTGCCGCTGGACGGACCGCTCGACTGGCGGCGCGCCGTACTGCGCGTGGCCGAGCCGCGTCTGCCCGAGCTGCACTACCTGCTGCGCACGCTCACCGACGCCGACATCCTCAGCTACCGGCGCAACGGCAGGGAGGTGAGCACGTGTTCCGGGCAGGGCGGCAGCCGGCGTGGAGGCCGCCGAACGTCGGTGTTGAGGTGAAGTAGATACCGCTATGGGCCAGTGTCCGCGGAGATTCTCCTGTCATCGCCATCACCTTGGCATTATATATTGGCAGCGCTCGATGAGTCAACCTGCGTTTCACGTGCCTTTAGTACTGTGGCGTGCCGCTAATCCGCGCGCGTGTCCTGTCGCCATTCCGATGTACGCCTCTCTCCGCGGCCAGTTCTGGGAGCATTACCTGAGCTCGGCCAAGGCGGTGGCGGACGCGGTGCTGACGCAGTTCGCTGAGAGGCTGGAGCTGCCGCCGCCGCCCGCCCTCGGCGTCAAGGCTGGAAGCGCCTTCAACGACACGTTCCAGGTACGGTACGGACGGACACGCGTACGGTGCATAGTGGAACGTTGTGGGAAGAACACGGGGTCTTCTGTCTTAATTTCATTTCGCGTAGATTTCCACGTGCTTTAGCCTCACCCGACCAGTTGATATTGCGCTAGGTATAATACCAACTAACGACTAGGGCTGCCTATCCGGCTAGGCATGATACACTGGTTTATTATTATAGATGCCCATTGAGGCAGACGTTAGTTGAATGTAAAAGCACTCGTGGTTGCCGCTGGCTCGTGAATGGGATAACCAGCCACTCGTGATGAAATGTGGACGTGGATTTGAGCAGCGCGTCGTCGCAGCCGCCGGTGTGCGGCTGCCCGTCCGTGCGCCCCCTGATGCGGCGTGGCTGTCCATATGATTCCGTCCCCGCTGTCGCTTCATCTCACCACCGCGCTGGCCGACCTTCCCCGAGCCGGCGTCCCGTGACCCGGCCCGCCTCCCGGCCCGTTTCAGCGGTTGACCGTGGACGTTCAGCTCAGCAGCCTGGACCTGGACGAGTACCTGGGGCCGATCGAGTCGCCGCTGGCCTCGGACCGCTTCCAGCGCAACTTCACCACACCGCGGCTGGACACGTACGCGCGCTGGAACCTGTTCCTGGCGCCGCACCGACTGTACCCGGCCGTGCCGTACGGTGACGTGCTGCCGGCCGAGGCCAAATTTGTAGGTGAGCCCGGCAGCGGCGGCGCGCGGCCCGTCGGTGGGGCCAAGGAAGCCGACGAGTGCTGGCACTGGTGACATCGGGGAGCTGTTATGGACCATGTGACGTCAGGTTGGGTGGTGGTGTGCTCTCATTGCTGCGCTGAGGGCCGTTGGGATGTAAATGTTGTGGATGCTCTCAACGTTCAGTCCTGGTTTCGGCTTCGTTGTTTACTTCGCTTTTCGTCGGGGACCACCGGAACAAGCTTGCATGCGGGAAGTTTTATTTTTAGCTACCGGCCATGAACAGGTCAGATGTGAGCCACAAATGTTTGGCCACAGTCAGGCGCCAGTATTTGGGAGCCGCTACACCATTTAAACGACTTCACCGGCCCACTTCGCCCTGAGCGCGTGCGTGCGCGGACGAGACGTGAACGGAGCCACACCACGCCACATCGGTGGCCGGCGCTAGGAGAGGTGCTAACAGGGTGGGCGGCGGCGCGCCGACAGGCCCGCGGCTCGGCTTCCGGCCGGTGGCGTCCGGCGAGGGTGGCAGCGGCAAGGAGTTCAGCGAGGCGCTCGGAGGCAACTCGCCGCACGAGCAGTTCACCGTTGTCATGCTCACCTACCGACGAGAGCAGGTCAGTGGCGGTCAGGGCCGCCAGCGAGATCACGTCCTGCTGCCGGGGTGGTGGGAGAGCGCAAGGTGCAGTCAGCCGATGAATTCGCGCTGCAAGAACGAATATCGAAGTGAATTTTGCCCGCTCTCTGCCTTGGTTTATGTTGTTGGTCAGGTTTTGCTCGAGGATGCAGTACTGTACTGATTTACCTCGATGCCACGCTATGTCACGTCTCCGAAACCTGTGACTACTTTCCTCCAGTCACATCATAGTCCGACAGCTGGGCTGATGCTGCACCGTCGCTGGGGTGTGCGCGCGCTGCACACTGAGTTGTGGACGGGCCGACTGGCGTGTCTTGGCCGCCTGTGACGCCGGGCGTCGCCGCCGCGGCAGACGCCGGTGCCCGGCCGCGACAGGCCGCCTCCCTGCGGCCGCCCCGCGGCTCACTGCGCGCCGGCGCCGTCTGTCGGCAGGTGCTGATGAGCGCTCTGGGCCACCTGTACGGCCTGCCTTACCTCAACAAGGTGGTGGTGGTGTGGAACGCCCCCGAGTCGCCGTCCGACACGCTCCAGTGGCCCAGCGTCGGCGTGCCCGTGGAGGTGGGTTACCCCGCCGCGGAAGGGGGAAGAGGCGGCCTGCGACGGGTCCGGACCTGGCAACGCTCCGTGCCATCCCTGTGATTGTGGGATGTCGGCGAAATTTGACATGTCTGAGCACGTGTAGCGAGTGAATAATGTGTACTTGGGTACTCTGCATGGAGCGTGGTACACGCAATCATGTATGCAAACATGTATGCAACATGCAATAAGCAATAAATACGCAATAATTTCATGCATCACTGTGGTCATATTTTCTATGGCGTCTGATTCGAACGTCTTGAACAAGGCATTTAATCGAATGGGACCATCCACCATTTATTACCTTGTATCCGTGTGTTATCACCATTTTTCTGATAGTTACTTGTTTTACGGCTGAGCACGTGTGTTTACATTTGCATTCCCATTTACTACTGATGTCGTGCCACCGACATTGTTTCCAACAGGTGGTCACGGTTGGCAAGAACAGCCTAAACAACCGGTTCCTCCCATTCGAAAACATCGAGACGGATGCCATTTTATCAATCGACGACGACGCACACCTGCGTCACGACGAGATTGTGTTCGGATTCCGGTGGGTGCGCGGCGGCCGCTGTCATGGACGTTACGGCGTCCTCACGCTGGGTGACTGGTCTCACTTTGCTATTAGGGTCTTTCATAAAAAACCCTGTACAGTTCGGCGTGCATGTGGCTTATAAATTCGTTCATCCGGTTTCACGAATTGCTGGAGTCGGGGCCCTTGCATTGTAGTGTGAACGCCCGGGAATTAGAATAAGTGCTATCCATGCATTGGAGAAGTGTGTGACGATAGAACCAAGAATATCTTAAACTGGGACGTTTTGGTGTTATTGGTGCAATGTAACGTCCAAGAAGCCTGTCATTAATGGGCCGGTGTGCCCGGGTCGGACGCCCGGTCCGCCCAGGTGTCGGGACTGTGTGCCGCCTGGCGGTGTACTGACGTGGTGGCACCCTGTGCAAGCACTGACCTGCGCCGACGGCCGCAGGGTGTGGCGCGAGCAGCGGGACCGACTGGTCGGCTTCCCGGGGCGCTACAACGCCTGGGACACCAAGCACGGCGGCTGGCACTACAACTCCAACTACTCGTGCGAGCCCTCCATGGTGCTGACAGGTAGGAGTGGGTGGCGTCCTGTGTCGTTTGAGTGGTGCGGCTTGCTTCGGTGGTGTTGGCTCGCCGGCTCGCTCTTGTCGAGCCCACTGCCTCGCTCGTGTCGAGGTCGCTGCCTCGCTCGTGTCGAGGTCGCAGCCTCGCTCGTGTCGAGTTCGCTGCCTCGCTCGTGTCGAGGTTCACTGCCTCGCTCGTGTCGAGGTCGCAGCCTCGCTCGTGTCGAGTTCGCTGCCTCGCTCGTGTCGAGGTCGCAGCCTCGCTCGTGTCGAGTTCGCCGCCTCGCTCGTGTCAGGCTCGCTGCCTCGCCCGTGTCAAGCTCGCCGCCTCGCCCGTGTCAAGCTCGCTGCCTCGCCCGTGTCAGGCTCGCCGCCTCGCTCACCAGCCTCTGACTGCCCCCGGGCGTCTCTGCCTCCGCCCGAGCTGGCTCGGGCCGGCGGTGGTGTGCCGTGTGTTGCATGCGGCGGGCGTTCTCAGTGCCGCCGGCCGGAGATCGTTCTCACGGCACGCTGCCCGGCAGGTGCGGCGTTTTTCCACAAGTACTACGCACACATGTACTCTGAGTGGATGCCCCAAGTGATCCGGGACAAGGTGGACGAGTACATGAACTGCGAGGATATCGCCATGAACTTCCTCATCTCGCACTTGACCCGGCAGCCGCCCGTCAAGGTGCGACGCGGCCCAGCTCATCACGCGCCACCGGCCAGGCGCGCTCGCACCGTGACGGGCTGCGCTTGATATGTGTGTTGGGAGGGAGCTCCACAGGGACTCCAAGCTGCGGATGGAAGTGTGCACCACGGACCTAGTAGGATGAGTACACTCAGTAAGACTCTAACGTTGCGATGTCATCTCGTCCACTAGAAACTCCCCGACTACTGAATTCCTGGTCCCATGACTAGGTATGTCCAGGCCGTTTTACTTTGCGTTCAGTTGTGGACAATTTGTCACATACGACCTGTGACGAGTTTTCACTTCGACTGCATTTCCACTAAGAATGGGAGCAAGATATCCCTTCCCGTCTGTCATCCGTTCCGGACTGGCGGCCGTGAGCCGTTTGTTTGACCACACCAATGTGCCACCAGGGCCGCATGCGCTCGGTACCTCTGGCTGTGACCTCCCATCGCCCCGTGGCGAGGCTGTGCCCTGAGCTCGGGTACGTTGTTTCAGGTGACCTCCCGCTGGACGTTCCGCTGTCCCGGCTGTCCAATGACGCTCTCCGAGGACGAGGAGCACTTCACCGAGCGCCACAAGTGTATCAACTTCTTCTCGCGCGTGTACGGCCACATGCCGCTGCTGAACACGCAGTTCCGCGTCGACTCGGTGCTCTTCAAGACGAGACTGCCGCCGGACAAGCAGAAGTGCTTCCGGTTCATCTAGCGACCCCGGTCGCGGAGTGCGGCCGGCAGTGGCCGTGCTCGGCGCGCGCCGCGGCGGCACTGATCGGCGCCGTCCGTCAGCCCGCGGCGCGTGGCGTTCGCCCGGCGCCGGCGCCGGCCCCGGCCCGCTGCTGGGCGGCGGCTCCGCGGGGCCCAGACGGATGGCGGGTAGCCGCATTACGCGCTCGAGCCCCGCCGGGAAGTGCAACCAACCAGCGGCCGGCGCCGCGGTCGTACACTCACGCTCGTGCAGAGCGCTGCAACTCATCATTATGCTTTATCAATGTGATAATGGGACTAACAGGAACGGTCGCCACCTGTTGCAACGCCTTCATGTGTTCTCGTGTAGCGTGTCTCCCGTTGTCTCGCGGTTCGGTGGCTTGTATAACGCTGTGCACACAAGTACGTTGCCATACGGGGTCATATGTCCGCTTCACTGTCACCGGGGGGCGCGCTGGCCACGCCACGCTGGTCATGTGTGGCGTGCTCTGATCGGACTCCGTGACGTCCGGATCGCTTCCCTCGAGCTTGCGTTAGCCGCTGGCGCTCGACGCTACCGCCAGCAATCTCAACGGATGTTCGCGCTGTCGCCCCGGCGCGCTGCGCGCAATACGAATCAGAGATCAGACGCGTGTATTTGATGGCGGCTCGGCTCGGGCCCACCATGGCCCGTTCCTGTCGCGCGAGACCGCTGCCACGCGTCTCGCACCGCCTCTGATCGGGCCGCGATCGGACGGCGGGCCGCCACGCGCCGGTCAGCCCCCGGCCGTGTCATGTCACCACACAACCGGCACAAATGTCCGCCGTGTTTGACAGCACTATAAACCGCCCCTAAGGCGTGTCACATTTCGTCCGCGTTAAAACCGACAGCCAATCATTTGACGAGACCAGCATGAACACGCTTGATGTGGCGCGCCTGAGCCAATCACTTGACGAGACCAGCATGGACACGCTCAATGTGGCATCGCGCAAGCGCTGCGGCTTAAAACGAATATACGTAAGCAGATTTTCCACCATCTCATCACCATCATAAACAATTTACCGTAAGTGAGCGCACTTGTTGCGCGAACGTGACAAAACGAGTGGACTACAAGCACATTTGTTAAACACAACACCAAAAGCGACAAAGCCCGCCGCACCACTGCTAGTCGACCGTAAGCCAACGACGAAACCTGTCGTAAGCAGTCTACGCTACCAGCTGTATGCAGTCGTGAGGCGGTTCTACATCTACATCTAAAATTTGCCGCTTTTCGGTCGTACTTCAAGGGCCGTGCGGTATGGCTCGCGCTTGGCAATACAACCGGGCAAACTGCAGATGGCTGTGGTGCCGGCGCTTGACAAGACAGCTCTCCCATACGCGATTACCAGTCTATGTGTAAATGTCATCTCCAGTTCCCCCATCAACCGAACTCTCACTAGGAAGTTCATAGTTTATGTACAGAATCATCGGTTCCCCAAGGGGCTTCGATTTCGTACAACTGAGGAGGCCAAGCTCCCATCGGGCGAGGTCGTTCGCGAACTCTTGGTGCGACCGCAGGCGGCGCCTGGTGAGCAACCGCATTAACTGAAGTCCCTGTTGGTGAGGATGAGCGGCGCCACCAGCGACCAGGTGTACAGGGCCAGGCACATCCACGAGGACGCGATCTTCACCCACATGGAGGCCGCGTTGTTGGATAGCGTGCGCAGATCTGAGTTGGGGCTGGAAGCGAGCGAGACCGCTGTCAGCGTACGCCCTGATGCGCAGTACACAGCACACACAACACGAGAGAGGTGATGGTCTGGGCCATGGGACTGTGGTGAGGCGCATGGAAAGCAGACATTAAGCTTTGCTGGTCACACCTTGGATGGTACATAGCCCATACAAGGGCAGTTACCCCACTGAAATCAACACGAACATCTTACTACAGCTTCTGATTTATTTTCTTCATTAGTACTAAGAGTCTCGCAATTAAAAGTCGGAAACATACGGTGAGTAAAGTCGCACCCCTCAACGCACCCCTCAAACCAGAGCAAAAGGAGCAACATGGATACATATTGGAAATGAGGTCACAGCACCCCAATGCGCGACAGAGGCTACTCGATCACTGCACACAGCCCAGGCCCGAAGCCAAGAGGTCAAACCACAGCGTATGCTGAAGCCTACCTTCCCTCCGGTCTGCACAATGGGCCGCATGAAACACAAACAGCCATCATCACCAGAGCGACAGGACATGAGAACATGAGACACGCAGAGAGCTAGTCGGCATGAACTGGGGACGGCAACGTCGAACGGGACTACTCCCGGGAAATCAACCCGGCACCAATCCTCAATCCTGGGATGCCGGACATGTCGAAACGGCATCCCTGCACCTGGCATTGGGACGAAATTAAGTACGCATACTGAACATTCCTGTCACTTGGCAACTGTACCTAAGCCTTGCTTAAAATGGATCAACAAATTAAATCCACCAGCAGTAAGAGGTTGCATGTTTACAAATAGCCTCATATGTACCTTTAGACTATTACCACCACTCTTCATACGTTGAACGTTATAGGACTACGGGATATACAATTAGGAACGAATTGCGAGTCTCCATTTTCATGTTTTTCCTTCATTTGCTAAACTTCGTCAGCTTAGCATTGCACCCAAGCTGCTATAAGTTGACTGTCACCCTCATTGTGCACGGAACTTGCTGCTATTTGTTGTCCTAAAAGCCTATTTTCATAACCGCGCGCAGTGATTTCCTCCGACAAAATCACTCTTTTGAATGTGTTTTTTTGCGTCTATGACATGCCCGTCATACCTCTCGTTCCAACTTGTTACCCATATCCTATCATTGTCTCCTGTGCCCTACTGGGTGCAGGAGTGGAGCCACAGGTTGGCGAAGTTTGCTGCCGGCTGCTGGGACTGCGACTGAAAGACAGCAGGCTGATCCTCAGTCCCAGCATAAAAACGCAATTGGTAATGGCTTGTCGCCGCGCGGTACTCACGAGTGCCAGTTGGTAATGGCTTGTCGCCGCGCGTTACTCACGAGTACCAGTTGGTAATGGCTTGTCGACGCGCGGTACTCACAAGTACCAGTTGGTAATGGCTTGTCGCCGCGCGTTACTCACGAGTACCAGTTGGGAATGGCTTGTGGACACGCGTTACTCACGAGTACCAGTTGGTAATGGCTTGTCGACGCGCGGTACTCACAAGTACCAGTTGGTAATGGCTTGTCGCCGCGCGTTATTCACGAGTACCAGTTGGTGATGGTTTGTGGCCGCGCGTTACTCACGAGTACCAGTTGGTGATGGCTTGTCGACGCGCGGTACTCACAAGTACCAGTTGGTAATGGCTTGTCGCCGCGCGTTACTCACGGGTACCAGTTGGTAATGGCTTGTGGACACGCGTTACTCACGAGTACCAATTGGTGATGGCTTGTCGACGCGCGGTACTCACAAGTACCAGTTGGTAACGGCTTGTCGCCGCGCGTTACTCACGAGTACCAGATGGTGATGGCTTGTGGCCGCGCGTTACTCACGAGTACCAGTTGGTGATGGCTTGTCGACGCGCGGTACTCACAAGTACCAGTTGGTAATGGCTTGTCGCCGCGCGTTACTTACGAGTACCAGTTGGTGAGCGTCATCATGACGTAAAGCGTGGCCAACGCGAACATCAGGTGGAAGAAGGACCAGCTGTAGGCGACGCCCTCGTCCTCGTTATCCCACACTTGTGCCTCTGAGTCCTGCGTGGTGCCGCCTCCTGGAAGCAGCCGACCGTCCAAGGCGCGTCAGGACCCCGAGCTCCCGACCGCGGCCCGCCAGTCGCCGGCACCGATGCAGCCTGGACAGCCTGGTCAGCTGATCACGAACGCACAGAATAGGGCACTGATACTGTCTGGCCTTCACTGAAAGCTTCACGGAAACAGAGGACCGTGCGATAGCTTACGAGAATGGCGATCAATAACAATATCAGAACCGTTGATCTTCAGAGTCAGACGCAACCACTGGCTGACACAACACCTCCACCTCTGCAGAGCACACTGGAGACGGAAGGAATCGCAAGCACACGCCGCTAATCTTTTTTTCGCCGCGGATATAGGCCTTGTTACACAAGCAGCCGGACGGCAGAGATCCCGCACATGATGCCGCCGGGACCACGCACATCGGCTCACGCCACGCCGGGGCTGATACCTCTCGGCGAGTGGCGACAGTGGGCGCACCAAAACGGCGCGCACTGCACGAGTTATCTCTCATGGAAGTACGCCACAGGCACTGGACTGTGACGGTGACCGGGGACGGCCGCTCACGGCACGGGGGCTGCGCTCGGGTGGGGCTCAGTCATGGGACCGCCTTGGCTTGCCCTCCAAATTATTCACCAGACTTCTCTTGTCGGTCTTTCCGGCTAGAAAAATGAGTACAGCTCAAGATGGATATCAACCGAGTTGGGAAAAAACATTACCCAACTGGTCGAATACGTATAGCTTTCACTTGGAAAGTACGCCACAATACAGAAAGACGCTAGTTATGGCATATAACGTTGTGTGGACATTTATTACTGAAGATTTTAAGATTCTCGTGCGATTACAAATTAGTGTGAGTTTACGTGAGCAACATTGCCTATAATGAGTGTGCCTTTGGGTCGCAGCGGCAGCGCTCCTCTAACGCATGACGTATGCCCCGTCACCGACGACAGCGTGACAGCGGCGCATACGCAATTAATAAAGCCGTTTTAAAAGCTTTGCTTTAGCCACTACCAGAGCGCCCAAACTGGGCGACGAGAAGAGGATTCTGGTGACCAAGGACAACAGGCGTCCCACTGAAAGATCAACACATTGTAAGAATCCAGATCAAACACCACGGAGGAGTTCAACCACTGATACGAACGCAGCCGCGTCGACACCCGAGCGGAACTGGATACGGGCCAGCCAGGACGGGGGCAGGACGCAGGCCTTGGACATCACCGGGTACACCCCGCGTCTGGCACCTCAGGCAGCTCAGCCACGGCAAGATCCCATCCCCAGCACCCAGACGCCACACTCAGACCCAGCCCGACTGGAGCCACGCCCCGCAGGACCGCCCACCGTCAGAAAACACGAGCGGCGGCGCCACAGGACTGCAGAAAGGGGTCACCGCTGACGGCCGTCCGGCCACCGCCGCTTGCGACGCGAGCACTCACCGGAGCCGGACTCCTCCTTCAGAAGGATCTTGTCGGAGCCGGTCAGCCGGGCGTGCTGGGAGGAGCTGGCCGTGCTGCGGCAGGCAGGGCGGCCGGTCAGACGGCCGCGAGACACGCCGCTGCTGGCGCGCCGCGGCACGGCCCGACTGTGCTTACGAAAGTAATCTCACTCATGACATCTATCGACAATTAGTGGTGCATACGACGTTTTACGGAGTCGTTGGATCTACACCTGTGGCAAACTTCAAAACGTATCAGAAAAAACTTAACATTTAGGGATTTTTGGGCTCCAGCACCATACAACACTGCGAAGTGTCAGGCTTACTGTAGGGCACCTGCGCCGTTGTAGCAAGCGCGCAGCGACTGTCCAGTAGGCTGATCTCCTCGCCACATGAATGGCTCCCACGCCAGCACCTCAGCCGTTTCACCACCAGCCTCCTCCACCTTAGACCCCGGCCCTGCTCCAGCCCTACAGAAATGCGGCAGCACGCCGCCAGCCCGCGCCGGGGAGCCATGCCAGCCGGCTGCGGCGGCCTGCGCCTGCCCGCCGCCGGCGAGCCATGCCAGCCGACAGCCCAGGTCTGCCCGCCGCCGGGGAGCCATGCCAGCCGGCGGCCTGAGCGTGCCCGCCGCCGGCGAGCCATGCCAGCCGCCAGCCCAGGTCTGCCCGCCGCCGGCTCACTCACCGCACACTGGAGTAGAGCACGCAGACGAACCAGACCACCAGACCGACGATCGACTCGGCGTCGAAGCTGGCGCCCTGATTGGCCGGTCCAGGAGTTGGGTTCGCACCACCGCCGCCGCCGCCGTTGATGATGCCCGAGAAGTTGGGCTTGCAGGTGAGGTCTGCCGCCAGGGCACCGGCGTTACAGGGCAGACGGTGAGGACGACGGCTCGCGACGGCCGACCAGGCGGCAGAACGGCACGCAGCGCGCGCTGCAGGGTTGGCCGTCGCCACGGCCAACAGCCGCCGAACTGGAGTTGAATTTTCAGGTCAGGTACAGTCCACGTTGCGCCCAACTGGGTACTGTTCCCTACTGCCAAGGCACCCACCTGATGCTGCTCCTTACGACGTTGCAAAAGCCTACGTCACATGTGCCCACGTCACAAGCACCTACGCCACAAGTGTGTGCGTCACACACGGGCGACTGTGCTCCGATGCGTAGGACCTATTGTGACGCACATACATGACGTCATAGGTTGCAACTTGTGGACGCCGTTCGGCACTGGGGAATGCGGCCCTGGTGTAACCAGTCCCAGCTTAAGCCCGCTCCGGTCGTGCCGGACGTGACGCACTGCGTGCCCCAGCCGGCGCTCCGACTCCCAGCTCTAGAGGCGCGGCCCACCGCCAGGCCGACGTTCTGCACGGGCGTACACGTACCGGGCTGGTTGGCCATGGCGCTCCAGGTGAGGTACATGGTGTAGAGGGTGACGGCGGCCGACTGCAGCAGGCCCGAGTTCGGCTGCGCCTGCTGCACCTTAGGCAGCACTGACACCACCGACACCACCACGCACAGGATCAGGTTGACGCTGATGAAGAACTTGTGCGTGGCGCAGCCGTCCGGGCGCGTGTAGAAGGCGAAGAAGAGGCCAACGGCCGTGATGGCCAGCGCGTACTGCAGGAACGTGAAGAAGAGCAGCAGGCAGTACCAGGCCTTCGCGCCCGTCTCCTCGTACCGTGACACCTGACGAGCGAGGAATGGGTCACACTCAGCCTGTCGGCGCCAGCGCACCAATACAAATGTTATCGACGTTGGGCAGCTGATTTGGTTTCGCAAACAACACGTCTGGGCTTTTTTCACTTCCGGCAGGACAACAAAACATGTTGCATATATATATATATATATATATATATATATATATATATATATATATATATGGAAATGTTACCACTTATCAGCTCGAACGCTAGAATAAGGCGAATTTCAAACGACTGTTTTGGCACTCGCGCAATGAAACGCATTTGAGGTTGTACTTCCTCGTGCTGTACAGAACCACAGTCAAGAAAACGATCACATATCTCAATGACTATCATTTACACACCTCTGCCATGCATCCAACCCCAACCAGGCACAAACCATGTTGTGGCGCAAAAGACCATACATTTCGAAACACCCGCAGAAGGACGCCCATTTACGGACGTAGTACTGGTCCCATGTCATATCGTTGTGTGTGCGTTAAGTGTGTGTCAAATGATGTCGCGTTCAGTTCCATGTTGTTCCACCTTTATAAATTTCACGACGCCCGCTCACCCAGTTTTCGGCCCAGCCGTGGGCGAAGTCGATGATGAGCACCAGCTGGATCAGAATAAACAGGAAGCCTCCGATCATGCCGAAGTACATCCACCAGACGAGACTACCAGCTGCCAAAAGGTGGTCACTCGTAAGTACTGTCGACCAGCAACTAGGATACCAAACGCCGCCGTCTGAGCGCGCGTCGGCGCATACTAAACATATAAACAAACAAAGCGTGGTGTATCCAACACCAGTCCACGGTACAATCGGGAAACTGTTCCGCAACTAAGAGATTGTCCATACCTGGCATGAAGAAAGCTCCAACCATGCCACCTATCAGCAGTAGGTATTTGATCGCCCAGAACCTGTGCAAAAGGACGTTAGTCAGCTTTTGTGCGTCAACATGCAAGAACTTCAAAACGCAAGATCACGTATCTCACCATGCTGAAGCTCATTGGATTTGACGCTACCGCTGACACCAAGTTCAACAACACCCAAGAAAACCAGTCAGTCCAACCACACCCCTACAAAAACCGGAGACCGCCGTTAGGGCGGAGCCACGTCCAACGCCCACCCGTTCTGTATGCCAGCTCGGTGGTCTCTTGAGGACTTGACATTGATCATGATGAGCGCCATCATCAGAAAGAAGAGGGTGGTGATGAAGCAGACGCGGTAGACGGCCATGTAGCCTACGGCCGTGCTGCAGTCGAGATGTTCGCCGCAGAACGGCACCTGTCGGGGTCAGGGCCGGTCAGCCGGGACCCGCACCGCGCCGAGCCGGCCATCACCGGACGACGGCAGATCGACAGGCGTCCAGCTGCAACACCGCCAGTCGCACATCCACTCTGTTCACACAAATCCAGTCAGCGCAATCACACCGTAACCGAACCCTTATCTGAAGTTCAGTGTGCCCAGTACCACATTAACTTCAAGGTCGCACAGGGTCCCTGGCGGCGCGCCGGCGCTAGCGCCGGGCATGGCCAGGCGGCGGCGGCGGCGGCAGCGCACCTTCTGCAGCTTGTCCTGGAGGCCGGGCGCCAGCAGCACGCAGGAGAGCACGGTGACGGCCAGCAGCATGATGGCGTACATGATGCGCGAACTGGTGGAGTTGCGGCACGACGGACAAGCTGAGCAGCAGAGACTGCAGGCCGCCGAGCCGCAGCAGCAGGCCAGCTGGCGACGGAGCGCACAGACACGGTCACCGTGGCACTTCTGGCTCGTGTTTATGCGACCTGGCAGAATGTGGTGCAACACAGGGGACTTCAAAGGCACTTGATACTCCCGAGGAAGTGACTTTCACAACTGGCATGTTAGTTATGTTGCATTCTAAGCGTTTTGTTGGCTTAATCGTCCTGCGATTTACATGGAAATAGGTGTGAGCCTATGCAACATATAAAACCTATATGCACGAACAAAAACCTAATGAAAGTATTGGCAAAATACTATCCATCAGCTACCAGGCAGTTTCACCGATGCTATGCAAGCAACACCAGGATTTAAAGCATGCAAGAGGGTATAGGTGCAGACCTGTGAAGCTGTACAGATTCCGAGCACTGCTCCCATGGTGGCTTTGGTATTCAAACACCTACACCAGCTCTGGACCAGCTACCTGAATTCACCGTCCTCCACCAACGCCTTCTGCCTGAAATGCAAATTATTCAAGGTTATGAATATATATATATATATATATATATATATATATATATATATATATATATATATATATAATATAATATACCATCATCCAATTTGTGGCTAAGCAGATTGGGGATCATGCATGTCAGGAAAGTTGTGAACTTTGATTACTCATTTATACATCCGTGCCAGCTGGGCAAGCATTCCTTACAAATATAAATCTAGTCCCACAATTTTAATCAGAAAAGTTTTTGAGAATAGAGTTCACACTAAACAAAGTTTGGGCCCAAAGTGCTGATATGCCCATTCAAGTGTAAGATTCCCAGTTCCAACAAAATTTTGTGGTGAAAGCACTGTGTCCTACAATGCTCAGCATGGTATGCCTGCACTCTGACCCCATTTGAACCTCCACACCCACTGATCTCATTTGACCTGCATTTATGAGCAAGCACATCATGTTGTCATCTCAGCATTTAATGCTTTTGATTTGTAGAAAGTGGTTACATTTCATAATAAAAGATGCATAATTAGATCTGAGTAGCAAATAATAGATTTCTGCAAAAATATATGTGTGAGATGGTAGTCTCAATAGCACAATGCATGATGCAGACATGCTATCCAACCAAACATTACAATTTTGTTACCTTAGCTCTCTTCAGCAATGTTACCTCCTATAGTCTCTGTCAGCACCTTTATTTATTGAAGTTTGCATCTGTCAGTGCAGTCAAGTGGAATGAGTCAGTGTCCCATAATATGCCCAGCCTTGCCTAAAACATTTTTGAAACATTTTAGCAGATTATGACAACTAATTTTAGGCATATCTATACTGCAATAAGCCCAAGCAATATTTCGTGAGGTGTTACCAAAGATGTTAATTAAATTACACATATGCTTACCACACAAACAAATAGGAAAATATATTAGCATCAAACACATGCTTACAATGCCTGTATTATTGTAAATACAATAGTAGTAATTTTCCTGATTTCTGTGGGTGATTTACACTGAAATGACCAGAGAAGTGTATGTAAATAGCGAGTTAATCCCAACTGTTATGCATAAATAAAATTTTCCTTGTAAGACTCAAAAATAGGTCCATTCAAAGAATTAAATAAATTGCAATCTGTGATTACCAAGAAAACTAGCATTGCTTTCACAATGACTCAGAGCAACAATGTGCACATTCTCTGTCAATGATGACTCATGGATGGCAAAGGACCAACACACTTGGCACATCCATAAACTTCAATAAATAATAAGAACAAATATGTTACTGATGTTGGACTACTCCAGTGCAATCAATGCCTCTTTGCAGCTGGAATGCAGGCCCCCAATACATGACTCAAGCTAGCCCAAAATTCAAGCAGCATTGCATGTGATGTGATGTGCAAACCATATACATATTGACTATGTACGCTATTGTTGACAGAGCAATTTATAAAAAAAAATAATTCAAGTTATAGGTGTGCCCATGTTTGTAAAGGGCACAAATCAGCATAATCTTACATCATAATGAACAAGTGCACCACATTCACAAATGCTTTCACCTCCAGAAATCAATGTTGGTAAGAATACAGCCAAAAATATGACCTCCATTGTAATGCTGTCAGTGCAACAGCTTTTTTCTTCTTCTTTTATAAATTCGATGCGAACCCTTTTGAATGGATGGATTTCTGGGATCAGCGCTCACGCTAAGCAGTGCTTGTTGCACGAGCTCTGACCCCCACCATCCGATCGCGCAATCCCAGGCAACGGCAGAATTTAGTGGCAAAAGCTTAACGTGCCACAATGCTCGGCATGGTCCGTCCTGCCCTCTGACGTCAACTGACCTTTAGCGCGACCACTGCCACCGGCCCCAGGCCATACCTGTCAAGGGCAAATAGCCAGCGCCCTAAAGCGACTCGAACCCACCCAGCCACGGGTGGGTGGATCGGAAGGCAGGCGCTCTAACCAACTGAGCCACTGGGACGGACAAACAGCTTGATAGCAAAGTGATAACAACTTAAGTTGCTTTAGGAACATTATGATGACCTAATGCTGAAATTTGAAGAAAAAAACTTCATGTATGCGGGACAAACATAGTTTGGGCAACAGGAAAGACATGGCTCCTTTTGCCGCACCATGTCATGGTTGACAATTCGTACACCATATCCAGACACTCCAGTTAAATAAATCCAGTTCATCCTTCCAAATGAATCATTCAGAGCAGAAACATAATAACATTAAGTGTTGTCACTACGCTGATGGTCTTCAACCTCCGTAACAAACTTTACAGACGAACGTACTGGGTTGACTCATCATGCAGGAACCTAGTAACCATGGCACTGTCTTAACCACCAATTATGAACGGAACAAATTTGATAATCAGTGTAACAGTATTCAGATTTGATAGGGTGGGGAAGAGGGAATGAAGATAATAAAATCTACGCGACTTCGCTGGCACCTAGACAACAAATATACGAATTTTCGAACGCCCTCCCCTACACCCACCCGCACCAAACGGTGCACTCCTGCCCGAACCGTCTTTGCTTGCGCCAGTTTGCGTAGCAAATGCATGCGAGTCCCCAATCTGTAAAAAACTTCATTTTTATTCATAACTGCCGAAAACTAGCACGTCCGCCAACACGCACTACGTCAACACATCCTCGAGAATATTTAGTACGGATCTTGCTAAGAGGGGAACCGTGTTTAGTAACAACTGGAACTAAAAGTGATGGCGTTTAGTACGTATAGATACTAAACAGAGCAGCCCGGTAGGTGACCCAGGGCTGAACAGAGGAAATGGGATGTTTGGAGGTGAACGTTGTGAATTTGTTATCGTTCGATAAGAGAAGAAGACCTTCACCATTTTGGGATCTCAATTCCCATTTGATTGCGAGTTGCTCCTAGGATGCGGTAAAGTCGGTCGGTTGGTGGTTGGTGGTCAAGGGGGGGGGGGGGGGGCATCGTGAAAGCGGTTGGGAGACGTGCCCGGAGAAACTCTTGCGCGTACAGGAGAGTGTTTT
This sequence comes from Pollicipes pollicipes, assembly GCF_011947565.3. Classification (NCBI taxonomy): domain Eukaryota; kingdom Metazoa; phylum Arthropoda; class Thecostraca; order Pollicipedomorpha; family Pollicipedidae; genus Pollicipes; species Pollicipes pollicipes. Next base: position 1,239,113 of record NW_023596576.1, on the reverse strand, counting down.
CTGCTGGCTGAGTATGATATTGATTCATCCTGGATTACGGGGCCTTGGGAAATATATTGTCACTCGGGTAGTGCAAAGAATGGGATACTAATCTTGAGATGTGCTTATCATCCGACCTAGGTTTGAGCCCAATGTCTTGAGTCAGCTCCGGACTGGTTCACGGATTGCGGAATCTGATTCAGCTCGTGACTCAGCTGTTCTATTTTTCATTTGACTAAGTTCAGACTATATTTGCATTGAAGCATGACTTATGACTCGTGCAGGCTGTAAAACCAATTATTGGAGCTCTGGCTCATTTATATATGCATGTGTTATAACAATATGTTGATTTAAATCAATACATCCTATGGTCAGGGTGTACTTTCCTACCTAACGTTAGAAAAAAATCATTGTACACCATTCGTCGTGTTTAAGGCAGGATATATCGTAAATAATCACAAAAGAGGTAGGTTTATGCTCTTACCTTCAAATTTTTTCAGTACGTTGTATTCATGATATCTAAAAATCAAATCGTCTAAGAAAAATTCAAACACTGCTTATCCCGGGCAACTTCGCCCAAGCATTGATGTGCCATATGACATGCTTCACGATGTTACAGGCAGTACAGATTACCTTAGAAATCATCGAAGTCTTCAGTGACCTCCACTCATTTGAAACCAGTATTTGCAAACCAATATCAGTGCCAGTATGCCAGCAATATTGCCCGTAGAACTGCGTGACTATGTGAAACGAACAAACGTATCCTTGTCCGTTAGGATCATACCAGAAAACTATAATTTTAAAATGTCATGTCAGTTCAGGGTAAGGTCACGTCAGTGCAGGCTAAGGTCATGTCAGTTCAGACGAAGGTCATATCAGTTCAGGATAAGGTCATGTCAGGCCAGGTCAGTTTATCTGATGGGTTGTTCTGCTTCTTCGGTCACGTGTAATGAATTTGGTGGGTTATATTTGATTTAGTTATTACTTTTAGTTTCCTCCTTATTTATCTTAAACGGGTTTACCAAAGCCTTTAAGCTCAACACGAATTTCGCCTCCTGTGACGTCTAATGGTAACCTAAGGTAGGGAGTCTTGTGTGGTGTGAACGGCTCTGGCTGGAGGACAAGACAAACCGTGGTCGAGAATCCTCTGTTTGTCACGACGGTACAAGCTGCAACATTTTGTTTCACCCCAATATTGTCATGGTTAGCAAAGTGAGAAAGAATGTGGATTTTCAAAACCTTTTCTGTCGTGTGTCATGGACGTCCTAAGGTGGCCCAAGTCATCTGTTTAGAAATCATTTTGAGATGTGAAATGATTTATGGTGTAGACAGTGCAAGTAATCTCCCTGGTTTAACTAAAAGTGAACTCAAGTTTACCATGGCATCGTCTGCCGAGCGTGCTGTTCTGTTAGGGCTCCCTGTTTTCACTCTTAGAATGTCAGATGCATTTGAATGTTTTTTCAGGTGCACGGGCCCTTCCGTTCACGGGCTCCGTCGTGGCCGGCTCTGTCGTGCCTACAGATCCGGCGCGGTGTCGTCAGTACCACCATCATGTCACCAGCTCCGACGTAGTTTCACCGTCTTCGGCACATCATCGTCACTTTCGTGGTATCACGATTAAGGGCTGCATAAATCTTGCCAAATCATGACTTAACAAATCTTATAATTCTTACGGTCTATGAATTCCAAAGTCTAGTTTGCGCGGCCCACACGCACAGCGGGACGAGGTGTATCAGGTGCCGCCTCTTTCGGAAAACTAACTGATCTCAAACTGGGGCACACCGCTGGGTATCCAGCGTTGATGCTCTGCAGCCAAGTCATTGTGACCGGACTGACTCCGATGCTGTGCATCAAAAACCGCCGCAGAGCATCACCTGTGCTATGGAAACGCCTGTTTATCTCAGGTGCGATGCTGGGAGCTTTGGCGTGGCATAGCGATCTCTTCCGCCAGGTCAAGTTTGTTGGCATGTTTCGTGTTCATAAAAATGTTATGGACCGTGTACAGTCAGCTCAGAGGTGCAACTTGTGTGTGGTCGTTTAAGTGTACTTTGTTGCCGGTACGGGCTATGCGACATTTTATGTGAACCATGGAATTACTAAAGAATGCCATGACGCATGTTGCATTGTGCTTCGGTGTGTATCTGCCTATTTTCTGAAAGAAGGGATCATTGAAAACGACACAATGGAAACAGATGTGGAGTTGTCGGGAAATATTCGAGGACACAACGAAGTTTGGGGCTGTGTGGACATTTAAAGAGGAAGAAATGTTTTTAGAAAGAGTCCAGGAGAGGAAGTGAAGCGTTGGAGAATGATGTGGTATAGAGGAGAGTCCGGGCAAGTTGAAAAGGGAGAACACAGCGTAATAAAGGCTCCTTACGAAAATCCTCAAAAGTTTACCGGAATTTACCGAGTTCTCTTCATCCTATATTCAGATTCTGCCGGCGTTCGCGCTTTTAGAGAACATCGATGACTTTTACAAACTTAACAAGCGCTCGGATGGGGGTCTAATTGACCCCCCAAAGGTTTTTGCGGCATGGCTTTTGGGCGGCGCAACGTAGCCTCGCTAATATTTGCGTAGCTGTGACAAATAAATAGCGGATCGTTTGACATAACAAATTTAGATGTACATTGTAGGGTCGTCGACGTATGGTAGGTCAAAGTCAGGCCATGGTTTTAGCGGTCAATTTCTAGGGATACGTTCAATCTGACGCAACAGCGGGGTGTTAGACGAAGCCATACATCTCTGAAGATGCTTTCTTGGGCAACACAAATATCGGGTAAGCAATCAACGTTGACCTAAGGTCATGTATGGAGGTCATACCAAGGTCAAAACCAACTTATTTTATTACTCGGGCTTGCTGTATGGGATAGTTTGTGGTGCTCATTCCGAATTTATAGATAGCAGGAACCACCTTATACATCTTCCATAAACTTCTTAGAGGCCAGAATAGGTCATTGATCTAAATGACCCAGGTGAGCATTTTGTTTTTAGAAGCATACTGCCCAGCGTGATCTTTGTCACTTATTCAACTGCAAAACTCAGAGCAGTCTTGTATGATTTTGGTCACCGTGACTTTCAAAAGGTCAAACAATGTCACTGACCTTAAATGAGCATGTGACCTTTTGCTTGGAAACAGTTATTTAGGATCTGGGAGCACTTTGGAGACAATCCTTGAAGTTGACCTTGTTAAACCTTGTTTTACCGGACGGTCATGACTTAGGGATCCCAAACTTCGACCTGAGTGAGTTCACGTACAGGTCAACATACCTTGTGTATTTGGTGTCCCTAGCTTTCTTAGTTCTCGAGATCTCAGGGGGTCAAATTGACCCCCCCATCCGAGCGAAGGGTATCTAGCCGGCCGCCCGGGCGTGTGTTAAGAGACCTTCGGATACTCGGGACGGAGGAGGGCGTGGGTAGTACACTAGGGTGGTAGATATACTGGTGCATAGCGCCCTGCACTACACTAGTAGATTGTTGCACGTCAGGGGGAGGGGTATTACTTTTCCGGTCAGTGGCTGAAGAACCTCTCCTTCCCAGCCCAATGTATTCACCAGCTGCCATCTCGCAACTTGGGAATTGCGCCCTTTGATTCATTCCGAGGAACTCCGGGAATGGCTTGTATGTCGGTCCCTTCCCTGACGCAGGCAGTCTTTTGACCGGAGCAGCTGCGGCGGGATCGACAGCAGTAGCTTCTGCTGATGCAAAAAGATCACTTACGGCACAGAGGGTCAAATAATTTGCACAGGGGGCCCAGTTCTACTCAACGAGCCACTGGTCGCAGCGGAGCATAGGGCTCCTCGGTTCTCACTGAGGCCTGCTGTGAGAATCGGAGCTCTTCAACTGTCTCATTGACTTATTATGCACCCTTTCACTGCCATCAATCTTCTGCCGTTCTCAGAGGGCCCGAACCAACGGAGAAGGCCTGTGGTGGGCTGTGATGAGTACCAAATGAGCCTCTGGTCGGCTCGAGGAGCACAGAATTTCTTATTATGTATGCACTGTGATCAGAGGGCGTCCTGCCCGACAAGGAAACTCCGAACAAAGCGACTTGTGAGGTGTTCTGAATGTCATTCGTGGGCCCAAACTTTGTCCATGCTAGGAAAATGGGCCTCAGTCCGACAAAGGGCCGATTATTGGTGATCTCGACCAAAGTGAGGGGCTTTTTTAGAGGGGCCTCTCACCGGCGGAGGCACTCTGACATCAGAGGGTCCCGGTCCTTCGGACTGGAGACCTTCGGCCAGCCCTTCGGCCCTTCGAGCCCTGTAATCGGGCCTGTTGATTGTCAATCCTGAGGGACCGTCTGAATCTCGAGTGACCCTCTGGATCCCGATGGACCAAAGGGGTCACGTGCCCCTTGTGCTCTTTCCCTGTCTGCGCCCGTATGTGAGACGTAGAAGATTCCTCATGTTCAAAACAAGCTAACTTTTTGCGCTGCCAGGTCCCACCTTCACGAAACTGGATCACAGTGCATGTCCTGGCGCTTGTAACTATCTAGGACCGGTTACCCGTCTCCAATATGATGATATCAACGTGAAACGCCGCTCTCGTTACACTGGGCCGAGTACATTGCAACCAATAATGTGCATGTCGGAGCGCCGGTTATAAGCCTCCAGGCTTTGTTACGTATGTAAAACACGAAAGAAAGGTTTTCCAACAGCGTTGCGTGAAACTCAGTTTTTGGCTGTAGCTTGATCCCAAATTGAATTATTTCAAAAGCTTAACATTTTCAGACCCCTTTTAACATCTCACACTATCTATGTCCTACCAGGAGAAGACCCGTTGGCCAGTTTTGTTCCCCTACTAACTTAAATTAAGGTTCATCACTACGTTCCAACAGTAACCTATATACACATGAACGGAAATAAGACATTAAACCGGCTTGCTGATTTCGGTCCATTAAACTTTGCGTTCATAATGGACCGAACTAGTGCCTTAGTAAATTTCATGACCGTGGCTTAACCGGAAGTGACATGAACGGGCATTTGGAATTGAGGATAAATCTACCGCATCTGTTTGCCGAGCGAGAAATAATTCAGCGCCGACAGGGGTAAAATCACCACCTTTGTGTTAGTTCTCAAGATCGGATACCGACAATCGCCACCAAACACAACATTCGCGTACAAGGGTTATCTGTTGCGGTTAATCTAACATACGATCGACATACGAATCTAATCAGACTAATCTAATCTAACATACGAATACTAATAATAATACGAAGACATACTAATCTAACTTACGAATCTACGATCCCGGTCGCTCATACACAGTGAGTGCGAAATTATGTGCCTTTTCTTGCGCAGTATAACCCCCAAAAATGAGTTAGAAATTGGCATATTGTTCAAGCAACAATCATTACCTCAATGTTCGTTCGCAATCGAATAACGCCATCATAGCCATATTTATGAAAATTCACTGACCATGCCACGAGCATGACATTGTGTGACAAGACGTAAAGCACGACAATGCATTCACATTCTTGGATTTCACATTCTGACATTAGTCAGAGCTCTTGGAGGTAATATTAACGTGGTTTACATGTTGTTTGAATATTACAAAACGAGTCATCCAACATTTCTAGTTACGTTTTCTACAAAAGATAACGCTTTGTAGTGTCCTTTGATGGAAACCACTTGCATCATTCCATCTTGTAAGAAAGCTGAATTATGATCTTAATGATACCTTACCATTTGGTATCAGAATATACCATGTAACTTTAAAAATGCGTTGATCTCCACTTGCCGTCAATAATTTGCCACAAATTTTGACGGGCTGCAAGAAGTCGTTTGTGAAAAGTAATTGGCACGTCGACGTTCCAAGCTAAGTTGGGTCTAATTAGAAGGGTACCACAGACAGGCCAGGTTAAGGCATGTGAAAATGGAAAACGTAGCAAAGAGTGTACAAAGTTGTTACATTACGAGAGTAAATTGCTTTTTCCGTTTCCCTTTCTATACTCTTGAAAGCTTTAGATATTGTCAAAACCAACCAATTGATCTTAGAAGCACTTGTTCCAAACATTTCATCTGAAGTGTTCAGCATCCAAATAAGTATATAGGTCTCCAACGCAACATGTTTTTTAGTCGCGTACTTGAAGAAAATGAGATCTGACAGAATCATCTCCTTACCTTCAGTTACACACTACTTATTGTCTGGTTTTTGTTATGTTTTGTGCTTTTGTTGAAAAGCCTTTTGTTGTGTTTCTTACATATCGTGGACATTGCTCGCACCTTGCTTGGACATTGCTCGCACCTTGCTTGGACATTGCTCGCACCTTGCTTGGACATTGCTTGCTTAGGTACGATGAACCCCAAGTGGTTATCTTGTTTCAAAATCGAGTTAACCAACTGGCAACATTGCTGGGAAATATACCAAAACAGCCAAAGAACTTAAATTCGCTTTGCTTGCTACTTGTTGAAACGCACTTAACGCATATTTGGACGCGCTGCTCAACACTGTTTGTCAGTTGTCGTTTCATTCTCAACGTATTGATCCATAGGCTGACTAAGTTGTCATTGATAATGGTTGGATAGTAAAGTTAGAGTTGTGTAAAAGTTTATGAAAAATAGTACAGTTATGACTTCAACTGGGAACAAAAGCATCACACCTGTACGTAAATTAAGATAGGTTTTAGGTTATGGTCGTCGTCACTGTTGCTTTACGACTCACTTAGCTGCTGAGGTTAAATAGCGTCACACGTCTCTTACCCTGGCAGGAGGGGCGGGCACCGCGGGCACTCAAACCTCGTACCTCTGGTTTCCCAGAAGCACAGGAGTTTACCAGATGCGTGTACCGCTACAGTTTCGGCACCCACAGATAGCTCATAGGAAGTAAACAGCTTGCACCGATCCTTCGAGTCATGGTCAAAATTTTGCAATAGCCTCAAAATTCAGCCAGTCATCACAGAAAATTAGGTTTCCAAAAGCAAAGCCATGGGGCTACGACTGATAGAGGGATTTTTATCAGTGCGTCTCGGCAATATAGCAGTCGGTGGCTCTGGCGTAAAACACAACCCAACACACGAATCTGGTAGCGTGATCTACAAAGCTCCGCAACTTTGCCGTAACAATAGAAGCAAGTGTTACTAAACTTTTTATCTCTGTTTGATGTGCTGTTTACGAAAGGATGCCACTATCTAACTTCTAATCCCTGGGATTTTTATTCCCAGTTCATTTGCAATCAAAGAATGCTCAACAAATACCGAACCAAATCGAAGCACTACAAGCTGAGATGTAATGGAACTGTGCTGAGATGTAGAGGTACGAATATGAACGCATAATGCGTTTATCTTTTTAAACGTTTGATGCTCAAAGGCATTATGAACATATCAGACGTGTTTATCTGCTCGCACGATTGCTTGACATCACATTGAATCGTTGAGGTAGAAAATTTGTCAATCTTTAATGAAATAATGGCCGCGTTTCCGCAAAGTTTGTTGCGAGTCGGTCCCGATTTAGAGAAAAGTTGAGTGTTAGGTCTTAGTACTTCGATTTGGCAGGAGCTGACCAGGCAACAAGCAAAACTTTTACCCAAAAAGATTCCTGGTGCATCCGTCTGGCATTCACGCTGTTCACAGCGTTTGGCCAACGCACGGGGACCGGCGCGACTGTCCGGGGCGCGGCGGCCTGTGCAGCTCCCCCGCCTGGCGCAGCGAAGGGTTGGGGAGGGCAGTCGAGGACAAGAAGGTTATCACCCACCCCATGTGATCTGGTGCGGGGAGTCAGATGCTTTGAAATGCCGCCGGACTAACTTCGACCAGGGGTGAGCCTCAGGCCTCAGCATGGGTCACCACGAAGAATTACAATCGGCCAAGATGGTTCCTTAACAGAAGATCATCTATCGCCCCGCTGTAACTGCGGCATCCAGCTCTGGTTAACGTGAAAGCTGGTGACACTATGAGCGCGCATTATTCTACCCTTCTGCAATAGAAGGCTGCTGGCACTGCCGTTGCTTCTAGGCATTCCTGGTTGGGAGCTTTAACACGACTGTCGCCTGCTCGAACAGCCGGTTTGTTCAGGGTCTTGAACTGGCATGTGTGGAATGTGTTCTGCTAGCAATGCGGCATTCGGGCACTGGTGCGACTATGCTTAAATTAGGCGACTATAGCGACTATAGCGACTATGGAAACTAAGACGCTTACCTTCCGCATGTGGGCCTAGTACAAGAGGATCGCTGCCGACGTCGGCGGACCTTGAGCGTGGTCACGTTGTTCTCGAGTCTTGTATTTATTTTCATCATATGAAAGGAATGGCCCAAAATCCTCGCCCTGATTCGCCATTTTCCTAACGCGGACTGATGGGCGAGGTATGCGATCTCCCTCGCATTGCCAATCAGAATTGGCAGAAAACATCAGTGGTTTGGTCTCAACGGCATCTTGCGATTAGTACTAGCTTTTAAGCTGCTGGTTTCATAATTGAGCCCATTATGGCAGGTCCAAGGTCGAACTTTCCAGAGACCCACACCTTTTCAGCTTTGCAGCATTACACATACAATGAAGTTCCTTGCGGCGCCACAAAACTTTGACAGACGTGTTTCTTGTTCCATTTTGAGCGCTATGGTGTATTTGTTTGTGTTTTGAGCATACAACTATGGCATATCGCTACGTTAATGTGACAATGTAGGTCCGCCGCGCGCGCTCCACGGCATCGTTGGTCACTGCCCGTCGCACGCGTCGGTCATATATCGCCGTGCAATTTTTCCCCCAAAACCGCCGCTGCTCCGAAACCAGAAAAGCTAGGAACACGATTTTGGTATAAAAACAGACAAATGGATGCCTCACAGGCTACTGAAAACTTGGGCGCGATCGCGCAACATGCCGGAGAGACACCCTCAAAAACCTTACGGGGGTTGTATCATCCCCCTCCTACCAGGGCGAGGGTTAAGGCACGTAGGAGAAAACATCTGGCCTGTAAGAGGCTCAAGATTGAGTCAACATCACGCCCTATTGGTCGACAGAAGGCCCGAAATGACTCACCCTTGGCCCCATTACAAACACAGGAACCCCGGATGACGGATGTATCGTTTGCGATGAAAGCACACCAACAGCATACAGTTTCTTGGTTTTGAAACATCCCGTTTCTGTCGCCCACTCTGCCGATCTAACTACACCTTCCTTTATCTCGGTCGGCTCGTCTGAGACGTTCGTGCCAAGCGCACTTGAACAATCCACGTCTCTCGACGGACCTCATTGCCTCTCAACGCGATGGAAGCCTCACTTCTGGTGCACACAGAGCTCTCACTCTGAATGTCATGCAGCGCGTCGCCATCACGGTTCTACCTGATCCGCAAAACAGACCCACAGTTTAACACTAGACGTTCGTGTACCTGCGGAGGAGGGTTATTTTGGTCTCTTCAACGCGTGTTCTCCCTCATTTCAGTTCCCATCACATCCAATCACGACAAACGCATCGGTCGGGTGATGCTGTATTTCAAATCATCATCTGACAAAATGAGTAGGCTCGCACGAGCACTCTGCGGCAAGTGCCCGTCTCGCGGGCAACGATGCCCCGGCCGGTCACGAAACATGGCGACCGGCTGCGTGACTACGTGAGGGCCGAGGGGTGAATGGAAGCAAACGCAGATTTCAGGCGTCGTGCAGCACGTGAGACAGATAGCCGAAGTCAATTCACTTCGCTGTCCGTTTCGATACAGGCATGTTGACGAAATATCAACGCATCTGCATCTCTATTCTCCTCGTTTTTCATCGTGGAATAAGCCTTTTAGCACCGTCTTATTTATGTCAATAATGTTCCTCGCAAATGCACTTAACACCTTACATATACTCTGATTCGTCATTGTTGGTGCATCATGCCAATACATCATGGCACCTTGCACAACATTGATTGAGAGCCAATTGACGGCCGTCATATCTGGAAATCGTGCTCACGAACGCCTGATATGAACGACTCTATCATTATATCTTTATTGGCCTGAATCACCACACGGCTTATTGAGTAGCAGGGTTTAAAAGGCTTCTTATATTCGCGGGTATGTAATTCAGAAACTAGAGGGGTTTAGGTCTTAAAATGGGCGGGGCTGTAAATTGCACATACTGATGTTTAAGATGGCTATTTTAGTTCAAAACCCCCACAGAAATGTGGAGCACTCTCTAACATGTGGTCCAGAGAGTAAGCATTAGCGCATTTCGCGGTCAGCCATGATGTCGCGCTGGGGATGTCGGTCGCCGAACCAAATTGGGCACTGTACATCAGTGCAGATGCTCACCCAAACCCAAAAGTATCCACACTGTGGTTTTCAGCGAACTGGGTTTGTGGAATATACCTCATTTTACGGTGACGCGACGGAACGTAAAAATAAAAAAAAACTGCAACGATGATCGCCGTTGCAACCATCACATTTACACGCTCAGTTTTAGCTATTTTCCAGACAAATCGGACCATATGGGTACCGATGTTGACAGGCCAGGTTTCCATTTAAAACTGAGGGTCCGAACAGCCTCTGCAAGTGATCAGACAACTTCAGTGGCGTCCTTGCGAAGACCCAAGAATGGGACAAACTTCCCATTTTTCGGGAAGCCATCAAAAAGTCTGGGATCGCAGCGCCCACTGTTTATATCGTCCAGGATCGCAACATCCAGTGTTCATAACATCCAGAAAACGTCCAATTCCGTGCCCATTGGGGGGTCATAAGATTCAGGGACGCAAAGTCCAGAGTCGTAAAGTCCAGAGTCGTAAAGTCCAGTGTTCGAAACGTCCGGTACCCATGGGAACAAGGCTAGTTTGGATTCCTGCCGCTAGATAACACTACAATATCATCTTTGAGTCCTGCCGATATTTCCCTCTTTTGTCAACAGATGGCACAGTTAACCCGGCATTCCACTGATGACCACGTGATGCGTACAGTTAAGCATGGTTACTATAAATTACCTAGGCGCCTGGCGGCCGTGTCCGGGCTGGGTGCGGCCGCGCTCCGGGACCCACCGGCGGGCTGCGCGCAGATGCGCCGGGCGGCGGCGCGGCCGGAGACATGGCGGGCGGCGCGGGCTCGGCGGGGACCGCTGCGCCCGCGGGGTAAGCGGGCTCTCCCGCCCCGCCGCTGCTGCCTGGGCCCCAAATGCCGGGGTACATTCGGTTGCTCAGGGCCCCCTTCATATTGGTATCCGGTTCTTTCCACTTGCTTGGAGGACCCCTTACTGTTGCTGGGGCCCCATATAAGGTAACGCTCCGAGGCACTCGATGCTCAGGGGCCCTCTTCATTGACCAATGGCCCTTTCGCGTTTTGAGCTTATGTGCAGAAGATCCTTCACTTGTCAGAGCTCTCTCTCTCTCTCTCTCTCTCTCTTCATCGTCTTCTCTCTCTCTCTATCTCTCTTCTCTCTCTTCTCTCTCTCCTTCTCTCTCTCTCTTCTCACTCTCTCTCTCTCTCTCTCTCTCTCTCTCTCTCTCTCTCTCTCTCTCTCTCTCTCTCTCTCTCTCTCTCTCTCTCTCTCTCTCTCTCTCTCTCTCTCTCTCTCTGTTAATCTGCCCGGGCACTCTTGATCACACAGGGGCGT
>NW_023596576.1:1215127-1225127 GCF_011947565.3 Pollicipes pollicipes | reverse complement strand
CAGTCCCCCGCTGGCGACGGCGGCTGCCGCGTCCCCACCGACCCTGATGGCCATGCTGCGGAAGCCGTGGCCGGCGGCGCTGCTGACGCTGCTGGCGGCGTGCGGCGCGGATGCCGAGGGCACCATGTTCCTTTCCACGGAGCTGGTGCACGCCGAGACCCCGCTGGCGCAGCGGATGCTCCGCTCGAACATGCAGTGCGGCTTGCTGTGCGTGCGCAGCGAGGGCTGCATCAAGTGGAGCCACACCTCGGCTAGCGGCCTGTGCCGGCTGTGGCCGCTGCACTCGGATAAGAACCCGCTGACGGCCGAGCCGGAGCCGCTCCACCAGACCGTCCTGCCCGAGGGCTTCACACTCAGCGACGACCCGACCATCGCCTACCGGCAACGTCGCTTCTCACTGCGCGGCGGCAGCGACTCCATCATCGCCAGCTGCCGGGCGTACGATCCAGAGGCGACGCCGGCCGTGCCGTACACCGAACAGCAAATGCAGTACCTCAAGACCTACGTCAGCGGCAGCTACTACTGGATCGGCGCCTGGAAACCGGACGCGTCAGGCAACTTCCTGGACATGACGAACGGCCAGGTGGTCGCGTTGCCCGCCTCCTGGTGGTGGAATGGAAACGTCGGGAACGACGGCTGCGTGGTAATGTATAGCTCTGGCCTCTGGTCCCAACGCTGCACAGCCAGCCATAACGGTCACATCTGCGAGTATCACGTTCAGGAGAACGGGCGGAGACCGCAGGCTTAGAAGACTGACGCTGCAGGGGCGAACAAAGGTTCTCCAAATGCTGGAGCTTGCATGATCAACACACGGTAGACGGCAGACGGCACCTGCCTACACAGCCGCCTCGCTCCCTTTCAAATACATTTTCTGAGACATGAACAGGGTTTATCAAAGCAGGACGCGCCTCACTTTTGTTTCGCAGTCCATTGCTGGTGATTAGGAGAATGGACCTGCACGGACCACGACTCATACCGCCCCGCTGATGACAGGGAAGTTCGTACCGAAGTTCGTGCCTCGCCATCCTGGCGTCAGCGACGCCTTTCGCAGCGGTATAACAGCATCATACGCTCTTGGACAGCTTGCTTTTGGAGCCCCGGTGTGCGAGTGTGTTTAGACCGCGATGTGACTGCAGCGTCTCTTTTGGCGCCCCGGTGTGCGAGTGTGCTTAGACCGCGATATGACTGCAGCGTCTCTTTTCAACTGTTGTACACGGTTTTCGGTCAATGTCTTACACCCTCCAGGTTGATTTCCGATGATGATTAGACAAATAGCCATGCATATATTCCGTTATGTTGGCTGCCCCAAGGTCACTCCGTGCATTACAGACTTTGTTCTTGTGTGCAAGAAAATGGCAGAATACAATCCTACGTTTCACGCGTTATTTTCGCACCAATCGCCGTGATTGAGTTGGGAGATAGAAGGGCAGGTCGCCTCTGCAGTAGCCCATGCCGCGTGCAGTGGCCAAACCACTAAGCGGTCAGGAGGTTACGATTGCTGTGAAGCTGCCCGCTCGGATGGGTAGTGCAGGTGAGCGTATGAACGGTAAAGCCAACGCAACGTCGAGTTCGCTGCAGTAAATGCTAACGTATGCGGAGTAATCTCACCACCACGCGTACTTAAAGCTTAAAACGCAGTTGGATTATAAGTTGATTACTGAGCAAGCTTATACTATTCACATGCGCAAGCAGGGGAGTCACTTCCTCATATTTGTTGGGGGTAGGTGGTTGAGCCAATAAAGGCGACGTAACACACCCTTTAACCCTGATTTCCTCCGCATTCTGGTCCCTGATTTGCGTCTCTGATGTCAAAATTAAGATAACGAGGTTTGGTCGGTTCTTGATTTCTTCAATGTTGGGAATGACTTCTCATCTGAAACCGATGTGATAGTGATAATGATGACATATGATAATCATATAGACAGTGATGTGCTTAGGACCTAGGGTATCAGCAGTTCAGACACTTGCTTAATTTCATCGGCCAGGTATTCCCTTTTTCGTTCAGATGCAGTGGGGGCCCAGTGAAGCAATGAAGTGGCTAACGGCAGTATTGGGGACTCAAGCCCCCTCCCCCCGAAAACATACAAAGTTACCTCCCTAGTCACAAACATTCTTTTGCTTTTGTATCCATTGCTTCACTCCGCGACCAATTGTGCAGCCAGCCTCTCACCTGGTCAGTAATGTTAACATGATTTACATTATCAATTTGCATGATCATGATCGCGATCATCATTCACATTATCAGTTACAGAAAATTCACCGACGTGACCGTGTAGCAGTGCAAGGACTGCGTAACGAAACCATTTAAGGCGCGTTGCCGAAACTTGGCTTACGATTCTGGAGAGGTACGCCCATCGTTGTATATGAAATTTGCATGTTTACGTGGGCGGTGTAATGCGCGTGCTAGAGCACTTTATGGACTGGATGAATCGGCACTGTGCAAGCCGGTTATGTTACTGATTGAAATCCGGGTCTGGCGCGGATTGTAACTCAGCACTGGGTCAGGAAATTTGAGCAGTGATCGGACCGGGTATGGCGCGGATTGTAAATCAGTACTGGATCAGAAAATTTGAGCAGCAATCGGACCGGGTATGGCGCGGATTGTAACTCAGCACTGGGTCAGGAAATATGAGCAGTGATCGGCCCGGGTAGGGGCGGATTTTAGAATGTACCAGGCCACACGCACTAAACGAATTGAAAATGAACTAACTTCAATGTATTTCAGCTGAATTTGAAGGTCGCGCTGCGGCCCTTCCATGAACGGAGTTTGAATCCGAGATAAAAGTTGATGATGATGATGGTGATGATAATGATGATGCGAAAGAAGCCGCAGGCGTAACACCTGCACTCTGCGCATATGATAATGATAATGTGCCAGCTATATGAAAATGTGCCAGGTGTGTGTGTGTGACACAAGCAGAACTAACCACACAATGAAAAGTCAGGATTCCACATGCATTGGCGAAACAGAAAGAATGGCCCGGGATCGCTTTGACGAACACCTGCGAGCTCCGCTGCTGTATCGTAAACTGACCTTAGTGACCCTTGACGAACGCCGGCGAGCTCCGCTGCTCCATTGTAGATTGACCTTAGTGACCTTAGACGAACGCCTGCGAGCTCCGCTACTCTATTGTAAACTGACCTTGGTAACCTTTGACGAGTGTCTGTGTGCCTGTGTGACGTGTGTCCGTGTGATGCGCGTCTGTGTGACGTGCGTCTGTGTGACGTGTGTCTGTGTGACGTGTTTACGTTGGATTTGTGTCCGTGTGGCGCGTGTCTGTGTGACGAGTGTCTGTGTGACCTGTGCCTATGTGACGTGTGTCTGTGTGACGTCTGTCTGTGTGACGTGTATTCGTGTTTTGTGTGTCTGTGTGATGTGTGTCCGTGTGACGTGTGATGCACGTATGTGTGACGTGCGACTGTGACGTGTGTCTGTGTTAAGTGTGATGCTCTCTGTGTGACGTGTGACGCCTTTCTATGTAACTCTAACATAGACACTGTCATGATCAAGTAGACGGGAATGCTATGGTTGTTTCTAACTGAACTGGCAGCAGCTTTGACACTTTGAAACCTTGTACAACCCACAAAACGATTTCAACGATGCCAAAAACATTTTTGTATGTCCGCCTCCAAACTGGCGTGCACTTAGAACATAACTTAAATATAAATGCTTGCTCATAAAAATCCGCCACACCTTCGATGCTGCTGTCGACGCGTGCTAGACCGCGTGACCATCCAACCAACCTATCTCTAACCAACCGTCGTCAGCGAGGAGCACGAAGTACACACTCTGTCACAAGTTTCCGGTCGATTCGGTTTCTCGAAGCATCGCAAGATGCGAAGTATCGCAAGATTGGGCCGTTGGTTTGATAATGTCAGACTTTCTGGTCCAGTTCCATGTCCAGGTCCTGGCCGGTCGGATAACCTTTGCTCGAGTGGAGGGCTCGATTTCTTGCTGGTGGGGGGCCAATTTGAATTCCCGGTACCTCAAGAACTAATAAAGCTAGAAACACCAAATTCACAGGGTGTATTGACCTGTACATGAACTCACATAGGTCAAAGTTTGAGCTACTTAGGTCATGACCTTCGGAACAAATACGGTCGAACAAGGTCAAATTCCTGGTTGGTTTCCAAAGGGGCTCTCGAACCTAGATAACTGCTCTAAATAAAAGTTCACACGCTCATTCAAGGTCAGTGACCTTGTTTGCCCCTTTGAAGGTCATGGTGGCCCAAATCGTACAAGACTGCTTAGAGTTTTGCATTTGAATAAGCGACAAATATTATGCTAGATAGTATTTGCTTAAAAATGACATGTTGGCCTGGGTCATTTTAGTTTAGTGACCTATTATTCTTAAAAAAGTCCATGTAAGGTGCCTAATGCGATTCCTGTTATCAATAAATTCGAACTGGGCGTAAGAAACTATCCCACACGGCAGGCCCTAAAGTAATAAAAAGGGTTGGTTTTGACCTTGGTCTGACCTTCATACCTGGCCCTAGGTCAATGCAATTTGCTCATTCAATTATGGTGCTGCCTAAGAAAGTATCTCAGAGTTGTATGGCTTCGTCTAACACTCCGTTGTTGGGTCAGATTGAGCGACTCCCTAGAAATTGCCTTCCCTGAAAGCATGGCCTGATTTTGACCTGCCATAGGACAGCGACCTTACAAGGCACGTCTAAATTTTTAATGCCAAACGATCCGCTATTCAGTTTCCTACAGCTGTGCAAAATTCGGCGCCGCTACACCGCGCCGTTCGGAAACCATTCTAGAAAAATCTTGGAACAGTCAATTTGACCCTAACCCGAGCGCATGTTAGAAATTAAAGAACACCCCGCATAAAAACTGGCTCCCCTTCCATCAGTCCTTTGATTTTTCCTGGTGAAGGTTTAACTAAGGCCAAAACTAAGCAGTGCGCAATATTGATGGGTTGCGGACTTCAATGTATGGTATAACGCGCTGCATTACTTGCTAGCGTGCATCCCCCACACATGCAATAAATTGATATGTGAACAGAAATGGCATGTTGTTGTGGTCTCGCACAACTGCGTTCGTGTGTTGAGTTTGATCTGACTGAAGTCTCAGTATGGTTTCGTGACAATGGCATGAAGATCAGTCCGTCAAAAACTGAATTCAATGTTGCTGGCACACCCACCAATACCCGCAAAGCCGCCGGGCTGAGCGCGAATTTTGCTAACTCCCAGCTGTCTCCTTCAGAGTACATCAAAATATTAGCGGTGCTTATCGATAAAAGTCTCAACTGGCAGCATCAAACGACCAAAACTACTCGGCGCTGTTTGGCTCCCTCATAACCATTAACAAGCTTAGGCATGTGCTTCCCAGCTCCATAATAAAGTCCCTAGTTGGATCACCGGTCTTCCCTCACATCAAATATTGTTTACCTGCATGGGTCTTGACAACGACCGTTCAGCGCCAGCGCCTGGATAGGGCTATCAAGTTCGCGGCCAGAATCGTTGCCCGCAAACGCAAACGAGATTACATCACGGAATCCCGAGAACGGCTAAATTGGCCCAAGTTCGACGAGACTGTCACCCACCGCGACTGCATATGTTTGCATCGCGCCATTTACGTGCCTGATGGGCCACGGGCTATCAGTAATCTGAGCAGGCGCCGATCTGAACTATCTCAGCGGCTCACCAGAACCACCGAGGACGAAACTGTACTGCAGACAAGCGATGTAAAACACCTTCGCTTCGAGTGCGTGAAAAGGGCATTTCCCCATCCAGCCGTAGCGGCGTGGAATCACATCCCTGCTGCCACGCGCCAGTGCAAAAAACTTAAATGAGTTCAAGGGCAAAGGAATGTCCTTCATCAGAGAACTTACCTAATTGACCAACTGGCGATGACGTGCAGGTGCTGATTGTATCATAAGTCGCTCATTTTTTATAACACCGTATGCACATCGCTGGCGTTGCGTCTCATTTGCATGCGTTGCATGTTCTGTGTTTATCTACGTAGTACGTACTGACGCGTCGTTAGAACAGCCACTCGCTGAGTTTCGCCAAGGTTCGCAATAATGATAATACTAATAAGTATGGTGAATTACCATGGTGAATGTGTTACCGCTGTCATATGGCGAATTGCCATACATAATCGGTGAACGATAATACCAGTGAATCTTTGCTTAGAACAGACATCTATTGCGGCTGCATTAGGAGGTCTGGACACGCTTCAAACACTGATCTGGAGTTTGACCTTGTTTGACCGTATCTGTCCCGAAGGTCATGATTTAGATGTCTCAAGATTCGACACAAGTGAGTACACATACGGGCGTAAGTACTCTAGGAATTTCATACCTTTCGCCTCCTTAGATCTTGCTATGTTAATGGGGGATTAAGATTACACCCCCACCCCCACTCGAGAACGTTTCCTTCAGCCGGCCACCCCGGCGTGTCTCCCTCAGTCGGCCACCCCAGCGTGTCTCCTTCAGCCGGCCACCCCAGCGTGTCTCCTTCAGCCGGCCACCCCAGCGTGTCTCCTTCAGCCGGCCACCCCAGCGTGTCTCCTTTAGTCGGCCACCCCAGCGTGTCTCCTTCAGTCGGCCACCCCAGCGTGTCTCCTTCAGTCGGCCACCCCAGCGTGTCTCCTTCAGCCGGCCACCCCAGCGTGTCTCCTTCAGCCGGCCACCCCAGCGTGTCTCCTTCAGCCGGCCACCCGAGCGTGCGTGAATCGTCACGCGAGCCCCGCCATGTGGAATGGCCCACGCAGGATCATGACAGGACCTTCCTTTACTATCCCTGTACGGGCTGTGTACGCATCCCTCCGCCCCCGGTTTCCTGCCCATTTAACGTCGCTCGTGCCGGTGGTCGCCGGGAGTGCCCTGAATGAGGCCGGTGTGCGTGATAAGGGCGTATCAACGCGTCGTGCAGGCGTCCTGGTGCGCCTCACCACGGACATCAGAGACAGCGGTGCCGGCCGCGCCGGCCAGCCGTTCAATAGCCTGGACCTTGCTTGCACGAGAAGCACATTGCGCCTTTGAAGGTGAAGTGCGAGGTGTCTTTTGATATTTGATGGCTTGCGTGCTGCGTGTATGCGGTGAGCAGCTTTAGCAGTGTGATTTAACTTAACAGAAAGTAAATTGCGTCTCCGCTGTTCAGCGTGATGACCCACAGTGCAGCAGACGAGACTCATCCTGTGGGATATCCTTTGTCTCCGATGCTTAAAAGGGTCTCAGCCTTATAATAGTACCCTCGCCCTGTTGGGTGTTAGGGGGAGGGCCATGCCACCAGGTTCTTCTAAGTATTTTCGAGCACACCTCTCCTCGAGGGACCGACAGTTCCGCCAACCGCCCTCGGCGGGCCGACATGGTTACATTAATGGAATGATACATCATACGTGTGTGTCAAAACACATATAGCCATACATCTTATGGTAAGCCATTATCATTATTATTATTATTATCATTATTGTCATTGCGGCTTTACAACGCACTGAGGAGCTGAGGTTATATGGCGTCGCCTGCCTCTCACCCTGGTGGGAGAGGCGGGCACCACGGGGAACCGAGCCCCGTACCTCTGGTTTCCCTATTATTATCATTATTTGTTCGTATCATTATAATTATCATTTTTATCACCATTTGATGTTTTGATATTTTTGCGTTGTTTCAAACAGCTTAGGTCATTGTCTAAAGTTGCAGTGTCTAGGATGAAATTTCATAATTTTCTATAGTTTCCGACATTGGAATTTCCAGTGCCGCTTTGCTGCATCGCTTGCTTACAGTCCACCTACAAGAAATATTTGCCCATCAATACAAACCCACGAATCGGAAATCCAACACTAGATTACTTATTTGATAGCATAGGTTACAAAGATAGCGTGTCAGTATGCGTGTAACGAGCCGTGCTTAGCGAGGTTATTCGACTACTTCGGATTTCGGGCGCTACGGCTGTGCTGTCAGGTGACGCCCTTGTTTAGTGGTTGGGAACAGCATTCGTTTCAGCGCCGCTCACAGAATAAAATCGCACCTTTTCGGTGCCATTTGCGTTGCTTACGTATCACACCGCCGCCCATAAAACCATCGCGCCGCCGGACCGGGCCGGAGCGGGCTCGGCCGAAGCCTGGTGCCGCCCGGACCGGACCGGGGCAGGCTCGGCCGAAGCCTGGCGCCGCCGGACCGGGCCGGAGCGGGCTCGAACGAAGCCTGGCGCCGCCGGACCGGGCAGGGGCGGGCTCGGCCGAAGCCTGGCGCCGCCGGACCGGGCCGGAGCGGGCTCGTCCGAAGCCTGGCGCCGCCGGACCGGGCCGGAGCGGGCTCGGCCGAAGCCTGGCGCCGCCGGACCGGGCCGGGGTAGGCTCGGCCGAAGCCTGACGCCGCTTGCAGCAAGAGTTCATCGACACGCCGGCGTCCGACCATAAACAAAACGTCGCACGTGGCGGGTGCTTGCCACGCGTCAAGGCTGTGAAACGCACTGGACTGGAGCAGCCTCCCGGCAACAGTGTCATGGCTACGGGATTGTGGCCGGCGATCATGGGGCTCTGTGGGCCTCACAGCAGACCGTCGGCGTGGAAAATCGATGCCGGTGCCGTACAATTTTTTCATAAGTGCATAGTTTGAATGACTGGATAAGAGTGATTTGTAACTGACTGGCATCATAGTGGCAGTGACTGGTTAAGTTATATTCTGATTTTAATGCTAAACATTTTCTCAAAAATCATCAGGAGAAATGTCAAATTTCCCTCGAACTCTGTGAATTGGGGACCAGCTTCCTGCGAGAGCGCCTAGTATTTAAGCTGAGTATCTTAGTTCAAAGCAGGGAAATGACCCCTGTGCACGGCCATAGCTCTGACCACCGCGAGCACTGCCATGCACACGGATTGCATGCCGCTGATAGTAGCCTATAGGCTATAACGCGTCGGGTTGGTTGGATAAGCCTCCAGTGGGACGTTAACCCTCCCAAAGTATTCTGCTGCGGACTAATCGACAATGTCTACGGAGCCGACCGTGTGTTGATGGACCGACTGAGGTTGTTGATAAGTGTACGCTGACATGCCGAGATATGGAAGCATGTTCTCCTGAAAATGCACTGCGGGCGTAGTGCGAACACCATAAATAAACTGCCGAATGCTGCCATTTCGCGAAGCTCTGCGGTGCCTCGTCGCGCAAACAAGCTTGTGCTTGACTGCGCGTTTAGCTCTGTGGCTTTGCTTGGCTCTGGCTGTAGATGAGGGTCTTAACCGCCGGGTCGAGCGCGTTTTTGCATGGCTTAAATCCACGTAGCTATTATATATTTGGGTACAGTGGTGTTGATGGTGAGATGTCTGCTTTGGGTACAGTGTTGCTGACGGTGAGATGCTTGCTTTGGGTGCAGTGTTGTTGACGGTGAGAGGTCTGCTCTGGGTACAGTGTTGTTGACGGTGAGATGTCTGCTTTGAGCTTGCACCCGGGAGGCCTTACCTTCTAATTAGCAGGACGCAGTTTCGCGAAATGAGTTGGATGGGAGAGGGAGGGGATGGGGAGGGGGAAAGAGGGTAGGGGAAGGGGGCGGCGAACATTACAAATGAAGAAAGCTATCACATAAACGGACCAAAGCACGGATTTTTACCCGAACTTGCATCACTCTCCTCAGAGCTGGGGGAGGGGGTGCTGAAACCCAAGCTGATGGAAGTTTGAGCCTCTCGACCAGTGGCGCAGGCAGGAGGGGCACAGAGAGCGCTTGCCCCCACGCCCTTAGATTCTGAAGGGCACTTCGGACCCCTCGTAACCCATCATTAAGGGTCCGATCTGAGACCCCGGAGGGCCTGACAGGCGTGCTGTAGGTCGCATTCAGGGCTCCAGCACGCAAAACCAGGCACTCCAATGCCAGACAGAGGGCCCTGTGTTCTGATCAGGGACCTCTGAGTCGATAAGAGTATATATATATATATATATATATATATATATATATATATATATATATACACACACACATATAGTTATCGGTCAGACGCCACAAGTAATGAAAAGTCGCCTCCGTGGCGAAAAGGCACTGAGGGGCCCATTTTCCA
>NW_023596576.1:1162627-1210127 GCF_011947565.3 Pollicipes pollicipes | reverse complement strand
AAAGCAATTGTTTTAACATAGTCGTCAAAAAAGCATCAACTGCAGCTGAAGAAGTCATACCTTATAAAACGCTGAGATTTTCACCGTTTACATTGGTTAGGAAATTCCCTTATGGGATATATGAGTACGTCCAGGATGCAGATCCGCTTTGGTGTCACCGCTGGAACCAGCACCATTGCATGCCTTACGCAGGCTCAAAAACAAATCTCCAATCGTCTGTTTATTTTCTCCGACTGAACACGGTATCGTCACATCGGCTGACATCTAGCGGTGACTAGCGATATACGGGCTTCCGTTGGCGTCAGAAATATCACCAGCCGACCAGAAAAGCGTCAGAGCCCGCCCATCTTTGTCTATTCCTGCGAACGGATGCAGTGTATGCGTGCTGCGCGTGTCGGCACAGCTCCCACCTATCAACACAGTGTCGGCGGCCGTCATGGGGCGCCGAAAAGCTGCTTTTCTGACCGGCCTCGCAGGCTGGCATGACACGCAAGAAGGCAATGGAAGCCGTCCGCTGTGGTTACACGGATCACAGCTGGTGGTGGAGAGGGACTCGCTTCAGCAGGCGACCCGTCCCTCTGTCAATGCCCCTTTTTGCCCCGCTTCTCAAATTACCTAGCCGCTGTGATCGACATGTTGGTCTCGCAGGCGATCAACACAGGTATTCAGCGTCATTGCAATTCAGCGCCATCATCTTGACACTGGCAAAGCGCGATACAAAAAAGCAGGCTGATGGCCCTTGTGACGACAATTTATAAGTGCGCGCTGCTGCTCGATGTGCTACCACGCGCATCGGTGAAAATAATCACATTTATTTTGATTGCCGGTAGTGTGAGGTGGACCGCACCCCTGTCGTCTGCACCCCGCACCCCTGACCGCACCCCTGTCGTCTCGTACCCCTGCCGGGCCTTGTCCGCCGGCCGTCCCTCATCAGCACCAGTCGGCCGTGTAGGTGAAGTCGGCGAATTGGCGCTGCTGGGCTTCCGTGACCCGCCACTCGGTGCCGGGTGGCGTCAGCACAGCACGCTCCGCCGTGAACTCGGCATCAAAGTTGGACACGTCCTCCGTGTTCCGCTGCCGAAGAGGTGGGCGTGGGGGGGGGGGGGGAGGAGCAGTCAGTACGGGCATCGGTCAGTAGTGGTGTGGAGTCGGACTCGGTTAAGTTTTGCCGGAGCACATTTGGCTTCCCCAAAGATGGTTCTGTTCCCCAGAGGTGGCTCTGTCTCATGCCAATCAGAAGACAGCTTCCCGGTTATTGCACCGCAGTTACGCAAGGCTTGCGCACACATTTTATGTGCACCACCAACCAATAGAGTAACATCAGCCACGGACGCGGTCGACCCAGCGCATAAAACAGGTCTGAAGTATCAACAGTCTACCAAGTAAGGTAGTTGAAGCGAGAGGTGTAGGAAAACAACGGCAGTTAAAACCTTTAAAAAGTATAATTGCCTGAATGCATACAAGCCAGACCCACCTTCCAAATGTATCCCATTAGCATGTGGAGTTCCTATGTTGAAAATAATCAATCTTCATTGCAAGCCAATACTTTAAAAACTACAGGAGTTGATGGCTGAACGAATATATTAGGCAATACTACGACACACTACGCAAATACGCAGCGATTCCAGCGCGCTCATGGTGGCACATGCCACTGATGACGCTCATGCCCACCGACTCACCACAGTGGGCACGAACGGCGGCTTGAGGCGCCTGGCGCGCAGCTCGCGCCACGGCACGCCGGCGAAGAAGGCCTGCCGACGCACGTCCCCGGCACCGCGGCGGCCGGCGCCCAGGCGGCGGCCCGCCTCCTTGCGCAGGAGCTGCAGCAGCGGCGCCGACCGACGTCAGGGGCTGGTCACACAGCCGGGGGCAGGCTGCGGCGGGGTCAGTCTACGGCGGGGGCAGGCTGCGGAGGGTCAGTCTACGGCGGGGACAGGCTGCGTCGGGTCAGTCTACGGCGGGGGCAGGCTGCGGCGGGTCGGTCTACGGCGGGGGCAGGCTGCGGTGGGGCAGTCTACGGCGGGGCCAGGCTGCGGCGGATCAGTCTACGGCGGAGGCAGGCTGCCGTGGGGTCAGTCTACGGCGCGGGCAGGCTGCGGTGGGGTCAGTCTACTATGGGGTCAGTCTGCGGCGGGGGCAGGCTGCGGCTGGTCAGTCTACGGCGGGGGCGGGCTGCGGCGGGTCTGTCTACGGCGGAGGCAGACTGCGGTGGGGTCAGTCTACGATGGGGTCAGTCTGGGGCGGGGGCAGGCTGCGGCGGGGTCAGTCTACGGCGGGGGCAGGCTGCGGTGAGGTCAGTCTGCAGCGGGGGCAGGCTGCGGCGGGTCAGTCTACCGCGGGTGCAGGCTGCGGTTGGGTCAGTCTACGATGGGGTCAGTCTGCGGCGGGGGCGGGCTGCGGCGGGTCAGTCTACGGCGGGGGCGGGCTGCGGCGGGTCTGTCATCGGCGGAGGCAGACTGCGGTGGGGTCAGTCTACGATGGGGTCGGTCTGGGGCGGGGGCAGGCTGCGGCGGGTTAATCTACAGCAGGGGCAGCCAAGGACGGGGCACACTGCGGCAGTGTCAGACTGCCACCCTGTACGCCGCTGTTTGCCTGGGTTCACTTATTGATGCTTGATTTGAGGGACTTTGAAAGGGGCACTATGCAATTTCATTGCTTTTCTGCTGGTTTTATAGCCCATTAAGCACACGTTCGAGCGTGTTCTATGAAAACGGCTTAAGATGGTGCGCCTTCAAAAGATCTGCAGGCACCATGCTCACCCCACGTCCTTCTAGAACGTTCACATCAACTTTCCCCTATTTCCATGGCCAGCTAAACCCTCTCTGCACATAAGCTTCCACTAGTACTGTCGCCCAGCATGTACTGTGCTGTCGCCCTCACCCGGCGCATAATGGCGACGGCGCGGAGCGACAGGAAGCGCGGGTAGCTGGGCTCGTCGTGCACGATGCTGGCGAACACCTCCTCCTCGTCGGTGCCGGGGAATGGCGACTCGCCCACCAGCATCTCGAAGATGAGCACGCCGAGTCCCCACCAGTCGACGGCGCGCGTGTACGTGTGCTCGGTGAGCACCTCGGGCGCCAGGAACTCGGGCGTGCCGCAGAAGGTGCTCGTGCGGCCGCCCGCGCCCACGCCTTCTTTGCACAGGCCGAAGTCGGCCAGTTTGACGAAGCCGTCGGCGTCCAGCAGGAGGTTGTCCAGCTTCAGGTCCCTGCCGGCAAGAGGGCGGCAGGCTCTTCAGCTTTGCCTTCCCGCAGGCGGTGATTAAATGAACTCATTCAGCAGAGTATCCTACAAACAAGTATGGTGGTGTGGTGGTGCGTTGGTGTGGTGGTGTGGTGGTGGTGTGGTGGTGTGGTGGTGTGGTGGTGTGGTGGTGTGGTGGTGTGGTGGTGTGGTGGTGTGGTGGTGTGGTGGTATGGTGGTGTGGTGGCGTGACACATTGCTCACGGCAGGGGGAAAACGACCAAAATATATTACTTTTTTCTTAATCTGTCGTGCTGTGCCTGAGCACCTGTATGGGATTTGGCGACACACCAAAGGTTTTGTACTGACGCGTCTATGGCCAAAATCGCTGTGTGCCATCAGCGTTTATACACTCATTCTAAGCGATCCAAAAAACGTCCGATTTCCAATAAGATACGTATTGTGTTTGTCATTCACGGTGTTGATCCCATGCTTTCGCAGTGTGGTGCTGAGTAAGTACTCCCCTGGCTTGTGATAATCCACCGCCGCGGCGTATCACCTGTAGATGATGCCGTTCTCGTGTAGATACTGTAGTCCCAGAAGGACGCAGGCGGCGCAGAACACGGCTCGGGACTCGCTGAAGATGCCCGCCTGGATGTGCATCATCAGGTCTCCTCCAGCGGCGTACTCCATCACGAAACACACGTGACTCTGCGCCGAACCAGGCAGCGTCGGTGGGGCGCCGGCGGAACACGCAGTGGGGACGTCGGCTGCGATTAGCCATCCAGCACAGGTTCGTCCCCTTGTAAATGTTGACCAACGCATGCAAGACTAATGTTCTCGTCTCCTCTCCGCACTCATCAGCGTATTTAAGCTGTGCCGCGGAAGCTGTGAAGCTGTGCGTCCGATGTATAACACAGGGCTACCGACGCGTGAAATCTTACTAACGAACACTGAACACGGGCCAATATGGTGAAAGCACCTGATTGCAGAGTCCTGGCAGTACAACTGCTTGATCTCTTTAAACTTTTGTGAAGTACGTGATCGGGCCTAATTGCAATGGCCCAACTCTTGCATAGCTGTATAACGTCGAAATGTAACTGCGTAAAGTTACGCAGTTCGGTAGTTCGACGGAGCTACAGGGGGGACAGCTTTCCTTGGGCATTTGCGATGAGCGTAAGCTCATGACATATGCGTCATTTGCCTATTCCGCCAGTTTTGCCCAGAGATCAGAGACAGCACGGCTGGCCTTTCACGCCGGCGCCGCGCCCGTTTCGTGTCGGCGTAGTGGAAGTCAGTTTCCGAGCGGAAACTGTCCCGCAATACAGCCATGTACGGCGGGTCGGCCCGGGAGGCCCCGGCCTCGGAACAAGTGGCTGCTTCGGTGGTCGACTGCAGCAGCGGAGGCGTCGGCCTTGAACGTCGATTACAGACGGCCAAGCAGACTGTGCCAAGTCTCGCCGCGGCACGGGTCGGCAGCGAGCCAGACAACAACGTACGCGGCAGGTCATCGCTCTCCTCAGAGCCCGGCTCCGCTGGCGCAGGGCTCTCAACTTACCGGCGTCTGCAGACAGCCGAACAGGTTGACCAGGAACGGGTGCCGGACTGTGGTGGCCAGCTCTAAGATCCGCTTCTCAGCCAGCAGGGCGTCCACCTCGTCTCGCTGCAGGACGTCCGTCTTCTTCAGCGTCTTAATGGCGTAGTACTCGCCCGTGGTGCGGTACTGGGCGAGGACCACCTGCTCCACGCAGGCGGACGCGGTTTAGGCGCAGAGACTCGCAGCCGGACGCTGGCCCAGCTCAGGCCTTCAAAAGGCTGTATATCGGACTCGCAACCAGTGAGAGACACTTGTCGTCTCAAACACAACCAATAACAAATATGCCAACGTACTGTAGAGACATCAATAACGCGTGGTTCCCATTCTATTGGATGACATTCTTATACTTATATCCCAATACCACCCACGCTAGACTTCCAAGGGAAACACCAATTAAAAAAGTTTTGGCAGTGGCCAAATAAAACAATATCGCAATCGTGTGGGGTTAGATATCGATTCTAGTTCCAGGCACCTACCATAGGGCGCAGACATGAATCACACGGGATCGACGCTCCCCACAGGCCGTCGTCACCGTCGGGGGACGCCTCACCTTGCCGAAGTGACCCCGACCCAGAACGGCCACCGTTCTGAAGTTGTCAAGCGTCAGGTCGGGAGGTGGGATACTGTGCAGGGGGCTGCCCGGCATCCTCCGGGGCTGGCCGGCGCTCCAGTCTGAAGGCCGAGATCCCGACGTGGACCCCTGTAGGTGGTTCAGCGGTCCGAGTCAGGTGGTGACGTTCCCTATTTGAGCCAAAATAATGCCCAGAACGCCTGCACATTGGGATGCCAACGTGACGTAGGCAAAATGTGGGAAGGATGTCATAACACAATACCACTGGCCGAGGCCGCACCAACTTTGATTTACATGGCAACGGTAACGGCAACATGGCAAGAAAATGGCAACGATTTAAGATGTCGGATCAGAGCCGAGTAATATTTGATAGCAAGATTTCTAGAAATCTGACCTCTCGGAAGAAGACTATGTGTGTGGACGGTAACGCTGCTCTTACGCTGAGCCAACAGCCCTGACCAGCCTACCCACCTCGTCGTCATCTGGCTCGTCCACCAGCGGCTGACTCTGCCTGCAGTCGTCCGACCAGGACGGCGGCGGCGTCAACCTCTCGGTAGCGTCGGACCCCTCCGTCACCTGACGGATGCGGACCGCCGCCGCTGACGTGGTCTCGGACCTCTCCGTCACCTGCCCGGCCCGGGCTGTCGGCGCTGGTCCGCTCCCGGACATCTCGGCAGCGGCGCCTCGGTCACTCCCGCCTCTGCGAGGACAGGCGCAGAGCGCCTGAGCAGTCGGCACCCCCGCGCGGACGTCGGCGATCACCCAGTACCCGAGGGCCGGCAGAGGCAGCGGTTCGTTTCGTTTCGTTTCTCTCCTCCCGGTTCGCTTTCGCCCATGAACTTGATTGCTGTCAAGAGCATGACTAACTGCAGGAGTTCGCATCAAGGGCGGCGTTAGTGCAAAATGCAGAAAGGCAGGATCGTGTGTTGGCGGCCACGTCCGTTCTATCAACATTAATATGAACTGTCATTTTCCCTCTACCAACTCTTTCTAGCAGTTTTGCAGCACCACATTCCCCAAACATGATTCACTTGCGTGGCAGCATGAACCCCCCACGCTCGCTCTCGCCTGTCGATTCCGCTACATGGTGAGGGGCTCCTGGCTGCCTCGCTCCCCGTTGATAGTTCGCCCCGCTCAGAGCGGTCGCTTGGCTCGCGTACATCCGGCGGCAGGCCGGCAAGAGGTCGCAAATGGTGCACGTCTGGCAGCAGAGATACAGGCATCGAAGTGCAGATAAGGAGACACAAAAGATGCTGAGTCATGGCCACAGCCAAGGGGAGAAAGGGGGGGGGGGGGGGCTCGTGTTTTGTTTAGGCACCACAGATGGTTCCTGGCAGAAAATGACAAATCAGCGCGCTGAATCAATTCAAAACTGCTGTGCTGGTAGGACCAGTGGACACACCGCATGACCGCTGACTCAAGGCTTTATTTCGATGTTTTGTGTTGCAGGAAGAGCCTTAGGAGTGATGATGTTCGAACGAATTGGCCTATCGATAACTGTTTTTGATGTCAATACATAATAGCCTGAGACTTATGCTCCCGATTCGTCTGAATTGTCAATAAATAATAACTTTCGGGCACTTAAAGAGCTTAAAGGAAGTCACTGAAGGAATGCAGATGTGATCTGATGCAGTGAACGCACTTATATCTGCAGCAACGGTGCCACAACAAGTAACAACGCCGAAGAAGCGGCCAAGTGGGGAACAAGGGGAACAAGTAAACACAATCCGGGGCCATTCGTATCCGCCAACCATCTGCCGGTGCGCAGAGCTCCTGGCGGCCGGAGGACCTTACCTCTGGGTGCCGGTGCGTCCTCACGCGGCGCGGCAGACCCGCTGTCCTCGCTGTCAGCGGTAGGGGGACGCGGACGGAACGGGCGTGCCCAGGTGGCTAGTGTGATGTTCATCCTATTCGGGTCCAGCACCACTCTGTCGCGGCGCCTGAATATCCTGCGCTGACGCTGCAGCTGGCTTGGCCGGCTGACGACCGGACTGAGGAGCTTCATCTGGGGACGAGACGAGAATAAGGGAATGGAGCTTGATCTGAGGACAAGGCGAAAGTGGAGCAATAGTGCTTCATCTTAGCACGAGCCGAGAGTGAAGGAATGGAGCTTCAACTGGGGACGAGCGGAGAGTGAGAGAACGGAGGCTGATCCGAGGACGAGGCGAGAGTGGGGGAGTGGAGCTTCATGTGGGGACGAGCCGAGAGTGGGGAACGGAGCTTCATCCGAGGACGAATGTGCCGTAAGAGCGTAACTCCACCTGAGGGTGGGTCAGAAGTGACAACTACTCTCCAGGCTTTGGTAAGGCAGCGGCTGGACGATGGAGCCTTCGCACTATGTTCAGGTATTGTGCTGGCTATCAGTGCGGTATGTTGGTTGGAAAATATATGTGCATGCAGACATACTTCTATTTCCGTAAAACAGCCCATCCAAACGCACAAATGTCTCCAATTATGGGCAAAATCCGCGAGAAGGCTTGTCTTAGATTATACACATCTAGTTTGCTAGCATCGCTAGCATTGTCTAGTTTGTCTAGTTATTGTCTAGTTAATTTGTCTATCTAATTTGCTAGCATTGTCTAGTTAAGCAGGTTACATAGTATTAGAGCAGTGAAAGACAATCGAAAACTGTGAGAGGCAGGCGGCCCCAACCTTAGCAAAAAGAAGTCCTCTGGGTTTCAGATGCAGCGTTGTCTCCTCCTGCTGTTCTCTGATCAGATCTTCGAGCGGCAAAAGGCCCACCGCACACAGTGCTCGCCAATCTCGCCAGTATATACTCACCTGGAGATTGGTCAAACGCGCAATGACAGTTTTACGACCACTCCATAATAACCTTACGATCATTTAATGACAAACCCACGACCACACAATGAGAAACTCACGACCACTCAATGGCAACCTCACAACCACTCAATGACAACCTCACGGCCACTCAATGACAGCCTCACGATCACTCAATGACAACCTCACGATCACTCAATGATAACCTCACAATCACTCAATGACAACCTCACGATCACTCAATAGCTTCACGCTCACTGCATCCAGTGTGTTTACTGTACTTTACACAATGGGTTTGCACAGTTCAGATGGGAAGAACTCAGACCAAGACATGGTAGATCTTCTCAGAAATGTCTATTTTTGGAACACAATTTGCTGTGTTGG
The DNA here is from genome assembly GCF_011947565.3 of Pollicipes pollicipes. Taxonomy (NCBI): domain Eukaryota; kingdom Metazoa; phylum Arthropoda; class Thecostraca; order Pollicipedomorpha; family Pollicipedidae; genus Pollicipes; species Pollicipes pollicipes. The sequence goes on along the minus strand of NW_023596576.1, from coordinate 1,201,611 downwards.
GCTTTAGCAAGGCAGGAGACTCTATAACCTGTTGCTCCTAAAATAATCGCTCCTTGTTCTTTGGTTACTTGCACGTCAGAAAGATTGAGGCCACGAAAAATGATTGTGTATAGAATGTAAATAAAGCTATAGATAAGGCAGTAATAATAGCCTCATCTCTCATAAAAGGCCAGGAGGATGAAGGGATAAATGCGTTAAAATTTCGGCAACATGTCTTCATCAAAACGAAAGGCACGTCCCTTTTCATTTTGGCATGGCATGTTTTCGTCTCAACAAAGACATGTTGCCAAAATGTCAACGGATCTACCTCTTAATTCTTCTGGTTTTTCTCTGAGAAATATGGCTAATTCTACTGGCTCATCTATATGCATTATGGCTCTCGCAAATACACTTGACAATTTACGAATAAAACTATGGTGCGCTGTTGTAATTCACCCATGCCGTCTTACCAGTTTAAGCCAGACGTTTTCGTTTACGCCGCAATAATTTCGCAAAGCTTGGTCTTTAGCCCAAAGGGAGGAGATCATGGGATGTCATTTACAGGAGGCAATCTTGCAGTAATGAGCCATTCATCATACATGCTGTATAATACACGTTGCCGACATTTCAGTTGTTTCATGGTCCCCGAAATGTTGGCTTTTATCTAGAAACTTTTGGTACGTTTTAAGCAAAGTTGAATAAGAGCCTGTATAAACACTATATCTTTAATCATGTGCGAGGCTGCCAGCCGATTAAATACCTAGAATACAATACAAACCCAGTTGGCATGGGCTTCGGGTCTTCCCGGCCCAATTGTCACGCTCCTTGGAATATAATATATTTACATACGCATACACAGATATCTTTGCAATCACAGATTGAATCCTGTTTTCAGGATTGAGAAGCCCAGTGCCTTAAAACACGTTCGGTGTAGATTCGCCGATAAATCTTTATTTGGATAAAAATCTAGTGCGTTTTTGCGAGAAATATAAATCTAAGGCCGTATCGAACTGAGAAGATGTTTAAAATTTGGCTGAGCACTACATTCCGCGTCACGAGAATGGATTTAACATGCGGATTTTATGACCCAGTCCGGCCTAGTACTCGCCTCCAGCATCACGGAATGATCCAGATCTATGCCGAACTCGTGGTCCCACGAGTGCGGGGAGCAAGGTCTCCAGCTGGTCTGGCCGACGTTGATGCCGTCTAGCTTCACCACAGCCATCACATCACCTGCGGGTGTTGAAACGGCCCCAGAGGATAAGGTACATGCATGTCATGGAGAGCCACGGTCCTATACCGCGAGCCAGCACCCTGGGCTCTTATCAAATGCTTGCGTTTGAGCCTGGTTGGTGTTATGTATTATCAAAGTGCAATTTTCAATGGTGTGTTCACTTCGTTTTTTAAGTCCTGGAATCATATGAAAAGTGAGCTCACTTGTGATGCAAGGCTACCAAGAATGTATAAGAACAGATTTGCTGCTTATTCAACGAAGTCGAGCTAGCACGTACAAAGTTGTATCCTGTCCGGTGGTTCTCTCCACTCGCAGCGTCCTTCAGCGCGATCTCCGGACGTGGGTAGTTCACTCGCGTCCTGGCCCAGGCAGCCCGGAAGTTCCTCCATCAAATCCTTGCACCCCAGCAACCTGGCCAACGAAAGTAATTTTAACACGCGTTCAGGCGGCCGGCTCAATATTACACACCCGGGTGGGGTTCACTTCGTCCGCTTTTATGCAAAAAAGTGAGCTAATTCACAGGGTAGGTAGAGCTCTATGTGAACTCACTTATGCCAAGCTTCAAGTCTTGACCTTTATGTTAAATATGGTCAAAGAAGGTCAAACTCTAGATCGTTGTCAGAAGTGCCGTCGGACCTTATCACAAAACCAGCCTAAGCCTATATACTCTTTTTAAGTAAAATGCAGCTAGAGGTCAAATCATGTCAGTAAACTTATCAGGCCTCTAGCAGGTCCTAATAACCCAAGTTCTTTGCGATTATGGTGGTATTTGAATTTGAAATCAGCGTCAAAATCGACTCTTAGTGGCATGTTTCTCAAACCAAAGTGTTGATCAGCGCCAGTTAAGTTCACTAACCACCTCGATCTTTATGAGGACAAATAAGATGCATTTTACCGTGCTTGTGGCCAAATACTTTGATGTGACCGTCAAAGCCTTACCCGTAAAACAAGTTCTCGCTAAGAACTGCTTTGCTCCGACCTTGATCTGATCTAAATAGTTGATAATGTTAATGGTGGCAGTCGAAAACCCCAGTTCAATTGTTTTATTGTCTGAGAAACCATCTCAAAGTTGCATAATGTCTTGTAGCACCTAGCTGTTGCATCAATATGAAAGATTGTCTAAGAATTGCCCTCGCTGATAACCACGGCTTGAATTTGCTCACATAGGTCAGTGACCTTAACACGAGCCCGGTTGACCTGCTGAATAAATTTCGCTCGGGTGGCGGAGGGTCAATTTAAGATCTTTGGACCTTAAAAATTAAGAGAGCTAGAGGTACCAAACTCACAGGGTATATTAATCTGCATGTGAACTCACTTTGTGCGACATTTGACATTTGACTTTACTTCAGGTCAAGTAAGGTCAAACAATGTCAAACTCCAGATCGGTGTCCAAAGTGCCCTTAGATCTTTTCATGCAATTGCTGTGAACCTGTTCTTATTAAAAGGTTACTTGTGCTCATTTAAGGTCAGTGACGTTGTTTCACCCGGAGAAGGTCATGGTAGCCAAAATAGTAGAAGACTGCTTTCATTTTTGCACTTGAACAAACGTCAAGAATTACTCTAGGCGGTATGCACCTAAAAACAAAATGCTGACCTGGTCATTTTAGCTTAGTGGCCTATTCCTAACATTTAAGAAGTCCACGGAAGATGTATGTTGCGGTCCCTGTTGTTAGTAAAATATAAGCCCCAGAATCTAGCCCATACAGCAAACTCTCGAGTAAGAAACCGCTTGTGTTCGACCTTAGCATAACCTTTATACCTGGCCCTAGGTCAACAAAATTTGTTATTCCAGTTGTTGCGTTGCTCAAGAAACTATCTCAGAGATGTACGGATTTGTCTAACACTCTGTTGTTGCAATAGATTGAATGATTCCCTATAAATTGCCTTCGCTGAATCTATTACCTGACTTTTGCCTGCACGTAGGTAAGTGACCATGCGAGGGTTACCTAAATATTTGACGCCAAAAAATCCAGTTTCAATTGCTTGCGGATCTACTAAATTTGGCGTGGTTGCGCCGCGCCGTTCGGAAATCATTCTGGCACCACCCTCGTGAGGATGGCGGGGGGGGGGGGGGGGGCAATTAATCCCTACTCAAGTGCGTGTTTAGAAGTTTCTTTACCATTTTATACCAAAAGATGGAATATTCAAGCATCTACATCTATGCAGGCATTAAAGCTGCTGCGCCATTCCTTCCAGAGGCTATTCTGGAAAAACCTCAGGGAAGAGTCAGTCATATTATCCACTTAACCGAGCTCGTGTTTGGAACGACGAAGCATCTCTTTTGCCCTATTATGCATACTAGCGCTAGACCTTGCGCTGAAAATAAACGTAAATTGTGCATTTGAGATTATTGCGTTTTCCTATCTTAAAAACTGAGGATTACTGCGCTTGCATTGTGTGCCTCTTAAGTGGCCTGGATGTTATTTACGCTTGCATCACACACACACACACACACACACACACACACACACACACACACACACACACACACACACACACACACACACACACACACCACACACACACACACACACACACACACACACACACACACACACACACACACACACACACACACACACACACACACACACACACACACACACACACATGTGTGTGTGTGTATGTATATACACATATATATATATATATATATATATATATATATATATATATATATACATATACATATATACACATCTATACGTGTATGTGTACTATGTTGTACCTTCCATGCGTATCTATATCTCGGTACCGGCCAACACAGACACACCTGAGCTCCAAGCGTCCGCTGACGGTCGTGACTGATGGGGAGGGGCTGAGGAGTGAGGCAGCCATGCCTGCAGGCGTCCCACGCAGCCTGCCTTCCGTGCAGCTCGCATTTCCGCCTCCTGCCGAGGAGGAGGACATTATTTTGTGACGCAAGATCCGTTTGGTTTAACTCTCCGCCTCATCTTGTTGCATGCTCGCCCATCAACTTATTCACCCACTCGCCAAACTCGTGCATTTGCTCACTCTTCTCCTCTTTTCTACTCCTGTCCTCCATTTTCCTCCTCCTTTTAGGACAGGATACTTTGTGGCTATGGTCCAACCTCTCTCTCCTCTCTCTCTCTCCTCTCTCTTTCTCCTCTCTCTCTTCTTCTCTCTTCTCCTCTCTCTCTCTCTCTCTCTCCTCTCTCTCTCTCCTCTCTCCTCCTCTTCTCTCTCTCTCTCTCTCTTCTATCTCCTCTCTCTCTCTCTCTCTCTTCTCTCTCTTCTCTCTCTCTTCTATACTCTCTCTCTCTCTCTCTTCTCTCTCTCTCTCTCTCTCTCTCTCTCTCTCTCTCTCTCTCTCTCTCTCTCTCTCTTCTCTCTCTCTCTATCTCTTCTCTCTCTCTCTCTCTCTCTCTATATGTCTCTCTCTCTCTCTCTCTCTCTCTTTTCTTCTCTCTCTTCTCTCTCTTCTCTCATCTCTCTCCTCTCTCTCTCTCTCTCTCTTTTCTCTCTCTTTCTCTTTCTCTTCTATCTCCCTTTTCTCTCTCTCTCTCTCTTCCTCTCTCTCTCCCTCCCTCTCTCCCTCTTTCTGTCTCTCTCTCTTCCTCTCTCTCCCTCTCTTTCTCCGTCTCTCTCTTCCTCTCTCCCTTTTTCTCTCTTTCTTACTCTCTCTCTCTTTCTTTGTCTCTCTCGTTTTCTATTTCTCTTCTTTTCTCTCTACTTGTTTCCCTACCCTTTTTTCCTCTCTCTCGCCCTCTCACTCTTCCTTCTGTTTTCCTATCTACCTGCCTGTCGTCCTGCCCGCTTCTATAAAATTTCGAAGCGCAAGCGAAATGACCAGCACCATCTGCCGATTACATAGTTTTAGGCCAACGTTGTCTTTGGTGTTCCTGGAGCTTTATCTTTATTCTTACCTGGTAATTCTTACCTAGCTAGGACATGGCACATGCCTAGATTGGATTCTTGAATGCAAACTATGCACCTGATAATGCTGAACTTGATCACCCTGACCAGTTGTGCTATTTTGGATGGTGCAAGACACCGGCATGGGGATTTACACTCTCTAAACCAGTCCAAAGCAAACCAAGAATATCTCAAGAGTTGTAGCTCGGATACAAACCACAAGGTCTTGTGGAAGGCGATTGAAACGACACTAAAGTGACTCGAGCGATACATTGCCAGCCGTAGAGTCCCCTCTGAGCTTAAGCTGAAGTGATTTTAGTGATGGAATGGTGAGCAGCTAAATGGTTTCACAGATTGTACTTCATCGTTCACATTTACTGCATTTTTTACGCTAAAATGGTGGATTGCTGAGAATGCCCACCATTTTCTAGCAACAACTGTTTTCGACGAAAAAAATTCAACGCTTGCTTAACAAGCTATGACAATGACATTTCTCGCAGAAACAGAACGCAACTGCAATGATTTGAAAGGAAAGTTTTCGCATATGAATGAGACAGTGTTAAAAGCCAGGTTGATTATGTAAACAAGGCCCAGGTTATGCTGAACGACGGAGAAAGTTAGAAAAAAACTGAATAGGAATTCAATCCCTCAGGAAGAGGCTGAATAAAAAAGAACATTGAGCAGCACCATTTGTGGACAAATTTCGGACAGAACTATCAAAATCTAACACCCAAACACAGGAAAAGGCCTGTGTTCTATGGGTCACCTGAGGATATGCCTGCAGTGACCATAGACCCGTAATACCTGCGTGGGGTGGTCATACAGAAAAAAATCGTGTCTTTTAGAGAAAGTAATTAGCCAACTCTAGAGGTTTGTTCCCACTTACCTGTGGGACGCTAGAGGCTTTTTAAAAAGGGCTTTCAATCATTGACAGGCATAACGGACACCAGATGGCAGCATCTTTTCAGTGCATATGTTGTCTAGTCATATGGCAATGCACCAGCCAAGAAAGCTATCGCTCCTGTCAAAGCTGAGACAGGCGAACATTTACATGAAATTAATGCTTTCTGTTTACCAAAAAATAATAGCTGCGGTCTTTTAAGTCAATGTATCCGGGATAATTTTATCGTTCGGAAACGAGAACTATCGACAGAAATAGCGCATAGCAGTGGGGGACCCCATGCACTCCTCCCCTGGAAATTATATTTTATACCAATTGAAAACGAAGGCCCTAGCCGCCAGCCCATTAACACCAATTTACTTAGTTGGTACTTTGATGATTATGCTGGAGTATGTACGCACGGACAGCGTACCCTTGTAAAATATTTAGAGTTCGAGAACAACCAGCTTCCCAATTTAACCTTCACAGTGGAGCATACAGGAAAAGGAAAAAGAGTCCCATATGCGGATACACTAGTGGCGGTAGAAAGGAGGAACAACCGTACAACGTTAGAAACGGAGCTTTTTAACAAGCTCACCAATTCTGAAGTAATTCTGCATTGTAAATCTGCGCTCCCAACTTTCACTAAGCATAACGTAATTCGTAGCATGCTTCTTAGGGGTCTAAACAATTCATCAAGTAGGGAAAAAGAGCATAAACGAAACATGGACTTCGCTGCTGGGCGGTAGATATTCTCCGCCACTTTTGAATAAAATGTTGGAAGAGTTTAAAAATCTAGAGCACGTGGGAGATGGGTGAAAGGAAACGGGAACACGCCCTGCCGGGCGACAGATTCTTAACATTACCTTGCATGGACGAGTTTTTGCCTTGGAAAATCGAACACATCGTTAGAAAATGAAAACTGCGCATACGCGAGACTTGAAAGAACGACAGAAATCAAAAAGCTCTCCGGTGAAATTGTCGATCTCGAAGCATAAGTGCCCGTGGGCAATAAGTGTCATTTGTACAAGTCTTGGTTTCAAGCGGTTTGCACGCAAAGAACGTGCTTTACGAAATTAAGTGTGTGGCTTTACGATTAATTAAGCGTTACGATTAATTATGCTTTAATTAAGCTTTACGAAATGAAGTGTGTAAAACATGGAAGGACGTAGTCTATGTCGGGGAGTCTATCCGCCCTATCCGTTTGAAGTATAATGAACACATGAGAGATGCTGAAAACAAAGCAGAGAACGCCCCTTTCGCAGACCATATTTTGACAAAACACGCTCAGACCGAAACCCAGAGAGGTACGGACCCTTTAACTCTTTTAGGGCCCAAAGTCATCTACACAGCACAAGATCATCCAGACATGAAAATAAGTGAATCTCTTCATAAAAGGAGTCGGCGACCAGACCTCAACGTACATGGCTCATCATGACTGATTTTGCCAATCTGGTTAGTGTCTTGATTTGTGATGCGTGCTAGCTTAAAATTGTTTCCACGTACGATTGCTGCCTGACGCGTGATGCGCGATGTCTGTCCGATGGAAATCGTCTGCATGTTTAAGTGAAGCGTGATATGTAATGCCTGTTTACTTGAAATTGGTTACTGATAATCCCTTGCTTGTATGATGTGTTGTTCGTGATGCCTGTTAACTTAAATATAAACGTATTTTTTGTGCATTTTAATTCCTTGTCAAAAGTGCACTGCATCTTAAACATAGCTGGCAATTTCTCCTCTGAATGTTGGTGACTTGTAAAAACTGTGGCCCGCTGTTTTTGAAAAAAAAACTCGGAAAAGTGAGTAGGATCGGCAGGCAATCTTAAATCTGCTACCGATATGTTTTCAATAAATGCACGTAGCCGAACTATCACACCTATCACTCCATTCCCCTGTTTATTCTGCGAGAAATAGAGCTTATATGAATTTATTACATGAGACAGCTTAATACTGTCTCATCTATGTGCATAACGCTCCTTGCAAACCCACTTAACAGTTTACGAAATGTTCCGCACTTTTTAAAGAGGTATCTTGCGTTGCCTCACAACCACAGTCGGGATTTCCTTAAAAGAGTACTTAGAAGTCTTCGGAAGGGCCTCCTTACGACTCGTAAAAAGGCCCTGCTGAATACTGGAGGGACTCTCCGCCGGCCTGTGCAGGACTCCCGCTGGAGTGTAGAGAGGCCCCGCTTTCCTGTGGAGTCACTCCTACCGGCCTATTGCAGGCTGCTTTACAAGCCATCTGGGCATATCTCTACCTCCAGGAAGGGGTTCTTTTACATACCGGCGGGAGGGCCTTCCAGAGGCCGGCAAAGGCCAGTTATGGCCAGGTATGGGATCTCCAATCAAGCACTGAGCGCCCAGTAAGCTAGCAAATGCCTCTGAAGTACCGTTCAGAGGATCTCTGCTTGTCTGTAAAATCCCGCATCCAACCTGGAAGAGTTGCGTTAAGTGAGCCAGGCACAAGTCCGTCAAAGAAGCTCCTTCTTTATCGACGAGCAGGGGCCACTTCAAAAACACCATTTCGGCTGGGAGAGACTGTTGACTTGCAAAGAGACATCATTGGAGTGTAACAGGACCGCGAACAGATTCCATCAGGTCCTTTTATGATCTGGTAGGGGGCCATCTGCAAACAAGCAAGATGAGGGGGGGGGGTCGTGATTGGGGATGGAGGCTTCCTAGGGACTAGCACTGGCCCCTAAATGCCCATTCAGATCCTCTGCTTGCTGATAAAGGTGCCCTTGACCTGAAAAAGGTGTGTATCAGCCTGTAGGGAGGCTTCCTGTGGGCACGCAAACTGGCTCTACTGAAATAAATGCACTCTGTAGGTGGGTGACTTTCACATCGGAGCAAATCAAATTACAAAAGTGAGCATGGAAAGTTGCCCTAAAATCTCTGCATCTTTAAGCCCGTAATCTAAGGGCCTTTCAAACAGTCAAAATGCAGGTACGCGCTCACAGGGATGGACTATGAAACACGACATCGCCGCCAAAACATGGCACACGATGAGGCTGCGTCCAAGGTTAAGTTGTGAACTAAAAGAAGTCAAGCCAGTATCTCGTTTTCAGGCAAAGTGAATCTTCAACCACCTGTAGAATTTCCTGGCGGTACACGGGTAAGCAACAGCTGCAGTGGCGGCTCTCTTGGCGGCTTTTCAACAGATAAAAGACCCGTGCCGGAACTGATAGGCGCTGCTGGCTGCTGGCATGCTGCAGCATGGCATCGCCTTCTAAAAATATCGTCAGCAAGAACCGATAGCACTTGAACGAAGCTGAACATGATGTTGCCAAGGCTGTCTCCACCCATCTCTGCTTTGTCTAGATAAAAAAGCAATTAACTGCTTTGAAATGTACTTTTGGATTAAGTATGTTCATAGCTAATGTCTGTTTTCTGCAAGCTGCAGAATCTAATCATGTGCATTAGAACCGGGCCTGCTAAGAACTTCCGTGACTTGCAAAAACTGCACACAGGTGGCAGCGACGACAGGCGAAGTGACGGGAAGCCTTTGAACACAGAACTGACGTGAACGGTGCCACACTGAACGGTGAGCGCGGTCCCACATCAGCCCACCCACCTTCTCCCGGCCGGTCTGAGGACGGAGAACGGCGTCTGGCAGCGTCAGACGCCAACCGGGTCGGCCGCACCTAAAAAGGAGCCGCACAAGCCGTAAGCGTTTGCCAGGGACAACAGCTGATCCGAACTCAATGAATGATTCGGGACTCCTGGATGATTTATGAATACAGCTGTAAAAATAATCTAAAAAGACACGGCGACTTTCAGATAGAAGGCTGCAGCGATGGTATGATTAAACTAGATATGACCTCGCATGAAATTATGAGGAACAGTGCGTGGTAAAGGGAAGAGAAGTGAGAATGACCTAAAAGAAATGAAGCAACAGTCACCTGTGAGAAATTGTTGTGTTTTAATGCAATGGTGTTTTCAAATATCTATCAAGACCAATTTGTAACCCATTTTCCATCATTGATATCGGTACTGAGTCAGAATTCAAAATATTCGGAAATCTTTCTTTTATTCCCAGCAAAATAATCATTTTTCCTAAGGTGTATGACGTCAGATGTTCAAAATATAAATAGTGTAACAGCTGTGTTGGAAACGTTGCTATTCAAAGAATATTTAATCAATTTTGTCAGTATCATATATTTTTAGACCTAACATAATAAGTTTCCGGAAACAACAAGAGCTCTTGTACCATACGCGCGCAGTTCTCTTCAAACCACTGGAAAACATGAATGGTCATTTAAAGCAGGAAGCTGTTAAAATTAATCCCTTTTTAAGAAAAATCAATGCAAATAGGATGGATGTTTTCTCTATGGTAGGTTGAATAACGAAAAACTGAAAAGGGAGTGTTCCATATACATACTATTGGGTTTTGAACTAAACTAGTCATCTTGAAGACCTTTTGTTCACAATTCTGCCCTTTTTAAGACCTAAGCCTCACTAGTTCCTGAGCTACACGCCGGCGAAAATGGGGAAGGTTTATCCAGAAAGTGTTTCAGAGTCAACTTGGCATTCATGGCGTCAAAAGAACATCATTTGCATCCTGTCAGCTCATAAACCATGCGTGATTAAGGCAAATACAAATGTAATTGTCGACGCCTTCATATCTGGCGCTCGTGAGCATGATTTCCAGATAAAACAGCCGTCGACTGACTCTGTACTAATATTCTGCAAGGTACGATGGGGTAATCAAGTCATGACGCGTTGAGAATATGTTTACTAAATAGATAAATGTGCTATCTGGAGCAGCTTTTCCACTACAAAAACATACCAACAGTTATAAGTGAGCTTGTTTCATCATATCTAATGCTTGCTTCAACATCCTCAACTTCGGAACATTCCCTTTAAGAAAGGCGACTTCACGAAGCGCCCTGTTGGCACTACAGTAAGCGGGTTCCTGAACAAAGTCACACATTTCTGTTTGCTTTCCGTAGTGTGGGAGACACTTCAGCTGTTCGGCGAGTAACCTAACCACACAAAGCGCACAAACATACCCAAATTCAAGGCGTGTTTTACACCATTATAAGCAGTGGCACCAACCAGACCGTGTTTTGCGGGGCAGCACGCAGGAGCTGAAGGGACACGCCTGAGGTATAGACTGCACCGCCACGCCACACACAGTTGCCAATTTCACCTTGCTGGAGGTCCATGCGGAAATTCGGAACCAGGGAGCGATCAATATCCGTCGAGCAACAACGACAGAATTATCGGACTTCTGTTCTAAGATTAGCGCAACAGGCAAATGCATAGAATGCCACATTGTGCGGCAAATCGCACAGTTTCGTGGCATAAAAATGCGTTTAGGGAGACAGACAACCGGAAAATTCCGCTCACTTCGAATATATGACAAGCGCCGCTTTTTCTTCTTGCCACAACAAGAGCAGCTTGGTTGTTATTTATCTATGGTGCTAAATTTTGGTTAGATTTTAAGTATGATTTGGATATTGTAAACTGAAATATACATATAAAATGAGGGCTCAATCAACGCAAAACCTTAGCTTTTTGTGTTCGTTGCATGTCAATTATCTTGTCATGAATCTAGAAACAATCCTAATGGACCAGTGTACGCGCATGACATCGTTCTGGTTGTCAAGTTTAGGCTCAAACAAGCCCAAAGGAAGACGTGCACGCATACTAGCGCGACGTTGCCTGGCCTACCAGCTGCCAAAACGGCCTCCGTTGCGTTATGCATATTAATCTCACAAAAAAAGCATGCACCAGGGTAGCGTGACAGACGGCAATACAAAAAGCTTCCATTCAGCCAACACTGCAGGGAAAGTTGGCAGGCCGGGGTCAGTTTATCGTGACCGGGGATGCCGGGCGTAGGCGACTTGGCGCCGTGACAACGCCCACGGCTCCGATGAAATTCCGCCGCGGTGATTCCTGCAGCCTGCAACGTCTGTCGCCATGGAAACCACGGCTTGAGGGTCTCCATATGGTCCAAACCCCATTGTAGGGTCCAGGATTTTGTTAAGCTGAGGAGGGCTACGGTAAAATCGAAACCCTACAAGTTTTAATAGATAAGCAATTAAAATATGAACTATAAAATTATTAAATTATTCAGATCACACATGTCAGAAGACGTTTTGTTTGGCTTTCTCATGATTTTGTGGTGCTCAACAAACGTGGGTTCAACATGTTTTTGGGACTTTTCAAGCTTGAGCGGCTCGACCATTTTACTCTCCTCGCGGGGTCTTCACGAAGGGCCCAAACAGGAAGCAAAGACCCGATTCCACGCACACGAGCCACCGCTGGCAAACACTTTTGCTGAAATGTGGTGTTTTTCTTGACTTACTTCTGTCCCGCTTTGTGGGCTTATGTTATAACAATTTTTGCTTCGTGTTACTTACCACGGCTTGCAACACTTGGAAAGTATAGCCAGTGGAAATACTTCCAGAAGTGACTCTCACAAAAACCGTTGTTACCTTCAGAGATAATTTTCAACTTCTCGAGGTTATTTTTTCTTGCATTGACATTGGAATAGTATCAAAATCTTCAACTTCGACCTTCACACAGGCACGCAGCCTGCCACCTCTAAATGAATCCATGCTATAGAGTGTGGTGTCGCAGAAACGCATCCCAAAGCATCACTTAACAGGCTTCGGATATTTTTGGTAACATTTGACCTGCTTTACAGGTGTTTTGCCGCATGTTTCAGGCATCATCATTTGTCGCTGAACCATTATCAGCAGATTATTCTACTCAGGCGTGTCATTGCTCGCCACCGCTCCCCCGAAACCTGGGCGGGCGGATCGCTTACATACGCGTTACTCTGGCGATGGCCTGGGGGCCAACTGACTGGATTCACTGTTGAAACCTACGACGGAGCTCAAACAAACATCGCGAGGCGCGGCGAGAACGGTGCAGCATTTGCGCCCACCAAGCCTCCAGGGCGCGAGGACCGGTCTGGATGCGGACTTCTGGGACCGGACCAGGGACCGGAGTCAGGCTGCCGCCGCCCAGGTCAGAGTCCCAGGTCACAGTTCCGTGGACTGGTCTGAGACTCGGGTACAGGTCTCGCGCCCGTGGTTCGAGACCGAGGTCCGGGTCTTGCGAATGGTAATGGTGTCGTGGTTCGGGTGGTGGCGCCTGCGACTCGATGTGTGGGCCTTGAGCTACTACTGCAGTAACGGGGCTACGTCGCCGGCATGTGAAGTGATGACAACGTCATACAAATATGTAGAACACACGGCGACGCTCGCAGAAGACGCGACGTTTGTAGCCACCAGGGTGCCATACCAATCGATGCGTTCCGTTTTCCTGCCAGTCCTATATTCACTCCCTGCGTTAGATAAACACACACTCACTGCGCCGGAAGCCCATGCCAGAGCCAGCCATGATGGCTGCACCATTAGGCTTGACATGCGTGCATTTGCACCCGCGCCGGTGTTTGTTGACCTAGCGATCTATTTCGGGCTTCGGCAGCGGTTTGGTCGTCAGAAACTGTACAGCGCAGGGGTGTGTGAAATGGAAAGTAAGATCATACATACTTGTGACATGCACGGGATTTTCGCTAGCTAGCTACGGCTTTATGCCTTGTGCGGGGTTTACAATAGCTTGGTAACGCATCCCGGAACATCTTTTGGTTAGTTGCATGGACACATGCACACATGCGCACACTGTACACTACACACGGCAGTTGTTTTATCTGGGCAATCTTGACCACAAGCTCGTTGTCAGAATGCCCATCTTGGCACGTTTGCATTCAGCTAGCCTACTGGATATCTCAGGCCCAGCGGCCAGAAGACTACCCCGATGGCCCAGAGCTCGGCCGTGCTCTCCGGCTGCATTACCAAACCGAAAAACCTATAGAAAGACGAACGATACCCGTGCATCCACCGTAGCGGCGCTGTTTGGCACGGCATTCATCCCGCTGCAGGGCAGTCACTCCTCAGCTGTTGCCACCTCCTGAGTACGAACCGCTCAATGAAAAGTATGCCAAAGTCATGCTTGAACCAAGAACCTCCAACTTATGTTGGCACGCCTGCTATCCATATGAGTCACCAGCATTATCGTTTGTGTAGGAGCTGCTTAATTTCTGTCGCGGGCACGGCGTCCTCTGAACTGTTTGGAAAAACTTCTGCTTTTTCTATTTGGGCTAACGCCTGCTTTTTGCGTAAATGCATGGCATGACAAAATTTCGCTTATAATGAGGACGGCCGAAAATGGTAACCTTCTATCTAGCGTATCCGGCAGATTCGTATTTCGATCCGATTGCGAATGCATGAATAGCGTAATGGATCCCATGAGCTAAAAGACCTTGCAACAGTATGTTGCATTTTTCTTAAGTCTACAAAGTCATGGTCAGTACCTTTTTCCTTCCAGTTGTTTCACATAACCATTTTTCTTTCCAGACTGTAAAACATCAAGAACGTGTTGGGACGACTGGGTTAAGTTTAATGCCGCAGATTTTGGGATATGATGAGATAAGTAATTAATGCGATCACTAGTTTGTTCATGGTAGACAACGCCACTGAGGGCAGGTCGGACCCTTCGGGGCATAGTTGCGCACAACAGGCAGCGAAAACCTTGACCTTTTCATAATGGCCAATTTTCAAAAAAGCAATGCACGTACACAATGTCCAGACACGGACATTCTGTATATGTACCAGGAATAGAAAAATAACCAGAAATAAACAATAGAAAAGAAGAAAAAACAAGAGAATAAATGACCAGGAGAATAGATATATGGGGGCTGATGCTTGGCTTCGTGCTTTTATCGACACGAATAACAGTAACTTCTGATATTCGTAGGTGCTGTCAGCAACTACTGATACTTGTATTGATCAGGGCATGAAGCCAAAATATCAATGTATCTATCTGTCCATTCTCCTGGTTATGCCATGAAAAATGAGGCTAAAATGACTGTCTTATTTATATGCATAATGTTCCACGCAAAGATACCTGAATGCTCACATAGCTTTGAACAATAATGGTTTCGTTGCCCTTCGCACCAATTTTCATGCATTTGTTAAGATGCTGATGATGACTTCGCGCTAGTACCCGATGGAAACAGCCACCGTGAAAGCGGCACTCGATTTTAAATAGTGTTTTCTGGTGCAAGATCAGCCTTCGTGCGGAATATAAAGAAACTATGAACAGGTGTGTGTGGCGGGAGCAGCATTTGGCTTATGCCCACAAAACCCATTTCAAATTTGCATAGATGTCTTAGCACAAAATGATTTGGTCTGTTGTTTTATGGCTTAAGTGAGTTGCACTTAACTCCTCTCATAGTAAATGCCACTTAAATCGCAGCATTCCCGCAATGGGCTGTCTGTCGGCCATGTTCGCCCCTCCAGACTCGCTGCCGGTCTGCCTGTCCACCCGTTGTCCAGCGTGCGGGCACCAGGTGGCTTCCCTGGTCAGATATAGCATGGTGGACGGCATTTCTGGGCGGAGCTGCCAGGGGGCTGACGTCATATGCAGGCCAGCGGCCCCACGCCGGCATGTCTTGAGTGGCGTGCTACGCGGTCTGACTGAACATACCACAGAGGCGCGACACAAAGTCAACAATTTAAGAAAAACAACATGCAAGCAGGATCAACGGTAGCACCCCTAGCCTGTCAGTGATATGCTTCGAAGTCCAACTGCATAATGCATACTACTTCGGAAAGCAGGATTCATGCTGTTATTTCGCATTGGATACGTCTCTCTCTATCTCTCTCTCTCTCTCTCGAGGCTCTACTCTCTCTCTCTATCTCTCTATCTATGATACTCGCTATTACGCTATCTTCTGCTCTCTTTATCTCTCCCTCCTCTCTCCTCTCTTCTCGTCTCTTCTATCTCTCTTCTCTTCTATCTCCTCTATTCTTCTCCTCTCTCTCTCTCTCTATCTATCTCTCCTCTCTCTCTTCTCTCTCTCTCTCTCTCTCTCTCTCTCTCTCTCTCTCTCTCTCTCTCTCTCTCTCTCTCTCCTCTCTCTCTCTCTCTCTCTCTCTCTCTCTCCCTCGCTCTGGGATCTGTGATGGAGCCTGGTACAGCTGATGGCACGTGCTCCCTTATGCTCACGCGCTGCACTTGCGCAGCGCATACAAAGCGCCTGTCCCATCGCATTATCGGCTGACTGTTGGCCCGGACGGCTCAGTAGCCAGCCAACGGTGAATCGAACGGTTGTCTCGTTACAGCTGTCTTTTGTTCCCGCACAGGCAGTGCTGCAAATGGCCGCGTTGTTCTTTTTTAATGAGCGCAGAATGCTGACTGACTTTTTAGGTCACCAGTACCTGTTGGCTTCCACAGTCTGAACTCTTCACGTTCTGGAGCTGTCTTTAGGTCATTGCACATGTGTTTTACACAACTGCCTAGATATCCCTACAGCGCTACAGGTTTTTCGCACGCTACCGGCAGCTCGTGGTATTGATTTCGCTAACATAACTTCTGTAGCCATCAATAAGTGGCATAATGGCCTTGCAACTTCATTGGAAACATTGTACCATTGTTATACTGAGCCTCACATTTCATTAGACATCCCATCCATAAAGATTAATGGGACGCACGAAATGTCGAAATAATTGCACATCAGTGACCAGTCAAGGAGCAGCCTCCAGTCCCCCTTCAGAACAATCGCAGCCCACCAAACCAGCACCTCATCAACAACGCCAAACAAAAAAACACCCAATAGATCACAGCAACGAGGCCACGTCGGAGCCATTCCGCCAACAGAGGCTCAGGCGATCAATCAGAGCGAGAGCGGGCGCCTCCTAAAGCGCGGCGCGACGAACGACCTGGCCGGCGGCACGCGCCGAGTCACCTGAAATGGGTCATCACAACACGGCCGGTCCGCCGCCTGTCAGCGCGCCGCCTCGCTCGGGTTAATGAAGCGACCGACCTTGGCGTCGCGGTCCGCCAGCTGAAGTGAGCGCCAGTCCAGCAGCACGTCTGCACGGACGAGCGACAAGCAGGCCTGGACGGTCGAGCGACACTGTCGTCTGCTCGGCCGAGCGACACTGTCGCCTGCTCGGCCGAGCGACAGGCGGGTGCGGTCTGACGCTTTTGGAGAGTCCGAGAAGGTCTTATTCATACGCGGTTGAATGGGCACTAGGACTTGTCACGACTGCGCTGCAGTGACAGATTTGCGGGTGGTTGTTAGTGAGCTACAAGGGTGAAAAAAGGTTGCTTAAAAGTGACTATATGCTGGATGAACGCGTCTTAAAACATAGATCTCGTGCTGCGTTCCAAAAACCAAACCTGAAACGTGCGCAAAGGTTAAATGGATGGATGGACTCGCCTTAAAATAGACATTTTTTGCTGCATTCCTAAAAAAAGAAATATGACACGAGGCAAGAAGTGTGCTGGTTGCATCATGCACAGCCTTAGAACATTCGCCAACTTTTTCCGTGTCCATCCACAAGCTGACTACGAAGCTTTGAAGCCATTAATGCAAACTCACCTACTTGATGCACTTCACCTCCGCCAGCCGTCTTCCCAGAATTGGATGGAAGTTGAGGAGTGCTGCCGTCACTGTCTGAGCATCCAGCGGACTTGACTGTGCCTGTCATCTCCCACTCGGGCGGCCGCGCATCCACGCCGCCTCCCCCACCGCGAGGTCTGTCGGGGTTCGGCGCGCGCCGCGGCTGAGCGACGGCCCCGGCGGCGGCTGCGAAGCCCGCCATGCGGTCCCGTAGCTCTGCGAACGTCCCAAAGGTCGGCGGCGGGCGCCGGCCGGGCCGGTCTAGCGTGTGCGGCAGGCGAGCTGCCAGCGGCGCCAGTCGCTCGCGCTCCACGAACGACTCGCTCATGGCACGGCCGCGCGCGCGACTCTGCTCGCTGTGCGCCGCGCAGCTCCTGCACGAGCATGTCGGGTTCTTAGGCGGTCCCACGTGGTGGCCGGGCCGGCGCAGCGGCACCAGCAGCCTCTGGAACATCTCGGGCAGCGAGGGCAGCCCGGTAGGCGCGCGCGCTGCCGCCGGTCCGGCCCGCGGCACGGGTGTCACCAGCACGCGCGGCAACGCCTTCGCGGCAGCGACCGGCGTTGGAGCCGACACTGGGTTTGGCGGCGGAGCCGCCTCCGGGGCCGGCGCCGGTGCTGGCGCTGGCGCTGGTGCTGGAGGCTCGGCGGCCGGCCTGACTCGGATGGTGTCGCTGCGCTCGCACCAGTCGGTCGGCGGCTGGTGACCGGGCGACGGCGAGCTGTCAGACACCGGCAGTCCACCCGCCCTCTGGCGGCGTGCCTCGTCTGGTGAGCGCCACGTCTTGCCGTCGTCCGCCGGCGGCACCGCCACGTCCGGTGCTGGCGACTCTGAGTCCGAGTCCCGCCACGTGGTGCCCGACTCGGCCGCCGAGCAGCAGCTGATGTCTACCGACTCGGTGACGTCGTGCGGCGTGGCCGAGGCGCGACTCGGCGATTCCGAGTCGGAGTCGTCGCGGCCGGCGGTGCGGCGCCGCGCAGCGCCCGGCCTTTCCTCGCTGGCGGTGCGCCGCCGCCGGTAGAGGGCGCGCGGCAGTGAGCGCCGCATACGCCGGTGCACCACCCGGTACTGGCCCGTCTCGAACACGGTCTGCGGCGTGGAGGTACCGCCGCTGGCGCCGCCCGAGTCGCCGCTCTCGCTGTCGTCGGCCTCCGAGCCGGTGCAGTAGACGTCGATGTGCACGGTGCGGCCGTGCGGTGCGCGCTTGGAGCGACGCGACGTCCTCCGCCGGCCCCGCTCGGCCTCGGGCGGCGTGGCGGGCGCCGGCGCCGGCCGCACCGGGTGGCTCATCTTGTACACCGCCTGGCCCATTCGCGGCTGGGCCGGCTTCGGCACGTGTGGGTGAAAGTGCTCGTAGAACCGCTCCAGGATGCTCTTGGCGCCCGCGCGCGAGCCGGCGTGCGAGCCTGCACCGCTCCTGGACCGGCCGCACTGGGCGCAGAAGAGGTGCCGCGCACTGCGGCACGTGCAGTGTGACGCCTCCGAAAACCGGTCCGGCGACGGGACGCCCCGCGGATCGGCCGAGGCGGCGCTGAGCTCCGAGAAGGTGCGGCGCCTGCCGCCGACCCGCTGACCGCCCCGGTGAGGAGACGACTCGCCCTCGGCGAGGCTTTTCGCTCGGTGCACGCCCCAAGCGGAGCTGCTCGCCTCGCCACCATCGTCCCGGTAGTGTTCGTACCGGAGCGCGTCGCCGTTTGGCTGCCAGTGGCGAGACGACTGATCGCTACGGCGGCTGCTCCGGGGAGAGGCCGGCCGCTGGTGCGAGTGGGACCGGGGCCGGCGGCGTGGCTCTGGCTCCACACGCTGGCGTCGCTGCTCGGGTCTCGAAGTTCTCGATGACGTCGCTGGCTGGATGCTCTGCGTTTTCTGTAAAATGTTCTGCTGACTTATCGGCTCATGCCCATCGCCCTGTCGAGGTCTTCGGTCCGATTCTTGACGGGCATACGTCGATTGTTCGTGCTCTTCGCGGAAGTGGGAGAAGGTCTGTTCACATTCTCCATCAGCGCGAAAGGTCGTTCGTTTGCGTTTCTCGTCGAGGACGGCGCCCGCCACCGGCTGCTCGCCATTCTGAGACGGCACTCGCGCGCCCAGCTCCTGCTGTCTGCCGCGCTCGCCCTGTAACGCAACTCCGCCGCCGTTCGCGGCCGTGTCTGGCGGCGCTCCGTCTGCCGGCCGCGGACTGGGCGACTTGCCGTGAATACTGGAGCAGCGGCGCACACCCAGCCGCTCCCTGCCGGACGCCGCCGGCTCCAACACAATGCTGCAACTGCTGCGGCAGCGCGCGTGCTCGGCACCAGCTCCAGCTCGGCCGTCGGGTGAGACGCTGCTCCACGGCGGTCGCCGCTGTGGAGGACCCCGCGCCGGGTGAGAGCGGGTCTGGCCAAAGTCGGATGAGCTCCTGCCGTACTGCTGCAGCTGCTGCTGTGGTTGCTGCTGCCGAGGCGGCGACGGCTGCTGCTGTTGCTGCAGGCTGGGTGTGCTGCTCCAGGAGCAGTGCAGCTGCACTGAGTTGTGCGGGCCGTAGGTGACGTGCACGTCCGGCCGCGTGCCATCGCCCGTGTGATGAAAGCTGTGCACCCCCCGGACGCCGGACGCCCTCGCCTGCTCGGCCGGCCCGAAACTGTGCGTCGCTCGCACGCCGCCGCCGGCCGTGGCGCCGAAGCAGATGTCGGCCGACACCGTCCACTGCTGGCAGGGCGGCTCGGTGCCGCCGCTCTCGTCACGGGCGCGTCGCTCCATCTCCTCGGCCGTCGGCGGCGGCGCGCTCACTGGCGGCCGGCAGCCGTGCCAGCGGCGCCGCTGCCGCAGCCGCCGGCCGTATAAATAATCGGGTCGCGCGGACGGCGTCGGGGCCGGCCGCGCCCACACGTGCTGGCTCGGCACGTGGTCGGAGCGATCGCTGTGACCTGGGCACGAGAGGGGTCGGTGCTGGTACGCAGGCTCTCGAGCGTACCTGAGGTTAACAGACGGGTGTGACTGAGCTGAGGGAATATTTCTGGTTTTGATGCAGACGGTCAGGTTCAGAGGGACTAATCTTCTGTAAGGGCTGAATGGCTAGCTGCGCACAGTCGGCTTTCTTCAGCGCTGATTGCTTGGAAAGTCGAATCAAAAGAGCTCAGCGTGGAGCAGCAATCTCCCTGCAACACCTCACGAGCTTCATGAGTCAGAGTCAGGGTGCCAACTAGCAGTCGCTGACTCTCTGCAGCCGAACGCTGTGTGAGTCAGAGTCAGTGGACTGATCAGCAGCAACACCCGGCTGTCATGCGGGGCGCACTTCTTTGCTGATGAGCCATCCACTGGCCTGATCCACCTGCTGTTACCTCCGAAGAATTACATGAATGCTTCTTAATCTGCTTCACATATCATATATTAATAAAGGTGGTGGCATGTGTTTGATTGCATCAGGATGCTTGCACGTTCCCGACCACGTAGCACATAAATGGCAGGATAAGTTGAGTATATTTTGGTTATGTTTGTAACTCAAAATGATTGGGACAGAGAAAACGCCCGCATGCCACTTTCAGAAACTGCACGTCTATGAGTGCGTTATATTCATTTCTCAACTGACATGAAGTGAATGTACGGCCGCGATCCAATAAATTCGTAGCGATACTCTGATCAGCATTTTTGTTATGTTGCATTTCACCGGTTAGTGTTTGGACTTGCAAAGGATTGAATATGAGCCTGAAAATTCAATCCACGGAGATGTAACTACACCGCACCTCATCAGACATCTACGCCTTCGTCTCGGATGATCGTTCTGACGTCTCCCAGGGGGGGGGAGGGGGGCTTCAGCCGTATAGCCTGCAAAGCCCGATATTTCCACATTTGTGAATTGGGCAGCATAGACATGCACTCATTCCACATCACTAGATACCGAGTCAATACTGTTACATAGCCAGCCTGTCAAGGTATGTTGTCGGTCCACACAAACATATTGGCCAGGGAGATATGTTAATAGAAAAGCACAGCAGCGTGGTCGAGATGACGATGCTCTGATCAGTTGATTTCGCCCTTCATCGCATTATTCAATGGGCACTGACTGTGTTGGCTCTCACATGAGTGTTCACCTGCAGCCAATGCTCAGAATTATGTCATCTTCCACGGCGGTGAATGATCTCAAGCTTAAACCATATGACTAGGCTTTTCCATGTCTTAAAATAGCGTTAGGATCGCACACTTAACTTGCAAAATATTTGGGCTGGCATAGTGCGCTACGTCATGGCGTCTTCAGAAGTGAACATTTGTGGTGAACATTGCCAGGGTACCAACGGAATGCTTGTATCGTATCGACTTAGTGATGTGCAACCATGCTTTTCAGTCACATGAAACCGTCCACCCCAAATCACGATGGTAGCTCATTACACCCGGCGCACGCCGAGTCTGAGCCCCGGGAGGGTTTGCACGGAGGCGGGCCTCACTGCAGGTCGGGTCGCCTGCGCGCCTCGGTCGGCCGGTGGGCGCCTCTCCGCGGACGGAGCTCGGCACATCGTCGGCGTGCGGACACCCGCCGCGCTCGCCTACCGCCAAACCAAACAGAGCGGCCCACGGCTTCCCGGCCGGCCGATCTCAGCGGGAGTGGCGCACCGCGCGGCGTCGGCTGAGGCCCGAGCCCAGCGCCCGGAGCTGCGGCTGCGGACCCGCGGGGGCGGACCCGGAGCTGCGGACCCGGAGCTGGGGACCAGGAGCTGCGGACCCGGAGCTGGGGACCTGCAGCTGCAAACTCAGAGCTGCCGACCCGGAGCTGCCGACCCGGAGCTGCGGACAAGGGGCTGCCAACTCAGAGCTGCAGACTCATGATTGCAAACGGGAATAGCCTATCTTCGCGACGTGTCAGTCGGGCATCTATAACAAGATCCTGTAGACATGCACGCCTGCTGAGAGTTTGCCCTTGTATTGGGAAGTGGAGGCCTCTAGCCAGAAGCCAGCGCGAGTGAAATTCCCGTTACTTAACGCGCATACGCACCATACCCACCCGTACCCATTCTTTATCTGTTGTGTCCTCCCATTACACAATACTAGTCCTGAGTTATGGAAGAGCTTTAGGGAAGTTTTCACTCAAACTTCCTTTTTCTTTTGAAAACGGCAAAAGTTGTGTAAAGACAGCCAATTTGGACGAAGAGAATCGCCAACAGTAGCACTTTGTTAGATTTCTTGACCCATCAGCCAGAAATTTCGTAAACGTCGTACCCATACCCGTAATTTTCCCCAAATATGTCCCCTGCGTGCTACCCTTTTCGCACGAGGTACCATGGTTTACCGAACGCGTGCAGTCCTCTTGCTCAGCAACAGCACGGGTTGCTCCAGTTTGAGCATTTCGGCGCCGACACGCTTTGTTGGTATTGCCCATACAACGTTTCTGCTAATAGTGTCGTTATGGTGATATGGGTGCTTAATGTTTCAATTTCATTAGGAAGATACGGCACGAAGTTGACCCCGCGTGAAATAGCACGGGCAGGACAAAAGTGACATGAAATCCCTGGTAAGTGTAACTCCCGGCGAGTGTCACAAAGTCGGCTCAGGCCGCGCTAGGCCTCAAAGTTGATGGGCTTAGACCTATATTCGTTTGCTTCATTTCATGAGCAGAGCGCAAGCTTCGCACCCCTCGAGAAGTAGGCATCACAGCGAAGCCAGCCACGGAAGTTCAGGGCGGCGTGTTGAGTGTCTGGAACCGCAATGGAAGAGAAAACGCGCTGCGTTGTTTTATTGATCGATCGTATCAAGGTGGTCAGATTCAATCCACACAATGAGGGGTTAAAGGTTGTAGGTTGGTTGAGGGGTTAAAGGTTGAGGGGTTAAAGGTTGTTGTAAAACAAATCGTTTCGTTTTCAATGCACTTGTGGTGCTCAAAATAACGTTTTTAGAGGCATGCAGCAACCAAAAATGCATCTCACTATTGAAGTTGCAGGCACGTCCTGGTGTTGATGCAGAAAGCTGAGGAAATAGCGATTCTGACACGCAATGCTCCGTTCTGGAGCTGATAAAAACTAATGTGTTGATCACTGAGATTTTTCCGCGAGTCGTTTCAAACACATATACGCTCGGATTCGACCTAAACCAGGAGCTTCTGAAAACCATTTTTGATTATCTACTTGGCTGTACCAACTAGCTTCTATTTTGTGTAGGACTAAGCGTCTTGATATATATTCGCTTATCTTTTCGTTGCTTTACATGCCGCCAGGTAAAAAACTTATTCCGCCATACTGCTCTGCTTGGTCAAGGTGGCTGCCTATCACAAATGGCTACGCGATGACGGGAACTGTCTTTCATGGGGTCCTTGCACAATGAAAGTGACAGTCATACAGCCGACCCCGTAACAGTGACAAGCTGTTCCACTTTGTGACGCTAACAGTCCATCAAGCAGTCACTATCCCGAGGCGGAGACAGTGCGCCACACCATTCGGTGCCAGCCGTCAGCGTCTGGCCGGCGACGTCCGCTGTCCGGTGGAGCGGTTCTGACGTGACCTGTTGGAGACCGAGCGGCCACCATCGGCCCGCTTTCTGGCAGTCGGCCGGCTGGCACGGGCGGCTCCCGGCGATCCCACCCGGCCCTCCAGCGCCGCCAGCCGCTCGACGCGGCCGTCCTGGCCCAGCCTCGCCAGCTGGCGCGTCAGGCTGGCCGAGCCGGAGGCACTGGCCGCGATCGCCTGCTGCACGGCCTGCTCGACCTCTGGCGGCGCGGCACCCTCCAGCCGCGGTGCCGCCAGCTCCCAAGCCAACTCGGCGCGCAGCAGGCGTGCCTCCAGCTCGGGCGCGAGCTCGGCGCCGCCCAGCGGCCGGAAGGTGGCGCCCGGCTGACCGCGGCGCCGCACCACTGCCCGGTAGGTGGCGCCCTGCGCCAGCGTCACCAGCCCGCGGCTGGCGGCCGGCAGCGCCGTCAGCAGACGCAGGCCGCCCTGGCCATCGCACAAGTCGAGGTCGCACGGCGCGTCGGCCGGCAGCAGCGGCCGCAGACGCTCCTGCAGCCAGTCCAGCAGCACGCGCACCATGCAGTCGGCGTTAGCGATAATCTTGTCGTCTTCCCCAAACGTGATTGCGATGAACGTCATGACGGTTTTGATGATTAGCACACATGCGATGATTTGAGACTATTGACTGCTTCGTGAACGATTGTAAGCGGTACTGTTAGATCATCGATGGGCTTAACCTGTTGCTTCCACACTAAGTGGAATTTAAATGAAATGTTTCCTGACGATCCCCAAATTGGTTTCCCCTCCCCTTACACCCTACGACGTTATTGCTGCAACATCACTGACTACTGAGACATACTGAATTTTTCAACCAGTCAAATTTAAGAACACGACTTCAAGTCATCAAATATCTCGTGGCTCACAGAGCACATGGTCCTCAGTTCAGTTATGTTATCAAATGTATCATCCACCAAAGAACTTGACTTTAGGCTCATGCATGTGCAATATTACCGTATAGGTCGGAATGATCTCATTGTATTTCAGTAACTGAGAAATCTTACACCTATATGAGCCTAGCACCACGATCTTTTTTAATTATCAAATCTGAAGTATAGCGGTTCCAGGTACTGATTCTTGTCTTTTTTCCAAACATTGTGAAATACTCAGAGTTACCTAAATATTATACCGCCAGCACCTAAATGTGAGTCCCTCAGAAAGAAGTCAATTTACGCAGACAGTTGATATGCATAGAGGGAAAGGCGTGTCCACGTATTGAGGAAGATGTTGCAAAGAAACATAGCCTTAAATGTGTGCCGGCAATACAATTGGTATGGCGTGAATAGGTAGCGTAGAAAACATTTGCTCAGGTGAAGTTAGAAGAAAAAAATTGCCTAAGGGCATGTCAGGGGGGAGTGGTAAAAGGAGCTCACATATGCAACATAAAGGACAAATGAAATGTTGTACTCCATCGTTCAGTTCAGTGAACTAAACACCACCTTAAGCGATATGTCACAGGCAGGCTCGGGAACACCCAGTGGGAGTGGGAATGCAGCACGGCGTTATCGCACGGCAGCCAGAAATAGGCCGGGCCACGGCGCTCACTGATTTCACTCACTCACGGAGGTTGTTTGCAATGCGTCGGGCCGTCGGCGCATGGTGCAAAACGTGTGGTAACATTTCCAACAGAATCATATTCGATCTCCGCAAGCAAGAACGGGCGAGTTTGATAGCAACGCAAGTCCGTCGCGGTGGCTCAGTTGGCCGTCCCGGTGGTTCAGTTGGTTAGAGTGCCTGCCTTCAACTCCACCCACCCGCGGCAGGGTGGGATTCGAGTCGCTTTAGGGCTCTCGCTATTTGACCTTGACAGGTATGGCCTGCGGCCGGTGGCAGCGGTCGCTCCAAAGGTCAGCTGACTTCAGAGGACAGGACGGACCGTGCCGAGCATTGCGGTGCGTTAAGCTTTCGCCACTAAATTCTCCCGTTGTCTGGAATTGCGCGATCGGGTGGTGTGGTTCAGGGCTCACACAACAAGCACTGCTTAGCGCGAGCTAGCGCTGATCCCAGAAATCTATCCATTCAAAGGGTTCGGATCAAATTAAAAAAAAAAAACGTTGTAGTGCTGTCGCACGACGATCGAAAACTGAGCTCGGTAACCAAAGCATATCGGTTTGATATGATCCCTTTCACGGTGCATTATGGATCGCAACCGGGCTCTCAGCGCACGCGTCACAAAATACAGAACTGTTTAAAAAACTGCAAGTAACCTCTGTGAGTGAGACCGTCCGCCTATGGTATCACATTTCGGTGCTATCGCATGACATTTGTAATCGGGCCTGCCCCCCCCCCCCACACCTATTTATTCCGCATGACCCCGTAAAGGTGCATCAATCAACCCCGGTGGCCTCTGTACGCGCTGGCGGCGGGAGAAATCTCACAAGATTCATTGCTCGCCACAATGAACGCAATGCATTTAATTTGTTTTGCTTTTCCAACGTGTGTATTCTGTTCCGTTTGCAACACCCTAATTTGTGGAAATCGACGGGGCTTTCGTCCCGCAAATTCAACGAAGCGCTTTATTCTGGTTTTGATTTTTCCCATATGTCGTTTAGCACAGGAGGTCTTCTCAAAGCGCAACTAGGCTCCAGGGAATGCGGTATCCCACATTTACAGTCACGCCCTGGTTCAAACTTGTACCAATGTTCTTCTCGGTATGTGACCCTCGCCGCCCACTGTGCCAAGCACGAACGTTCATTTGTACTGACTTCTGACTTCCTTTGTCTTTTTTCTTCTTTTTTCTATTTGTACTGGCTTTCGTTACTGAATGTAGTTCGGTTTTGGACATTTTAGTGATCCTTAACCTGACCCAAGGCCACCATGTTATGGAGCGGAAATGTTATCAACCATGGCGTATCGATTGGTAAAGGTGCTAGGCCGATCGGTTTCATAAGCTAGGGCATGGAGCTATCTGAAAATAATTTGTGGTGGTTTGGGGTATTTTCGAGACATTTTACCTGCCCAAAAGGTCACCAGGTTCTGGAAAGGGCGTTATCGGCCATGGCGCATTGATTGGTAACAGTTTTGTGTCGATTGGTGCCATGGACTCGGAGCATGGAGTGGTATGCAGCCAACTTTGGTGGCATCGTTGCGTTTTGTTTCGTTTTTTGGTGGCTTGACCTGCTTTAAGATCATGTTCTGAAGGGGATAAGTTGACGACTAGGGCGCACCGGCTGGTGGAGTTCTTGTTACGAGCATTCCCTTAGTCTCGAGTCATGGGTTGCCTGCAAATGGACTTCTCCGTTTCTAGATATGCTGTGCTAATTTTACCCAGCCAAAAGTCATCTGCTGCTGGAAAACTTGTTATCGACCAAGTGGCTTCGAATGAAGAAGGGTTGTTTATCAATCCCATAGAATCGGATGTTGGGTTTGTTAACAAATCTTGTCAGTCATTTAGTCCCTCTCTTGTACCCAGTTTACTGAAGCCTTAATTGCTTCGTCTGTTGCGCGAAGGTGACAAGGCCGGCGCGAAGTTTCTGCGTGTGATCGGCGTGCGAAATTTCAGAATACATGCATTCTCATTGCATTTGATTGCATAAGCCGTAGTTAGCTCGGTTATTGGATACCTACTGGTCCTCCACCTGGTTGGATGGGATTGTTTTGGTGGTTATCTGATTGATTAAGCCATGCTGCAGGTTTGGAGAGGAATTTCCCGGTGAGTGGACACTAGACAAGCTAGGTTGGCCACCTAGCAGGCTTCGAATGTCGTGGTGTCTGAAAAGCCTGCTGCACATACACACAACATTCAAAGTTTTTTCTCAGGGTGCTGTTGGATGTCCTGAGTACTTATTTTAGCTATATTCGACCGGGAGTCACAGAGTTGCGAAGGTAAATGTCTACTTGGAAAATACTGAGGGTCACCTCTGTTGCTTTTATCTACTCATTTGTTACAATAAAGAAATGTGTCATGTGTATGATTGGAGCATCATGGTGCATTTTGCTGCTAAAACTTCATGGTATTGTCTGCCTCTCAACCTTACAAGAAAGGTTCTGTTTAACCTCTACATTACTGACATCCCTGTCTCATCTCATGACATTTGTGCTACTGATCATTCTTTTTGTTGAATCCTGGCCTTTTGCCTCACAAGATGTTGACCTGATGTGACCACTGCAAAATGCAGAAATCATTGAATAACTGGCAATTGCTGTTGTGCTTAAAGGTGCAGATTTACTATTCTGAGTTCAGTGAGATGCAGTAAAATTGGGACTAATGAACTCAACAAGTTGTAGCTGCTGGCCCAGCAATGACACAGCATGGTTTTTAGTTTCATGAAACTTTTGCCAGGTGCTAGATTTTTAGTGCTAGTTTAGCCTGAAAGTGAAGTCAAAAGTAAATATTGTGACTCATGCTTTAGAAGTTGTTCATTCCGGAAAAGGTAAAATACTGAGAAGAGATCACTTAGTGCAGGAGAAAAGTGTCAGTGTTGCTGTGCTGTTATAAGAAATAAAATGTTAAGATGGAGTGGGCAAAGTTGTCTTCACCCAACTCAGAGGCAATGCAAATTGCCTGTCAGTAAACCCCATCATTCACTCAGTAGGGAAGAGGCCATCATGCTATGGTGGCCACTTTCATTGAATAGTGTAAAGCAGAGTAGATTATTGGACCTACCTTTTTGCTTGTTTTTGCCCCTATCCCATTGGTTTTGGCCATTTTCAGATTTGCTTTCTTGCTGTCAAAAAACATCAGAAGTGTAGCATGTTTAGAACAGCTAAGTTTCATGTTTGGGAAACCAGAGACATGTGGTTTGATTCCCTGTGGTGCCTGCCATTCCTGCCAGGGTGATATGTAGGCGACTCCATGTAGCCTTTGTGGCTGAGTGTGTCATAAAGCCCCAGTGAACACAACAGCATGGTTTGGCATGGCATACAATATCAGCATATGTCACATTGGCTGCCGCGTTTTCGACCTTCAGGCACGCTCGGGCCGCCCGGCGCGTGTCGGCGGCGCCCCAGTCCCGCGCCGCGAGCTCTTCAGGCCCAGAGGATGGCGGCTCGGTGGCTGACATCAGTCAGATCCCGCTGTCGGAGCCGCTGCCGGGCTTGCCGATGCCGGTCAGCTCGACGGCCGTGTTCGGCGCCACCGAGACACAGGTCACCACGCTCAGCAACGGCCTGCGCGTCGCCTCAGAGCCCAAGCACGGCCAGCACTGCACCGTCGGAGGTGAGGCAGACCGCCGCACCACACCCCTGGAGGCCCAGCTGGCACGGCGCGCGGCGACCGGCGGCGTAAGCGCTGCGGCTGTCATACGCGTGCAAGAGCATCTCTCGGAAAACTATCCCGCCATGCGGACAAAACGTGGCGCAAGCTATACTTTGAGCTGACAAGTCATGGCAGTTGAAAGCGTCTGAGCTTACAGTATGTTCCCTAGAGTAGGCCGTCAGACCAGATTTTTGTGCTTTCTTGTCGTACTTCTTTCTTACCGCCCAGTATTGAGAAAGGCGCACAGAGAAAAGATACAACACAGATCGCGCCAACAACACAAATTCCGGATACTACTTCTACGTACATTACATCCACGCGATATACTATACTATCTATATCTATATACTTTACTTTATACATATACTTATACTGTACTACTATTTTTATATATACTTATACTTAACTATCCTTGTAACATTGAGTGCAATTTAAGCAATTCTAACGCGTCAACTTCCTAGCAACAAACTGTGCAACACGGAATCGTCCATTTTACTTGTTTTCTTATGTAACAGCTCCTAATGCATAAACTTCAGGAATTAAACTGCCGCATACTAACTGCAACCCAATGCTGCCTACTGAAGACCCAACCCGCTACGTATTCAGAGCATGGATTCGCGGCGCCGCTTCTCGACCACAGGACGAATGGGCCGAAGCAGTGATACACGTGCTACCCGTATTCTTTCATGAAGGGCTCCTTTCAACCGTGCTTTGTCGTTCGGTCAGGAAAACCACTGAACGCAACTGGGTAGCATCGAAATGCTTTCGATCAAGAATCTCAGTGACCCTGCTTCAAGTAGGGCTTGCGGACGCCCATTCGCGCGAACGTCCCGTGCAATGTGCGTCCGTGCTTTTTTTTAATATTTGATCCAAATATTGAATGGGTGGATTTCTGGGGCCACTGCTCGTGCTAAGCAGTTCTGTGTTAGCCCTGACTCCTACCATCCGAACTTGCAATTCCAAGTCAACGACATAATTTGGCGGCAAAAGCTGAACATGCCGAAATGCTCGGCTCAGGTCCATCCTGCCCTCTGGCGTCACCTGATCTTCAGCGTGACCGGTGCCATCGGCCACAGACCATATCTGTCGGGAGCAAATAGCAAGCGCCTGAAGCGACTCGAACGCGCCCCACCACGGGTGGGTGGATTGGGAGGCAGACGCTCTAACTACTTGAGCTATCGTGACGGACGTATCCTGCTACTTCTAAAAGTGAGAAGTACACAAACAAGCCGCACATCATACATTTTTGTGTGGAGAAAAGCTAGCAACTGTCGCCTCCAAACCGTTCACCAAAGCGCCACAAATTTTTGATCTTATCAAATATATGGCATGTAAATAAATACCAATACAAGTTTTTAAAAAAGTTATGCAGGTAAATGACAATGTTGAAATTTCCAACGTTTATTTTTAATGGTAACCTGTGGGCAGCTCCAAGTCCGTCTTTGGTGGCATTTGCGTTGCGCAAGGCCTTAAGGCGTGTGGCAAGCTTTCATCTTCATTCTATGGTAAAATAAGTGTCGTGAATGTGATTGATCATATATTTGGTAGTGAAGTGCTTAGGTACTGAAAGGGTGGGAATGGGACAATGGGAAATCCTTCATAACCGCATATGTAGCCTTACAAATTACCTGGCGTAGTATTTATATTACGTTTCTGCAAAAAACATTACGAGCACCTTTTAAAATCACCGATTATGTCAAGTGTCATACTACGTACCATGATTTATGTAGTGTTTGAGTGAAAACACATAAAATGCCATGTGCCTTACACAACTGAGTTTTTGTTTTTCTTCATAAATCTGGCAATGCGTATGACCACAGGCACCATTCAAAAGGAATTCGTACTTGATATATCTTATGCCCCTTAATAAATTTCCTATATTTTTAAGTTTTTAGGCTCGTAAATATTAATAGTATGCTGACAACAGTCAAATTGCCTGTGTCACATCAAAATCGAATTAACCGTCCTCGAGATCTCTGATGGGCAGGGACAGAGTTCTGCCCAAGCTGCTTGCGATTAGTCTAGTTTCGAAATCATAGACCTGGCGGAATTGATATTGAGTGACATATCGGTGCAGTATCGGTACGCATCTATCGTTTAGTCCAACGTGCATGATGTGGTTAGTGTGGTATGTGGATGGAGCCTTTGTAGGGGCTAGCGTGTGCCCTCGTGTAACGGTGCCGGTGCTGGTTGGCAGTGGTGGCTGACGCCGGCTCCCGGTATGAAGTGGCCTATCCCAGCGGCGTCTCGCACTTCCTGGAGAAGCTGTCTTTCGGGGTCAGTCGAAAACGGCCTGTGCAGGGACAAGGGTCTAGCGAGATAGCGTTTGTGTCGAGAAGATTATTAATGCGCTTCATAAGCCCTTTATTTTGAAACGTCTCATTTTTCATTTGCTAAATATGAATGATGCTAGTTTTTTGGGGTTTGCCGTGAATGTCATGTGAATGTGATACCTCAACTTATTAATTCAATTTAAAAAAGCTTGAAACGCACTATTACACTGTTTAAAGGCTTCGTTCACGTCGTTCGCGGTGTTGTCAACAGATCCAATGTTTGCTGTTTCGTTACCTGCATTGTGTTCAACTGAAGTTTTCATCTGGTTTTGACATTAAGGGTTACTCCATTGTGACATCTCCCAACATGGACTTGATATATCTGCAGCCGCTTGTCTTCTCTTGCCATGATAAAGGAGACTTTGTTTGCAAACCCTTTCCTAGCCGTGGCGTTTTTGTTCGCCTCTGTTGGTTTGCCTCCCTTGCGCGGCTTTTGACAAATGCTGAATACCGCGCAGGCGACTAAAAACTTCAAAGACCGGAACGAGATCATGCTGACGTTAGAGCGTCTCGGCGGAATATGCGACTGCCAGCAGTCCAGGTACGGATGGTGGTGGACCGATTAGTGCCACCAGACGAGCTGATACCTTCAGCCAACTCGCTGTTCACCTGTATTCATGAACGGTTTGTACTGTGTGTGTGTGTATGTCCATGCACACATGTATGTGCCAGGTATGTATGACACAACCTGAAGCAGAGAGCGTTGTTTGGGTGAAATATGTTTGTCATTGGGGACACAAATAATGAATTTGTGGAATAGGTAATACGAATGTGTTCCACCAGTGCGAAGCATGACTATTGCACCTAACTAACTATCGAATACGAATCGAGTACAGATTTGTCCTGCAGACCACAGCTTCAGTAAACAGGGGAAACATCGGAAGATTCGGTGACCTCCGGTGACCTCCGGTGACCGTTGAGCTGTCGGGACGTGTCGGACGTCGCGCCGGCCACCTCCTAGTGGGCTCCTGGCTGGTAGTGAGGCGTCGGGACCCGTGACCTCCCACCTCTCCCGGAACCTCGAGCTGAGAGGCAAGGTTGACCTCACCAAGCTGCAGGCGATGGAGGCGGGAAGGGCTGCGATTGTCATCGCTTTCCACGGATGCTTCGACAACCGACGACTGCTGGGTGGCGTTGTCAGGATTTGTTTTGACATTGTCATGTTTTCATAATTGTTCCGACGACGGTGTGTTTTCCAGGGATGTCTCCATACACGCGGCCTCTGCGGAAGCGAAAAATGTGAACGCGGTCGTATCTCTGCTGTCAGATGTCATCCTGCGGCCCTTATTCACGGAGGACGAGGTTTGTCTATGCTGACGGCATGATATGAGACTGTGTCAATGGCAACTGCCGTCAGCGAATGCGTTTACTTATTCAGATATTTTTGCATACGTGCCTTTCCAACGATTTGCAAGGGCACATACTACATCCTACGCAGGTTTTGTTTCTGTGTCTATGAACTCGCCACCCAGATAGTGCAATGCCAGTTCAACAGATAAGGCCGTCTCCCACTTGTGTACCAGTCATGCCGGCCAGATGATTGGTTGTGCTGCACGTCATGGTGCAACCGAGCCATTGCAGGCTGACCGTTTTGGGCCGGTTGCCACGTTGCATACTCGTGTATCCGAAATGAATAGTTCTTCCTACCTTTGCGGCTTGAATCCGGGCATGAAATGCGCAAATTGCTCGGTCTTATCCGTTCTATCTTTTGTCGTGGGACGGCCAGTAGCAATGGCAATTGTTTTAGTGTGTTAGTCTTAGTTTCAGGCACCCAAGTGGTTAATGAGACCTTTTGACTTTCGTGTACTTCTTGGGAGGCTTGCGTTGTAATTTATGTTAACGTTTGTGTACGTTTTTTTGATGCGTGCATTTGGTGAGAAGGCCTCCTCGCATCGTAGCAGTCACGTCCGACAGGGCGATGATCCTCCAGTCTTCAGCGTCCAAAGTGAAGCAGTTTGAAGGGACCGATGTGGTTGAGCTGGTGTGGGAAGTCAGTTGCCCTTTTGCTCCCTCGGGACTAGATGCTATAGGTCTCGTTTGCATATTACAGCAACGAAAGTGGTTTGCGTATTAGTGCCCCAATTTCCACGAGCCCCCTCACCAAAGCCAATGACAGGGCGGGCACACGGGTGCGGCTCCGCCCACTGGTCGCATCATTCTCTCCGTTTGGAGCAGATGCTCTGGACGCATGGATTCTTGAGCGTTTTCGATGAGACGATGCTGAGGGATGTGCGATGGCCGAGAGCGGGACCTCGCGTCAGTTTCTCACAGGTGGCAGTAATGACAGCATCACAGATGACAGATACGACCTGTCCGGCTGGCTTCTGTGGTAAGGAACTCCTCACGCTGAAACTGTCCACAGTCGTGTCACTGCTAGCACCTGTTGGCGGACCCTTGGTACATTATAGATACAGTTTCTGCCGCCGTGGGCTAATCTTTCCAAAAACGGCTAATAATTATTGTGAGGTTGGCTGAAATCTTTTCCGAGTGGAGGGTCACGGAAGGAAATGATAGGATGGGGAGGAACGTCTTCCCTGCGGAGGGCCACGCCAGGAAATGGTGGGATGAAGAGGGACGTCTTCCCTGGGAACGTTCGACACACCGTAGGAACAAGGTGGCTGTTAAATGCCTTAGTTTATCGAGCGCCTTGATAGATGGCTGCTTTTGTGGTTTCATGCACTTTCTTCACCCTCTTTTCTAGTTTTTTGTTGTTGTTTAGAATGAATGCTTTTCTGGCAATAATGAATACTATTGGAATGTTGGTGGTGGCTATCTGCATCAGTCCTGTTATCCTGCAACTTCTTCCTTATGAGGACACTGCAAGAGCTTCAGTGCTCAGTTTTCCATAGTTGATCCCGTGACATTCAAATGGCATGGTGCGTACCTACCTGCTAAACAGATCAGCACAACTCGCGTGCTGGTACCAGTGAGGTTAGTCTGTTTGTAAATCCGTCGGTCGTGTTTTCCCGGTGAATGATTCATTGAGAGATTCAAGCGGACGTGATGCGAACGTTTGCGTCTGGATGGGTGATGTGGATGGTGATCTTTTGATGACTGGTATGAACGGCAGTCTCTTGATGATTGGTATGAACGGTGGTCTCTTGATGATTGGTATGAACGGTGGTCTCTTGATGATTGGTATGAACGGTGGTCTCTTGATGATTGGTATGAACGGTGGTCTCTTGGTGATTGGTATGAACGGTGGCCTCTTGGTGATTGGTATGAACGGTGGTCTCTTGATGATTGGTATGAACGGTGGTCTCTTGGTGATTGGTATGAACGGTGGCCTCTGGATGGGTGGTATGGACGATGACCTCTGGATGGGTGCTATGGACGGTGGCCCCTGGATGGGGAATGTAGACGGTAGCCTCTGGATGGGTGATAGTGAATGGTGGTTTCTGGATGGATGATGCGAATGGTGGCCTCTGGGTGGGTGATGTGAATGGTGGTTTCTGGGTGGGTGATGTGAATGGTGGTCTCTGGGCGGATGATGTGAACGGTGGCCTCTGGTTCGACAGATGGACACCACCCGGATGATGGTGCGGTACGAGCTGGAGGACATGGGCAGAAACCCCCAGAAGGAGGCTCAGCTGATGGAGATGATACATGCCGTAAGAATCTCTGCTTAGGTGTTGTCCCGTTCCCTGCCAGTTGTACGACTGCTCGCATTTTCTCATATCCTGTTGTCTGTGACAGTCTTACTGTGACAGTCTTCTTGTGACAGTCTGTGACAGTCTGTGGGCTTACCTCGACCGCGTCACAAGCTACCGGTGCTGCTGGTCGCTGACAAAAGAGGGCCGTCTGCCTCATTCGCTGTCTTCATTCTCTGCACGCATGCCACGTTGCCTTCCTGTTGTATTATTGTTCAAGACCCCTATAACACTGTCTGCTGGACTCAAAGGAAATGTGATCAATCCAGTGCGCGCTGCCCTTAACTGAATTCTGGCTGGTAGGCCATCTCCGCTTGGTGTGGCTTCTTGCTATGGGTCGTTGGTAATACTTTTTTGACATGTCCAGTGGCGAAATTTAGCACGTCCAACTAACACTTCTTAAAACATGCAGAACAAATCCGAAAACTCCGTCATTGCCCCTTTTCTACCAAGTCCTCACAGTGTACGTCCCAGGAGAGCCTGCATTTACCTCCGTCACCTCACTGCCGTTCCCGCACAGGCCGCGTACCGGGAGAACACGCTGGGCCTGCCGAAAACGTGCCCGCCGGGCAGCGTGGAAAACATCAGCCGTCGCCTGCTGTATACCTACCTGCGCCACCACCTGGCCCCCGAGCGCATGGTGGTGGCCGGCGTCGGCGTGGAGCACCAGAGGCTTGTGGACGCCGCGCAGAAGTACGTGTTGTCGTGCACTGGACTGGCGGCGCCTTTGGACACGTGGGAAGCCTTCGAGACGGGCTGCTGGTGCGGTGCGAGACCCCTGAGCGGAGGCCTCAGGGGCCTCCACTTGTCGAAGTGCCTGCATCACCGCTGGGGTGCCCTGAGGAAGCCGCAGGGGGCTGCTAAATGCATTCATGAAATCAAGATGGGAGAGCATTGTGGGCGTAAGGGGATTCGTCTTACAGCCATAATCGACACAGCCATAATCGTGCTGTTCCCCGTGGCGACCATTTTGCGACGTTGCAGGTTCTTCGTGGACACGCCCGCAATCTGGGAGGAGGACCTGGACCTCGTTCTCCCCGGGAAGATCGGTGTCGACAAATCAGTCGCCCAGTTCACTGGCGGACAGGTCTTGGTGAGCGTTAGTCAAAGGATTGAACCCGCTGAATCATGATTCTTGTTTCAGTTAGATATGTAGAAAGTTTCGGCGTCTACATTGACATGGAGCCTCTCTGGCAAAAGTTGTTATGTTTGGTTAATAGTGACGCGAAGCCGGCGGTAGCGTTTTAACGATTTTAAGAAATGGTTATGGTTTAGGGTTAGGTTTATAATTATTCAGTTAAAGATGCAACTCGTGGCACAAATCTTTAGGTCTGCAAAAGCCAAAGTCAAGGGTTATTGGCCAACTTCTTTGCTGCCAATTCCCCCCCGAAAAAAATTGAATGTCCTTTTTATTAGTATCTTTTTGAGGAAAACGATTTTTTTCAACAAGCTTGTAGTAACTTGTTTTCTGATGTCAATCTGGATTCTGAATAGACGTACGCCTACACTCCAGTTTGCCTTGTACTTTGCCTGGAACGTTGTTATTTGTCAAATGCATTGCTATCTTGATCAAGCCCCAAA
Source organism: Pollicipes pollicipes (assembly GCF_011947565.3). Classification (NCBI taxonomy): domain Eukaryota; kingdom Metazoa; phylum Arthropoda; class Thecostraca; order Pollicipedomorpha; family Pollicipedidae; genus Pollicipes; species Pollicipes pollicipes. The sequence goes on along the minus strand of NW_023596576.1, from coordinate 1,164,992 downwards.
ATGACAGTTCCGTTGAGAAAACATTCAAGAAGCCATCGTATTAACAACTGCTGGCTGCAAAGCATTAGTCATTTGTCGTTACATTGTACGTGTTTAAGCGTTTTGTTCAAATTGAGACCTTATCGCATCCCAGGGCTTTTCAGCTCTCCTATGTTTGACGTATTCAGGTGGGAGGGCACTGTCGCCTACTCATTCAGAGGTAGGGGAAAGGTAAGAGACGGAATAAAAATGTTAGCGCTCGACAACGTTCATGTTTTGCGGTACGTGGCCTGATGTGGACAGGAGGAGCAAGACCTGTCGGACGTCTCACTCGGCCCGTCCCCGATGCCTGAGCTAGCGCACGTGGTGATCGGCCTCGAGTCGTGCTCCCACCACAGTGACGACTTCGTGGCCACCTGCGTGCTCAGCACGCTGATGGGCGGCGGCGGCAGCTTCAGCGCCGGCGGACCCGGCAAGGGCATGTACAGTCGACTCTACACCAACGTGCTCAACAGGTACCGAGCCGCCGTGCGACTGGCCAACGGGCTGGTGCACAGCTGGGTCTGATGCCTGTCAGCCTACCAGAACCGGGGTGCACAAGGGATGGGCTGTCAGTGAAAAGGTCCTGGCGGACTGTTGACTTTTGTATTCGATAACAGGTGAACCATGATATCTCACTGATCTACGTCTTGACTCGGCTTAACCGAATTTTTGATGGTCAAGAGATCTCTCTGACAACATGAGCTGGGTGTTTACGCTGCACGTTGTAAAGCTGGAAGAATCCGAAGGTGGGCAAGTCAGATGGTACGGAATGCAGGGCGTGACTCGTGTGCTTCTAAGTTACGTGGAACGTGTCCTTGCGTGCTGTGCGATTGTACACATCTTGGCAATTTGCAAACCACGTGCGATGTCCGTGATAAAATTCCGCGCTACCTGACTTCCATGCAGTTTGATCGTTTCACCCGTCTTCCACGCAGTTTGATCCGTTCACTTGACTTCCACGCAGTTCGATCCTTTCACCTGCCTTCCACGCAGTTCGATCCTTTCACTTGACTTCCACCTAGTTTGATCCTTTCACCTGCCTTCCACGCAATTTGATCCGGGGGGCGATTCTAGCACGACTAGTGCATGCTTAATGAATTGTTTAGCTTATGCTAATCTTGTTTGGTTGTAGAGAAAACAGGCTGGACGAGACGTTTTCTGGACTAATTTTAGCAGAAACCCCATTAGTTGCACCTATAAGTTTTAACTCCACGCTCGCTAGCCGCTCGGTTGTAATGTAGCGACGCTCGGTTCCACAATGTAGGCGGGAGTTGGTACGATGCCAATGCTGACGTCACTCCTGAACGTGCGAATAGAAATGCAGATGATGGTGTGGCAGCACGTATATCATCTGCGACTTTTATCGAGCCGTTTTCAGGTGCACGTGCACCCTCCAGGTTGAGTTAGTGGGACCACATTACTCTGTCGTTTCTGCTCAAAACGTGTACATTATCACATAACACAACATAGGCTATAGGAAAATACAATACAGCATGTGGCAAACTATTTCATCAACTAAGCAGGTTTTTATATCATATCTGGAGTCAATTTGTACTTTGGAGTCGAGATTTGACGCCTTGTGCGGCTGCTGTGTGATGGAGGATTATCCGGCATCAGTTGGCGGCCTTTAGTGGCTTCCACATCAAATGGGTTACGCTAGGTCACCTTGGCTCATAATGAATTATCTTTGGGGCTGTTCTCGTGTTACCGCCAAGACGACACTTGATGTCATAATAGCCTTGGAAAACCTTTGGAGAAATATTATATTGATGGTTAGGTAAACCACAGGATCAGCCATTACTGTGCGCTAAGCGAGAACCGCGTCGTTCAGCGTCGATTTCCCGTATGTGCGTGATCCTGATGTTTGAGTGTCAGGTCGAGCTTGCCACATCCGCGATGGCAATGCATCGGAATTTCCGGTTCAGTTGTACGAACGGCTTGAGAGAAAATCCTTTGAAAACCTGGATGGCTTGCATCAACAGCCCAAATAGGAGGAGTAACATAAGACCTTGCTTGTGGGTGTGTGCTTGTGATTACCCCCATCCAAGTGTGTTTATATATATATATATATATATATATATATATATATATATATATATATATATATATATATATATATGTGCGTGCGTGCGTGCGTGCGTGCGTGCGTGCGTGCGTGCGTGCGTGCGTGCGTGCGTGCGTGCGTGCGTGCGTGCGTGCGTGCGTGTGTGTGTGTGTGTGTGTGTGTGTGTGTGTGTGTGTGTGTGTGTGTGTGTGTGTGTGTGTGTGTGTGTGTGTGTGTGTGTGTGTGTCATGTTTTAATACCAGCTCTCAGCTCTGACCTCCGATGAAACGCAACTTAACA
>NW_023596576.1:1146055-1161627 GCF_011947565.3 Pollicipes pollicipes | reverse complement strand
GCAGGATGACATCTGACAGCAGAGATACGACCGCGTTCACATTTTTCGCTTCCGCAGAGGCCGCGTGTATGGAGACATCCCTGGAAAACACACCGTCGTCGGAACAATTATGAAAACATGACAATGTCAAAAAAAATCCTGACAACGCCACCCAGCAGTCGTCGGTTGTCGAAGCATCCGTGGAAAGCGATGACAATCGCAGCCCTTCCCGCCTCCATCGCCTGCAGCTTGGTGAGGTCAACCTTGCCTCTCAGCTCGAGGCTCCGGGAGAGGTGGGAGGTCACCGGTCCCGACGCCTCACTACCAGCCAGGAGCCCACTGGGAGGTGGCCGGCGCGACGTCCGACACGTCCCGACAGCTCAACGGTCACCAGAGGTCACCGAATCTTCCGATGTTTCCCCTGTTTACTGAAGCTGTGGTCTGCAGGACAAATCTGTACTCGATTCGTATTCGATAGTTAGTTAGGTGCAATAGTCATGCTTCGCACTGGTGGAACACATTCGTATTACCTATTCCACAAATTCATTATTTGTGTCCCCAATGACAAACGTATTTCACCCAAACAACGCTCTCTGCTTCAGGTTGTGTCATACATACCTGGCACATACATGTGTGCATGGACATACACACACACACAGTACAAACCGTTCATGAATACAGGTGAACAGCGAGTTGGCTGAAGGTATCAGCTCGTCTGATGGCACTAATCGGTCCACCACCATCCGTACCTGGACTGCTGGCAGTCGCATATTCCGCCGAGACGCTCTAACGTCAGCATGATCTCGTTCCGGTCTTTGAAGTTTTTAGTCGCCTGCGCGGTGTTCAGCATTTGTCAAAAGCCGCGCAAGGGAGGCAAACCAACAGAGGCGAACAAAAACGCCACGGCTAGGAAAGGGTTTGCAAACAAAGTCTCCTTTATCATGGCAAGAGAAGACAAGCGGCTGCAGATATATCAAGTCCATGTTGGGAGATGTCACAATGGAGTAACCCTTAATGTCAAAACCAGATGAAAACTTCAGTTGAACACAATGCAGGCAACGAAACAGTATACATTGGATCTGTTGACAACACCGCGAACGACGTGAACGAAGCCTTTAAACAGTGTAATAGTGCGTTTCAAGCTTTTTAAAATTGAATTAATAAGTTGAGATATCACATTCACATGACATTCACGGCAAACCCAAACAAAAAACTAGCATCATTCATACTTAGCAAATGAAAAATGAGACGTTTCAAAATAAAGGGCTTATGAAGCGCATCAATAATCTTCTCGACACAAACGCTATCTCGCTAGACCGTTGTCCCTGCACAGGCCGCTTTCGACTGACCCCGAAAGACAGCTTCTCCAGGAAGTGCGAGACGCCGCTGGGATAGGCCACTTCATAGCGGGAGCCGGCGTCAGCCACCACTGTCAACCAGCACCGGCACCGTTACACGAGGGCACACGCTAGCCCCTACAAAGGCTCCATCCACATACCACACTAACCACATCATGCACGTTGGACTAAACGATAGGTGCGTACCGATACTGCACCGATATGTCACTTACTCAATATCAATTCCGCCAGGTCTATGATTTCGAAACTAGACTAATCGCAAGCAGCTTGGGCAGAACCCTGTCCCTGCCCATCAGAGATCTCGAGGACAGTTAATCCGATTTTGATGTGACACAGGCAATTTGACTGTTGTCAGCATACTATTAATCTTTACGAGCCTAAAAACTTAAAAATACAGGAAATTTATTAAGGGGCATAAGATACATCAAGTACAAAGTCCTTTTGAATGGTGCCTGTGGTCATATGCATTACCAGATTTATGAGAAAAAAACTCAGTTGTGTAAGGCACATGGCATTTTATGTGTTTTCACTCAAACACTACATAAATCATGGTATGTAGTATAACACTTGACATAATCGGTGAATTTAAAATGTGCTTGTAATGTTTTTTGCAGAAACGTAATATAAATACTACGCCAGGTAATTTGTAAGGCTACATATGCGGTTCTGAAAGATTTCCCATTGTCCCATTCCCATCCTTTCAGTACCTAAGCACTTCACTACCAAATATATGATCAATCACATTCACGACACTTATTTTACCAAAGAATGAAGATGAAAGCTTGCCATACGCCTTAAGGCCTTGCGCAACGCAAATGCCACCAAAGACGGACTTGGAGCTGCCCACAGGTTACCATTAAAAAATAAACGTTGGAAATTCAACATTGTCATTTACCTGCATTAACTTTTTTAAAAACTTGTATTGGTATTTATTTACATGCCATATATTTGATAAGATCAAAATTTGGTGGCGCTTTGGTGAACGGTTTGGAGGCGACAGTTGCTAGCTTTTCTCCACACAAAAATGGTATGATGTGCGGCTTGTTTGTGTACTTCTCACTTTTAGAAGTAGCAGGATACGTCCGTCACGATAGCTCAAGTAGTTTAGAGCGTCTGCCTCCCCATCCACCCACCCGTGGTGGGGCGCGTTCGAGTCGCTTCAGGCGTCTTGCTATTTGCTCCCGACAGATATGGTCTGTGGCCGATGGTCACCGGTCACGCTGAAGATCAGGTGACGCCAGAGGGCGGATGGACTGAGCCGAGCATTTCGGCAATGTTCAGCTTTTGCCGCCAAATTATGTCGTTGACTTGGAATTGCAAGTTCGGATGGTAGGAGTCAGGGCTAACACAGAAACTGCTTAGCACGAGCAGTGGCCCCAGAAATCCACCCATTCAATATTTGGATCAAATATTAAAAAAAAGCACGGACGCACATTGCACGGGACGTTCGCGCGAACGGGCCTCCGCAAGCCCTATTTGAAGCAGGGTCACTGAGATTCTTGATTGAAAGCATTTCGATGCCACCCAGTTGCATTCAGTGGCTTTCCTGACCGAACGACAAAGCACGGTTGAAAGGAGCCCTTCATGAAAGAATACAGGTAGCACGTGTGTCACTGCTTCGGCCCATTCGTCCTGTGGTCGAGAAGCGGCGCCGTGAATCCATGCTCTGAATATGTAGCGGGTTGGTACTTCAGTAGGCAGCAATGGGTTGCAGTTAGTGTGCGGCAGTTTAATTCCTGAAGTTTATGCATTAGGAGCTGTTGCATAAGAAAACAAGTAAAATGGACGATTCCGTGTTGCACAGTTTGTTGCGAGGAAGTTGAGGCGTTAGAAGTTCTTAAATTGCACTCAATGTTACAAGGATAGTTAAGTACAAGTATATATAGAAATAGTAGTACAGTATAAGTATATGTATAAAGTAAAGTATATAGGTATAGATAGTATAGTATATCGCGTGGATGTAACGTACGTAGAAGTAGCATCCGGAATTTTTGTTGTTAGCACAATCTGTGTTGTATCTTTTCTCTGTGCGCCCCAAATACTGGGCGGTAAGAACGAAGTATGACAAGAAAGCACAAAAATCTGGTCTAACGGCCTACTCTAGGGAACACACTGTAAGCTCAAACGCTTTCAACTGCCATGACTTGCCAGCTCAAAGTATAGCTTGCGCCACGTTTTGTCTGCATGGCGGGATAGTTTTCCGACAGATGCTCTTGCACGCGTATGACAGCCGCAGCGGTTACGCCGCCGGTTGCCGCGCGCCGTGCCAGCCGGGCCTCCAGGGGTGTGGTGTGGCGGTCTGCCTCACCTCCGACGGTGCAGTGCTGGCCGTGCTTGGGCTCTGAGGCGACGCGCAGGCCGTTGCTGAGCGTGGTGACCTGGGTCTCGGTGGCGCCGAACACGGCCGTCGAGCTGACCGGCATCGGCAAGCCCGGCAGCGGCTCCGACAGCGGGATCTGACTGATGTCAGCCACCGAGCCGCCATCCTCTGGGCCTGAAGAGCTCGCGGCGCGGGACTGGGGCGCCGCCGACACGCGCCGGGCGGCCCGAGCGTGCCTGAAGGTCGAAAACGCGGCAGCCAATGTGACATATGCTGATATTGTATGCCATGCCAAACCATGCTGTTGTGTTCACTGGGGCTTTATGACACACTCAGCCACAAAGGCTACATGGAGTCGCCTACATATCACCCTGGCAGGAATGGCAGGCACCACAGGGAATCAAACCACATGTCTCTGGTTTCCCAAACATGAAACTTAGCTGTTCTAAACATGCTACACTTCTGATGTTTTTTGACAGCAAGAAAGCAAATCTGAAAAATGGCCAAAACCAATGGGATAGGGGCAAAAACAAGCAAAAAGGTAGGTCCAATAATCTACTCTGCTCTACACTATTCAATGAAAGTGGCCACCATAGCATGATGGCCTCTTCCCTACTGAGTAAATGATGGGGTTTACTGACAGGCAATTTGCATTGCCTCTGAGTTGGGTAAAGACAACTTTGCCCACTCCATCTTCACATTTTATTTCTCATAACAGCACAGCAACACTGACAGTTTTCTCCTGCACTAAGTGATCTCTTCTCAGTACTTTACCTCTTCCGGAATGAACAACTTCTAAAGCATGAGTCACAATATTTACTTTTGACTTCACTTTCAGGCTAAACTAGCACTAAAAAACTAGCACCTGGCAAGAGTTTCATGAAACTAACAACCATGCTGTGTCATTGCTGGGCCAGCAGCTACAACTTGTTGAGTTCATTAGTCCCAATTTTACTGCATCTCACTGAACTCAGAATAGTAAATCTGCACCTTTAAGCACACACAGCAATTGCCAGTTATTCAATGATTTCTGCATTTTGCAGTGGTCACATCAGGTCAACATCTTGTGAGGCAAAAGGCCAGGATTCAACAAAAAGAATGATCAGTAGCACAAATGTCATGAGATGAGACAGGGATGTCAGTAATGTAGAGGTTAAACAGAACCTTTCTTGTAAGGTGAGAGGCAGACAATACCATGAAGTTTTAGCAGCAAAATGCACCATGATGCTCCAATCATACACATGACACATTTCTTTATTGTAACAAATGAGTAGATAAAAGCAACAGAGGTGACCCTCAGTATTTTCCAAGTAGACATTTACCTTCGCAACTCTGTGACTCCCGGTCGAATATAGCTAAAATAAGTACTCAGGACATCCAACAGCAACCTGAGAAAAACTTTGAATGTTGTATGTGCAGCAGGCTTTTCAGACAACCACGACATTCGAAGCTTGCTAGGTGGCCAACCTAGCTTGTCTAGTGTCCACTCACCGGGAAATTCCTCTCCAAACTGCAGCATGCTTAATCAATCAGATAACCACCAAACAATCCCATCCAACCAGGTGGAGGACCAGTAGGTATCCAATAACCGAGCTAACTACGGCTTATGCAATCAAATGCAATGAGAATGCATGTATTCTGAAATTTCGCACGCCGATCACACGCAGAAACTTCGCGCCGGCCTTGTCACCTTCGCGCAACAGACCAAGCAATTAAGGCTTCAGTAAACTGGGTACAAAAGAGGGACTAAATGACTGACAAGATTTGTTAACAAACCCAACATCCGAGTCTATGGGATTGAAAAACAACCCTTCTTCATTCGAAGCCACTTGGTCGATAACAAGTTTTCCAGCAGCAGATGACTTTTGGCTGGGTAAAATTAGCACAGCATACCTAGAAACGGAGAAGTCCATTTGCAGGCAACCCATGACTCGAGACTATGGGAATGCTCGTAACAAAAACTCCACCAGCCGATGCGCCCTAGTCGTCAACTTATCCCCTTCAGAACATGATCTTAAAGCAGGTCAAGCCACCAAAAAACGAAACAAAACGCAACGATACCACCAAAGTTGGCTGCATACCACTCCATGCTCCGAGTCCATGGCACCAATCGACACAAAACTGTTACCAATCAATGCGCCATGGCCGATAACGCCCTTTCCAGAACCTGGTGACCTTTTGGGCAGGCAAAATGTCTCGAAAATACCCCAAACCACCACACATTATTTTCAGATAGCTCCATGCCCTAGCTTATGAAACCGATCGGCCCAGCACCTTTACCAATCGATACGCCATGGTTGATAACATTTCCGCTCCATAACATGGTGGCCTTGGGTCAGGTTAAGGATCACTAAAATGTCCAAAACCGAACTACATTCAGTAACGAAAGCCAGTACAAATAGAAAAAAAGAAGAAAAATGACAAAGAAAGTCAGAAGTCAGTACAAATGAACGTTCGTGCTTGGCACAGTGGGCGGCGAGGGTCACATACCGAGAAGAACATTGGTACAAGTTTGAACCAGGGCGTGACTGTAAATGTGGGATACTGCATTCCCTGAAGCCTAGTTGCGCTTTGAGAAGACCTCCTGTGCTAAACGACATATGGGAAAAATCAAAACCAGAATATAGCGCTTCGTTGAATTTGCGGGACGATAGCCCCGTCGATTTCCACAAATTAGGGTGTTGCAAACGGAACAGAATACACACGTTGGAAAAGCAAAACAAACTAAATGCATTGCGTTCATTGTGGCGAGCAATGAATCTTGTGAGATTTCTCCCGCCGCCAGCGCGTGCAGAGGCCACCGGGGTTGATTGGTGCACCTTTACGGGGTCATGTGGAATAAATAGGTGGCGGGGCCAGGCCCGATTACGAATGTCATGCGATAGCACCGAAATGTGATACCATAGGCGGACGGTCTCACTCACAGAGGTTACTTGCAGTTTTTCAAACAGTCTGTATTTTGTGACGCGTGCGCTGAGAGCCCGGTTGCGTTTAATAATGCACCGTGAAAGGGATCATATCAAACCGATATGCTTCGGTTACCGAGCTCAGTTTTCGATCGTCGTGCGATAGCACTACAACGTTTTTTTTTTTTAATTTGATCCGAACCCTTTGAATGGATAGATTTCTGGGATCAGCGCTAGCTCGCGCTAAGCAGTGCTTGTTGTGTGAGCCCTGAACCACACCACCCGATCGCGCAATTCCAGACAACGGGAGAATTTAGTGGCGAAAGCTTAACGCACCGCAATGCTCGGCACGGTCCGTCCTGTCCTCTGAAGTCAGCTGACCTTTGGAGCGACCGCTGCCACCGGCCGCAGGCCATACCTGTCAAGGTCAAATAGCGAGAGCCCTAAAGCGACTCGAATCCACCCTGCCGCGGTGTGGGTGGAGTTGAAGGCAGGCACTCTAACCAACTGAACCACCGGGACGGCCAACTGAGCCACCGCGACGGACTTGCGTTGCTATCAAACTCGCCCCGTTCTTGCTTGCGGAGATCGAATATGATTCTGTTGGAAATGTTACCACACGTTTTGCACCATGCGCCGACGGCCCGACGCATTGCAAACAACCTCCGTGAGTGAGTGAAATCAGTGAGCGCCGTGGCCCGGCCTATTTCTGGCTGGCCGTGCGATAACGCCGTGCTGCATTCCCACTCCCACTGGGTGTTCCCGAGCCTGCCTGTGACATATCGCTTAAGGTGGTGTTTAGTTCACTGAACTGAACGATGGAGTACAACATTTCATTGTCCTTTATGTTGCATATGTGAGCTCCTTTTACCACTCCCCCCTGACATGCCCTTAGGCAATTTTTTTCTTCTAACTTCACCCGAGCAAATGTTTTCTACGCTACCTATTCACGCCATACCAATGTATTGCCGGCACACATTTAAGGCTATGTTTCTTTGCAACATCTTCCTCAATACGTGGACACGCCTTCCCTCTATGCATATCAACTGTCTGCGTAAATTGACTTCTGTCTGAGGGACTCACATTATAGGTGCTGGCGGTATCAATATTTAGGTAACTCTGAGTATTTCACAATGTTTGGAAAAAAGACAAGAATCAGTACCTGGAACCGCTATACTTCAGATTTGATAATCAAAAAAGAATCGTGGTGCTAGGCTTCATATAGGTGCAAGATTTTCTCAGTTACTGAAATACAATGAGATCATCCGACCTATACGGTAATATTGCACATGCATGAGCCTAAAGTCAAGTTCTTTGGTGGATGAATACGTTTGATAACATAATGAAACTGAGGACCATGTGCTCTGTGAGCCACGAGTATTTGATGACTTGAAGTCGTGTTCTTAAATTTGACTGGTTGAAAATTCAGTATGTCTCAGTAGTCAGTGCTGTTGCAGCAATAACGTCCGGTAGGGGTAAGGGGAGGGGAAACCAATTTGGGGATCGTCAGGAAACATTTCATTTAAATTCACTTAGTGTGGAAGCAACAGGTTAAGCCCATCGATGATCTAACGTACCGCTTACAATCGTTCACGAGCAGTCAATAGTCTCAAATTATCGCATGTGTGCTAATCATCAAACCGGTCATGACGTTCATCGCAATCACGTTTGGGGAAGACGACAAGATAGTCGCTAACGGCCGACTGCATGGTGCGCGTGCTGCTGGACTGGCTGCAAGGAGCGTCTCGGCGGCCGCTGCCTGCCGGCCGACGCGCCGTGCGACCTCGACTTGTGCGGAATGGCCAGGGGCGGCCTGCGTCTGCTGGACGGCGCTTGCCGGCCGCCAGCCGCGGGCTGGTGACGCTGCGCAGGGCGTCACCTACCGGGCAGTGGTGCGGCGCCGCGGTCAGGCCGGGCGCCACCTTCCGGACGCTGGGCGGCGGCCGAGCTCGCGCGCCGAGCTGGAGGCACGCCTGCTGCGCGCCGAGTTGGCTTGGGAGCTGGCGGCACCGCGGCTGGAGGGTGCCGCGCCGCCAGAGGTCGAGCAGGCCGTGCAGCAGGCGATCGCGGCCAGTGCCTCCGGCTCGGCCAGCCTGACGCGCCAGCTGGCGAGGCTGGGCCAGGACGGCCGCGTCGAGCGGCTGGCGGCGCTGGAGGGCCGGGTGGGATCGCCGGGAGCCGCCCGTGCCAGCCGGCCAATTGCCAGGAAGCGGGTCGATGGTGGCCGCTCGCTCTCCAACAGGTCACGTCAGAACCGCTCCACCGGACAGCGGACGTCGCCGGCCAGACGCTGACGGCTGGCACCGAATGGTGTGGCGCACTGTCTCCGCCTCGGGATAGTGACTGCTTGACGGACTGTTAGCGTCACAAAGTGGAACAGCTTGTCACTGTTACGGGGTCGGCTGTATGACTGTCACTTTCACTGTGCAGGAACCCCATGAAGGACAGTTCCTGTCATCGCGTAGCCATTTGTGATAGGCAGCCACCTTGACCAAGCAGAGCAGTATGGCGGAATAAGTTTTTTACCTGGCGGCATGTAAAGCAACGAAAAGATAAGCGAATATATATCAAGACGCTTAGTCGTACACAAAATAGAAGCTAGTTGGTACAGCCAAGTAGATAATCAAAAATGGTTTTCAGAAGTTCCTGGTTTAGGTCGAATCCGAGCGTATATGTGTTTGAAACGACTCGCGGAAAAACATCAGTGATCAACACATTAGCTTTTATCAGCTCCAGAACGGAGCATTGCGTGTCAGAATCGCTATTTCCTCAGATTTCTGCATCAACACCAGGACGTGCCTGCAACTCCAATAGTGAGTTGCATTTTTGGTTGCTGCATGCCTCTAAAAACGTTATTTTGAGCTCCACAAGTGCATTGGAAACGAAACGACGCGGAGGGCCAACACCACCTACAACCTTTAACCCCTCATTGTGTGGATTGAATCTGACCACCTCGATACGATCGATCAATAAAACAACGTAGCGCGTTTTCTCTTCCATTGCGGTCCGAGACACTCAACACGCCGCCCTAAACTTCCGTGGCTGGCTTCGCTGTGATGCTTACTTCTCGAGGGGTGCGAAGCTTGCGCTCTGCTCATGAAATGAAGCAAACGAATACAGCTCTAAGCCCATCAACTTTGAGGCCTAGCGCGGCCTGAGCCGACTTTGTGACACTCACCGGAAGTTACACTTACCGGGGATTTCATGTAACTTTTGTCCTGCCCGTGCTATTTCACGCGGGGTAAACTTCGTGCCGTATCTTCCTAATAAAATTGAAACATTAAGCACCCATATCACCATAACGATACTATTAGCAGAAACGTTGTATGGGCAATACCAACAAAGCGTGTCGGCGCCGAAATGCTCAAACTGGAGCAACCCATGTTGTTGCTGAGCAAGAGGACTGCACGCGTTCGGTAAACCATGGTACCTCGTGCGAAAAGGGTAGCACGCTGGGGACATATTTGGGGAAAATTACGGGTATGGGTACGACGTTCACGAAATTTCTGGTTGATGGGTCAAGAAATCTAACAAAGTGCTACTGTTGGCGATTCTCTTCGTCCAAATTGGCTGCTTTTACACAACTTTTGCCGTTTTCAAGGGAAAAAAGGAAGTTTGAGTGAAAACTTCCCTAAAGCTCTTCCATAACTCAGGACTAGTAGTGTGTAATGGGAGGACACAACAGATAAAGATTGGGTACGGGTGGGTATGGTGCGTATGCGGTATGGTGCGTATGCGCGTTAAGTAACGGGAATTTCACTCGCGCTGGCTTCTGGCTAGAGGCCTCCACTTCCCAATACAAGGGCAAACTCTCAGCAGGCGTGCATGTCTACAGGATCTTGTTATAGATGCCCGCCTGGCACGTCGCGAAGATAGGCTATTCCCGTTTGCAATCATGAGTCTGCAGCTCTGAGTTTGCAGCCCCTTGTCCGCAGCTCCGGGTCGGCAGCTCCGGGTCGGCAGCTCTGAGTTGGCAGCCCCTTGTCCGCAGCTCCTGGTCGGCAGCTCCGGGTCGGCAGCTCTGAGTTTGCAGCTGCAGGTCCCCAGCTCCGGGTCCGCAGCTCCTGGTCCCCAGCTCCGGGTCCGCAGCTCCGGGTCCGCCCCCGCGGGTCCGCAGCCGTAGCTCCGGGCGCTGGGCTCGGGCCTCAGCCGACGCCGCGCGGTGCGCCACTCCCGCTGAGATCGGCCGGCCGGGAAGCCGTGGGCCGCTCTGTTTGGTTTGGCGGTAGGCGAGCGCGGCGGGTGTCCGCACGCCGGCGACGTGCCGAGCTTCGTCCGCGGAGAGGCGCCCACCGGCCGACCGAGGCGCGCAGGCGACCCGACCTGCAGTGAGGCCCGCCTCCGTGCAAACCCTCCCGGGGCTCAGACTCGGCGTGCGCCGGGTGTAATGAGCTACCATCGTGATTTGGGGTGGACGGTTTCATGTGACTGAAAAGCATGGTTGCACATCACTAAGTCGATACGATACAAGCATTCCGTTGGTACCCTGGCAATGTTCACCACAAATGTTCACTTCTGAAGACGCCATGACGTAGCGCACTATGCCAGCCCAAATATTTTGCAAGTTAAGTGTGCGATCCTAACGCTATTTTAAGACATGGAAAAGCCTAGTCATATGGTTTAAGCTTGAGATCATTCACCGCCGTGGAAGATGACATAATTCTGAGCATTGGCTGCAGGTGAACACTCATGTGAGAGCCAACACAGTCAGTGCCCATTGAATAATGCGATGAAGGGCGAAATCAACTGATCAGAGCATCGTCATCTCGAACACGCTGCTGCGCTTTTCTATTACCATATCTCCCTGGCCAATATGTTTGTGTGGACCGACAACATACCTTGACAGGCTGGCTATGTAACAGTATTGACTCGGTATCTAGTGATGTGGAATGAGTGCATGTCTATGCTGCCCAATTCACAAACGTGGAAATATCGGGCTTTGCAGGCTATACGGCTGAAGCCCCCCTCCCCCCCTCCCCCCTGGGAGACGTCAGAACGATCATCCGAGACGAAGGCGTAGATGTCTGATGAGGTGCGGTGTAGTTACATCTCCGTGGATTGAATTTTCAGGCTCATATTCAATCCTTTGCAAGTCCAAACACTAACCGGTGAAATGCAACATAACAAAAATGCTGATCAGAGTATCGCTACGAATTTATTGGATCGCGGCCGTATATTCACTTCATGTCAGTTGAGAAATGAATATAACGCACTCATAGACGTGCAGTTTCTGAAAGTGGCATGCGGGCGTTTTCTCTGTCCCAGTCATTTTGAGCTACAAACATAACCAAAATATACTCAACTTATCCTGCCATTTATGTGCTACGTGGTCGGGAGCGTGCAAGCATCCTGATGCAATCAAACACATGCCACCACGTTTATTAATATATGATATATGAAGCAGATTAAGAAGCATTCATGTAATTCTTCGAAGGTAACAGCAGGTGGATCAGGCCAGTGGATGGCTCATCAGCAAAGAAGTGCGCCCCGCATGACAGCCGGGTGTTGCTGCTGATCAGTCCACTGACTCTGACTCACACAGCGTTCGGCTGCAGAGAGTCAGCGACTGCTAGTTGGCACCCTGACTCTGACTCATGAAGCTCGTGAGGTGTTGCAGGGAGATTGCTGCTCCACGCTGAGCTTTTTTGATTCGACTTTCCAAGCAATCAGCGCTGAAGAAAGCCGATTGTGCGCAGCTAGCCATTCAACCCTTACAGAAGATTAGTCCCCCTGAACCTGACCGTCTGCATCAAAACCAGAAATATTCCCTCAGCTCAGTCACACCCGTCTGTTAACCTCAGGTACGCTCGAGAGCCTGCGTACCAGCACCGACCCCTCTCGTGCCCAGGTCACAGCGATCGCTCCGACCACGTGCCGAGCCAGCACGTGTGGCGCGGCCGGCCCCGACGCCGTCCGCGCGACCCCGATTATTTATACGGCCGGCGGCTGCGGCAGCGGCGCCGCTGGCACGGCTGCCGGCCGCCAGTGAGCGCGCCGCCGCCGACGGCCGAGGGAGATGGAGCGACGCGCCCGTGACGAGAGCGGCGGCACCGAGCCGCCCTGCCAGCAGTGGACGGTGTCGGCCGACATCTGCTTCGGCGCCACGGCCGGCGGCGGCGTGCGAGCGACGCACAGTTTCGGGCCGGCCGAGCAGGCGAGGGCGTCCGGCGTCCGGGGGGTGCACAGCTTTCATCACACGGGCGATGGCACGCGGCCGGACGTGCACGTCACCTACGGCCCGCACAACTCAGTGCAGCTGCACTGCTCCTGGAGCAGCACACCCAGCCTGCAGCAACAGCAGCAGCCGTCGCCGCCTCGGCAGCAGCAACCACAGCAGCAGCTGCAGCAGTACGGCAGGAGCTCATCCGACTTTGGCCAGACCCGCTCTCACCCGGCGCGGGGTCCTCCACAGCGGCGACCGCCGTGGAGCAGCGTCTCACCCGACGGCCGAGCTGGAGCTGGTGCCGAGCACGCGCGCTGTGCCGCAGCAGTTGCAAGCATTGTGTTGGAGCCGGCGGCGTCCGGCAGGGAGCGGCTGGGTGTGCGCCGCTGCTCCAGTATTCACGGCAAGTCGCCCAGTCCGCGGCCGGCAGACGGAGCGCCGCCAGACACGGCCGCGAACGGCGGCGGAGTTGCGTTACAGGGCGAGCGCGGCAGACAGCAGGAGCTGGGCGCGCGAGTGCCGTCTCAGAATGGCGAGCAGTCGGTGGCGGGCGCCGTCCTCGACGAGAAACGCAAACGAACGACCTTTCGCGCTGATGGAGAATGTGAACAGACCTTCTCCCACTTCCGCGAAGAGCACGAACAATCGACGTATGCCCGTTCAAGAATCGGACCGAAGACCTCGACAGGGCGATGGGCATGAGCCGATATGTCAGCAGAACATTTTACAGAAAACGCAGAGCATCCAGCCAGCGACGTCATCGAGAACTTCGAGACCCGAGCAGCGACGCCAGCGTGTGGAGCACAGAGCCACGCCGCCGGCCCCCGGTCCCACTCGCACCAGCGGCCGGCCTCTCCCCGGAGCAGCCGCCCCGTAGCGATCAGTCGTCTCGCCACTGGCAGCCAAACGGCGACGCGCTCCGGTACGAACACTACCGGGACGATGGTGGCGAGGCGAGCAGCTCCGCTTGGGGCGTGCACCGAGCGAAAAGCCTCGCCGAGGGCGAGTCGTCTCCTCACCGGGGCGGTCAGCGGGTCGGCGGCAGGCGCCGCACCTTCTCGGAGCTCAGCGCCGCCTCGGCCGATCCGCGGGGCGTCCCGTCGCCGGACCGGTTTTCGGAGGCGTCACACTGCACGTGCCGCAGTGCGCGGCACCTCTTCTGCGCCCAGTGCGGCCGGTCCAGGAGCGGTGCAGGCTCGCACGCCGGCTCGCGCGCGGGCGCCAAGAGCATCCTGGAGCGGTTCTACGAGCACTTTCACCCACACGTGCCGAAGCCGGCCCAGCCGCGAATGGGCCAGGCGGTGTACAAGATGAGCCACCCGGTGCGGCCGGCGCCGGCGCCCGCCACGCCGCCCGAGGCCGAGCGGGGCCGGCGGAGGACGTCGCGTCGCTCCAAGCGCGCACCACACGGCCGCACCGTGCACATCGACGTCTACTGCACCGGCTCGGAGGCCGACGACAGCGAGAGCGGCGACTCGGGCGGCGCCAGCGGCGGTACCTCCACGCCGCAGACCGTGTTCGAGACGGGCCAGTACCGGGTGGTGCACCGGCGTATGCGGCGCTCACTGCCGCGCGCCCTCTACCGGCGGCGGCGCACCGCCAGCGAGGAAAGGCCGGGCGCTGCGCGGCGCCGCACCGCCGGCCGCGACGACTCCGACTCGGAATCGCCGAGTCGCGCCTCGGCCACGCCGCACGACGTCACCGAGTCGGTAGACATCAGCTGCTGCTCGGCGGCCGAGTCGGGCACCACGTGGCGGGACTCGGACTCAGAGTCGCCAGCACCGGACGTGGCGGTGCCGCCGGCGGACGACGGCAACGTGGCGCTCACCAGACGAGGCACGCCGCCAGAGGCGGGTGGACTGCCGGTGTCTGACAGCTCGCCGTCGCCCGGTCACCAGCCGCCGACCGACTGGTGCGAGCGCAGCGACACCATCCGAGTCAGGCCGGCCGCCGAGCCTCCAGCACCAGCGCCAGCGCCAGCACCGGCGCCGGCCCCGGAGGCGGCTCCGCCGCCAAACCCAGTGTCGGCTCCAACGCCGGTCGCTGCCGCGAAGGCGTTGCCGCGCGTGCTGGTGACACCCGTGCCGCGGGCCGGACCGGCGGCATCGCGCGCGCCTACCGGGCTGCCCTCGCTGCCCGAGATGTTCCAGAGGCTGCTGGTGCCGCTGCGCCGGCCCGGCCACCACGTGGGACCGCCTAAGAACCCGACATGCTCGTGCAGGAGCTGCGGCGGGCACAGCGAGCAGAGTCGCGCGCGCGGCCGTGCCATGAGCGAGTCGTTCGTGGAGCGCGAGCGACTGGCGCCGCTGGCAGCTCGCCTGCCGCACACGCTAGACCGGCCCGGCCGGCGCCCGCCGCCGACCTTTGGGACGTTCGCAGAGCTACGGGACCGCATGGCGGGCTTCGCAGCCGCCGCCGGGGCCGTCGCTCAGCCGCGGCGCGCGCCGAACCCCGACAGACCTCGCGGTGGGGGAGGCGGCGTGGATGCGCGGCCGCCCGAGTGGGAGATGACAGGCACAGTCAAGTCCGCTGGATGCTCAGACAGTGACGGCAGCACTCCTCAACTTCCATCCAATTCTGGGAAGACGGCTGGCGGAGGTGAAGTGCATCAAGTAGGTGAGTTTGCATTAATGGCTTCAAAGCTTCGTAGTCAGCTTGTGGATGGACACGGAAAAAGTTGGCGAATGTTCTAAGGCTGTGCATGATGCAACCAGCACACTTCTTGCCTCGTGTCATATTTCTTTTTTTAGGAATGCAGCAAAAAATGTCTATTTTAAGGCGAGTCCATCCATCCATTTAACCTTTGCGCACGTTTCAGGTTTTTTTTGGAACGCAGCACGATATCT
>NW_023596576.1:1108561-1145055 GCF_011947565.3 Pollicipes pollicipes | reverse complement strand
ATGAACCTGTTGTCGGATCTCTTGACTTGTACGTCTAGGCATGATAGCCTGGGGTTGTCGCCACGCTTTACAGTAAGCTGGATGACTGGTCGCAAACTTTTGATGTGGCCTAGGAATGCCGTAACGTCTTCTCTCTGTTGCCAGAGGACGAAGGTGTTGTCAATGCATCACACCAGCATTGTTGGCTCGAACCGTGGAATTTTCATCACCATGTCCTTGGAATGCTTCATATAGATGCGGGTCATTACCAGTGACTGAGGTGATGTAATGGCTGTTCCCTCGGTCTGCTGGTGGCCAGTGACGTAGCCAGAATTTCTGTCTAGGGGGAAGGGTGGAATTTGCTTACATGGGTCGCTTTCAGTCAAGGTCCCCCACTTCGTTGCTATAAGAGCCCTTTTCGGATGACGTTTTTGATTCGGGATCCTAATCCGATGTCGCGACATCCCGATTTTTTAAAGCTCTTCAGGCAAAGGCGATGTCCCACCTTCCTTTGCTATCTTCAGAGACGAAGGGGGAAGGGGGGGGGGGGCATAGCTCCTAAGCTCTCATTGGCTCTGGCACTGCTTGTAGCATCGTTGGTTTAGCTGGAACGCGGTTGTGGTGGCACAGAACGTGAGTAGCACCATGGCGTTGCAGATTTGGGTGCCTATCCTTTTCACGAGCGCATCATCGTGCCCTTACCCGTTCCGCACAGCTTTTGAGGCATCATGTGCGGGCACCTTGATAAGCAGGCTCGTAACGTCGAGCCTGATCGCTTGTGTGTAACGTGTTGGGCGCGCGCCTTGTACTGACGAGACAAAGTGGACGGAGCTAGTTGCGTGTTATAATGACTTCCTTCTTGTAGGGGTAATTATCTTGACCACAAATCAAAACTGCCTCACCCGTTAGCTGTCTCAGTGGGTGGCAAGCTAAATCCCAGCAGCTAGCGATGGGTCTTAGAGGTACGCTAACCTTTTTATTCTTGATTGTCCGCACACGTTTATTAGTTCGCTGTGACGCTAGCTTAGATGTTTGTGTTGGGCATCTTGCCCCGTTTCCTTTGTCGCTGTTTTGCTTTAGGACTTCGGTCACTTATCGTCCGGTTGTTACCCTAGGATATTCCGTCATTTTGCTGCCTGCCGCATTACTCACCAAGCTGCGCAGCTGGCAACGTGCTCTTCTATCTTCACGATTACTGTGGCACGGCCTTTGTCAGCTAGAAGCATGATGATGATGTCATCCTTCTTAAACTTCTTAATTGCTGCCCGTTCTTCGTTGGTCTTATTCAACTTTATTGCCCTGATGTTTTCCGATGCTGGTCTGCCCTTTCAGCGAAGCCCGTCTCCCAGCTCCATGCCGATCCGCAACACGGACTTTACCATGGCGCCTGCGATGTCCAGCTGGCATGGTTGCGCGTCTGAAGTTGCCAAGTTCGGTCCATTATTTAGTATTGCTTCCTCACGTGGTGGCAGCTGTTCAGACAGGTTTGTGTTAGAATTATAAGTAGAATTACTACCTCGAATTGCTAGAATTAGTTGCAGCATTGGCTTCAGGCTAGGTTCCTGCTCGCGACAATCTCAAGCTTTTCGTTGTGAATCTTGTTCATTCTTTCAGCTGTTTACCTTTCGACAGGTTTCGATATGCAGTTGAACTCTTCTCCCGTTGTTAGCCATGACCCCATCTTTGATCGGTGCTTGACATTGGCTTCTACATATCTGTCTTGCTCGGACGGTGGAGGCCGATGCGTTCCGTTGTCAGGGTGCGGCTCGTTCACTCGTCTCACAATTTAGTCCGTTTAGTCTCGATCGGGATTTTCACTTTAAATCCTGCTAGAAGGATGCTGTTGTCTCTGTATCTGCAACGGAATGTCAGATGGCTTCTTTTGTGTACTGGCTTGATGTTCAGCATTTTCCGCTTTCACCAGTTGTGTACCTTTTCGGGTGCTTATCGATCGATTACAGCTTAGAAGAATGGCTGGGATGAGACATCAGCATCACGGATGCAGTCATTGTTTGGAAGATATCAGCATCACGGATGCAATAATTGTTTGGAAGATATCAGCATCACGGCTGCAATCATTGTTTGGAAGAGCGCTCTCATTTGTTGAATTGGTAAGTACACAGCTATAGCCTTCTTTCCGTCTTCAGCTCAGCTCAGCTTGATGGCTGTTTCCCCCTGAATACATGTTATATAAACATTAGCCTTTCAATCGGATTCTCCAGTGAGCATAAGTTCGCCAGTAGCTGCATCACACGGGCAGCAAACACAGGTATCCGCCATTCTGGCGCACGCCCACCCCGTCCGGATCCCAGGTCAAATCTGGGAGCCCACAACGCCGCCGTGCCCTGGGTTTCTGGACCGTTCGGTCTGCCTCGCTTCCTGTGACCCCATGTCACCTCCGCTGACCAGCAGATGATATTCTGTGACCCCACGTTACCTCTGACGACCAGCAGATGATATCCTGTGACCCCACGTCACCTCCGCTGACCAGCAGAAGATAAACATCAGAAGGGCATCAACCAGAATAAGTTATAACAGCTGACCGTAACGGCGTCCTCTAGCAACCTCGACACAGGCACGATGCTACAGCACGCTTTGGCCAGTTAACTGTCCGACCGTCGCCATCATAACCGTGTTCCAACTAAACAATGCTGCCACCAAACCAGGGACATGTCCATGTTATCACCTTTGTTGCTGTCCTAGCGGCAACCGCCAGAAGCATGTCTCAGAAGCATGGCTATCCGTGTCTTGCCTTGTCAGCAGTATAGCGGGACACTTCGAACTCTATGGAAGCTCCGCGCACCTCGTCTTCATTTGTCTTTATGTCTGTCTGCGTGCTTGTTTGTCTGTCCGTCTGGCGGCGTGAGGCCCCTCGTGTCGGCCGGGCGGTGGGCCCCCGCGGCCGCCGCGCTGGCGAGGAGAGCCGGCCCGCCCGCGGCGCCGGCCGACGACGACGACAAGTGCGCCGGCATTAGCTCAATTTGTCTCGGGCCCAAGTCGCCGCCACAAGACACAGATTAACGAACGACACCGCTTTGATGCGTGTAATTAGATTATGTTTACATCGTATGGTACATATGTGTATACACACGGTCCGGCCGTCGACGCCGCCCGCCGGCTGCGTATTAATTAATGAGGTGCTGGGAGACGCTACCACCAAAGAGAGCTTTGATGACGTACTGCACGCGGATGAATATGAAGGAGATCGCCGCAGGCGGGCGGGCGGGAAGGCAGCGGCGCGCGCGGTTGGCCGCTGGCGGTCGCAACGAGCGCCACGCGCAGTAGCAGACATCAAGCTCCCCGCCCGATGCCTGGACGCTCAAGGATTCCGATGCATGCCATTTCGAGTGAATCGAATATTTAGTCTTACTGGTCTGTTTACATTCCTTACGGGCTCTGTCACCGCGGCTTTGCAGTAACGCTGTTGACTTCATCTTCGTGTCCATATTCATTTAAAGATAATGCCATCTTTGGGCTGCCAAAATATGCATCCGATGAGCGGACAGGATCGTTTATCAATATATTATCACTGCCAAGATCATGTATTACCGTGCACTAAGGTGGTAAAAATACCTTCTCCGTCAGAGAACCCCTTTGGATAGCTCAATACACTTGTCGATTTTGTAGGCAATCGGCTACGGAAGCTCGCTGTCTGCTATAACCGCGAGTGGTAGTCCATTTCAGTTAAAATTTCCTCTGCAGAAGAATTTTAGGCGCTGCATTCGCCCATCCATTAGCCAATGGCATATATAGCCCTAACACCAACAAACCAGTGCATTCCACGCTGTTGCATTCAACAACTTCTAACTGGTGTCTCTCGTATGCAGATTCATCGGTGTCTTCATGCCAATTTTTGAGTTGTGCTTATGGCCAGGGTAAGCCACATTATATGCACAACTCATTGGCAGATAGCGGAGTTAAAGGAACTTTTCCATCTTTGTGTGGAAATTTAACTGAGATGGCATTTTCAAGATCATTTCCTGCGATTCACAGCTGTTCCCCTTGTAAGAATCCAAACCCTCTCGGTTCTGAGCGAGTCGCAGGGAAAATTGTGCATACTTTTTCGCGCCGCCTATTTTAAACTCACTCAGAGTGGTATGAAGCCATTGGAAACATCGCAAGACTCTCGACTCCTTAATGGCCATACTATGCCCAAAGTCATTAGGAATATGGGTATTGCCTTACTCGTAGTTCGTTGGCACGAAATGTCGCATCAACAGACACCAGTTGGCTTTCAATCAGTTTTAAGCGTTAAAAGCAAGTCTCGATCATGAACGGCGTTTTGTGATACATATTGCAGGCATCTGGGCAGTTGTTCTGGCTGTGACGAACATGACGCTTGGAATCGAATAACTTAAGAAAGCGCCGTAACTGAAAGTACAAATTGAAGAAAAACACGCCATCACGGAAAAACACACAAGAACAGCACGAAAAAGGGCGGAAACACGCACACATAATGGTGGTAGTTTTTCGCACACATAATCTAACAATCCGCTTTGCGATCAATTAAAGCACTACCGGAGAATCAGCGTGTCCGCAAAAATGCCAACTCTGACACGGCCAGTTGACGCTATCAAGCGATGGCGGATGGAGGAGCACATGTACTTAATAGTTAAGTTGTATTGGCTAAGACAGTCTTTTGTACTTGCAAGCAAACCAAAAACTACAAGTGAGATTCTTCCATCATATCCTAACATTTATCCCAATACCTTGAAATGTGGGGCATTCCCCTTAAAAGGCCGTCAACGTGATGCACTATCGTTGTGTCTGCATAGGGGGGCCATATAAAGCTCATAAACTTAAACACGAAACGTTGAACTGAGTGCTTATGGGGGTATAGGTATGCCTTAACATGCAGCATCTGCCTAACATAGAATTGCTGGCATTCGCCCGCTCCCACCACACATGCAACAAATTTATGTGACACACTCATACACTACATTGACATTATCCCGCACGGATACTGATGTGTCGTTAAGAATGTATACAGCTTACAGTGTTGCAATGATTGAGAGATTACGCTGGATCTGAGAGACAGTCTAATGTGAGAACAGGTTTTGTACGGGTAGCAGAGGAAGCCTTTGCATTGTACGGGCAAAATGAGAAAGCACGTGTCTGTACCCCAATTACCGGAATCACATTTGATCTAAAGATAGCCCACCTTTAAGGGCTTCGCAGGAAAACAAATGTTTAACATGACATTCACTAATTGTGGAGGACATTTGAGGAAGATGAACATCCAAAGCTTTCGGATATAATTATTCCAGTGTGAAATTTATTTATTCCACAAACTTGTATAACAAAATCAGTTTGATCTACACAAAGCTGAATACAGCACTGAGTACTGCGCAGAGGTTGAATTAGCCAAATATGACGCTGCGCTGAAAGTACACCATGGCTTTTAATACACAGTGCATAATGATTTTATGCCTCCGCGCACATATTGATGGTTACCAACTGATGGTCAGTTGGCTGAACAATACTATATGACATTAATGCTGTGCCCGGTGGTGAAGTTTTCTATTCAGTTATGGGGGAAGGGGGAGGGGGTTGACGCCACACACTTTGAAAAAGTGAACCAAATTATGACAGGCACCACTTTATATGAGTAGCTTGGATATAGGTTTAACTACTTTCCTGTGTCCGTGCCCAACTGATTTGCAACACTTTGCCCATGGCCAAGCACACACCATGCTCAAGCAGGATTTGCATACCTCATTGTGCAATCCCCTATTTCACCATAACAGCAGGCCATCTGCGTGAGATACTCACGAAAACATTATCATCTTATGGTTTATTTTACTGCACGCCTCGCGGATGCAGCACCTGTGTCCTCAGCACCTTAACAGGCCCAAACAAAGGACTGCACTCTGGCGTTGAAGTGTCGCAAGGCCCCAAATGCCTCGACATCAGAGACCCGCAGCACGGAGACACCTTCACAGGCCCAAACAAAGGACTGCACTCTGACGTTGAAGTGTCGCAAGGCCCCAAACGCCTCGACATCAGAGACCCGCAGCACGGAGACACCTTCACAGGCCCAAACAAAGGACTGCACTCTGACGTTGAGGTGTCGCAAGGCCCCAAACGCCTCGAAATCAGAGACCCGCAGCACGGAGGCACCTTAACAGGCCCAAACAAAGGATCGCACTCTGGCGTTGAAGTGTCGCAAGGCCCCAAATGCCTCGCGGATGCAGCACCTGTGTCCTCAGCACCTTAACAGGCCCAAACAAAGGACTGCACTCTGGCGTTGAAGTGTCGCAAGGCCCCAAATGCCTCGACATCAGAGACCCGCAGCACGGAGGCACCTTCACAGGCCCAAAGAAAGGACTGCACTCTGACGTTGAGGTGTCGCAAGGCCCCAAACGCCTCGACATCAGAGACCCGCAGCACGGGCTGAAATGTTGGCGATTGAGAAACATAATCAACAGCAAAATCCGACCATCAGCCAATGGCATGCTGTCATTGTGCCACGCCGTCCGAAAAAAACAGCCAAACAAGTGCAGTGAATGCGTAACGTTGGAATGACGTCATAACAGCTGAATGACATTCACGTAAGCTCCGCGCATTACTGTGCACAAGTAAACTTGACCATGTTCACGGCCTAGAGAGTTTTGGTTCTTCAAAGGGATGTGGTTGTGAATCTTATTAAAAGCTCGTCCAGTTGGCTATCTCATTGCAAAACCCCATGCAAATGTGGCACTTTTAAAAGAATGGCATGGCGTCCCTTCCACTGACACGCAAGAGACGACCATGTTCGTGCGTTGCAGTATCAATTGGGACATATGCGGAAGGCTTAAGAGAATTTGTGCTGGGGCATGCTTAGTCTTGAGCATTCAAGCAACAGAAATCCACGTAGGTAACTTAATCCTTTACACTTAGTTCTTTGGGATATGCTAAGTCCGATGTCCTGCAAATGGTGAGCGATATGATTTCAGAGATCGCACGCTGAGACCTGTCCTTCGATAGACCGCGGGATGCCGGTTAGATGAGCCAATGAAGAGAATGCTGATTATCTTGTCAAAATTTGGCACGTGAAGCTCACCTCATTCTCACGAGTGAGCAGCTAACGAGTGAGTGCAAGTGAGCACGGTTGTTCATGGCTTGTGAGCATGAGTACAGCAGAAACGTTGAGCATAAACAACATACCAAATGTTGGCACGTTAATTTCGTTTAACCAGTACCTCTGATATATTGAAAACCGATCACTTTCAGCATGATTACTGTCAACTCATAATGCTGAAAAACAAAGGGTTCTTGACCTTTCTTGCTTATAAGAAGGTGAGCAAAATGAGAGACATCATAAACTGCCAGAGGACGTTTAACAGATGTTCTAACATTTTCTGGGAGGAGAACCTGACCAAACCCGAGGTGAACCGCCTGAGAGCTCCACGTGTGATTCTCCTTACACATCAGATCCACATCCAGAGCTTCGGTGGGTATGCCCCAGCCCCCAGCATCACTAAAAGACGCGTTACCAAACCTCTGATTTGGTTGCATGGGCAACACGTGCGCTGGCCTCACAGACAGAGGATCAGACGGAGGCATCATTTGTGCGGAACTGGCGCCGCCTGGAGATCAGAATCCCCTGCTTGAAGATGAGCTTACGCTACCTGAGGATAAGGATGCACTGCCTGGGGTGAGACTGCGCTGACTAATATGAGACTGCACTGGCTGAAAATGAGGCTGTACTGCCTGAATATGAGGTTGCGCTGCCTGGGGATGAAGTTGCGCCACCTCGTGATGAGGTTGCAGTCGGGTTCTTGGCGAACTTCTACGATAGTGATGATGACGATTTGAGCTTCAGGGCGCGTCGACAGCAGAGGCCATTTTACGCCTGAGGCGAGTTGTACGGCGGGGACGCGTCTCACATCGTGCTGCACAGCAAATAGCCGCACGGTTTCGGCAGTGAGCCAGCCCGCCCGCCGGATGCTACGCAGTGGGACGGTGCAGCGGTCACAAAGTACGGGATCACCTGCCGTCGATGACGCAGCTTTTGAGACTGACCGGCACGGCGCAAGCTAAAACCTAAAGTAAGGCGCCACGAACCAGGAAGAATAACTGAAGAAAACAAAACAGAAACCTGGAGCATGCATTGGTGGAAGTTTTACGATTGACAGCAGTAGCCTACCAGCGCATATGCTTGGAACTACGGATATCTACGTTGTTTTTATGCCTACATGGTTTTGTACTTGAAAATCAATGATGACTTTCCACATGAACTTTAAGCAAGTGTTACTGGTATCGAAACGAAGTTAGTGAGGTGCTCTCTGCCGATTCCACAACCGATGTGCTACGTCATACAATTTGAAATAGGATGGCAGCATGGCGCTTGATTACCACAATATCGCAGATTACACTTTTATCAGATTTGGCACGATAAGGGCGTGTACACACATCACTGAACACGCCATAACACGGTGACCGTTTACGTAATATTAATACACGGAACGCCTGTATTTTCGACCATTTATTGATGGTCATTAGTTTCTTCATGGAATATTGAAAATAATATCGCCACATAGAAGATGTGCTGTATTATTGTCCAAAACGAATTGCTGGTTGGAACTGCCCACAGTGTCTAGCGCTGAATACAGCGTATTGTGCTACGGTTGCAACGCGAGTTTGAAATAATTAGAGTTACCGCAAGCGAAATGCTGATCACTCATTCACGCTGCATTGAGTCAATGAACTTCGAACCACTCTCAAAAACATACGAACAGCATAGCACCTCACCAAAGGTGGCAGAACGTGGCAGGCATTCGCGAAAGAAAGAACACAGCATATCATCTGTGTGCCCATTATAAGCAACTATGTGTTTGTTGTAAGGATTCGCACAGCAAGCTTACGCTGAAAGCCGTATAGCGAGATATGTTGGGCATCGATTTTGCATACCACTCGGAAAACGAGGAATTGGCAGCGCAGCCGTGTTCCATTTTCTCTTGATTCGATTCCTGTCAGTAGCAGCTTTCCTTCCACGGCGACGATCCGAACAGGTTAGTTCCAAAAAGATTCCTGTCTTTTGAGCTAAAATTGTAAGCGAGCGCGTAAAAAGGGTCTTTGATATCAATAATAAGGTCGAGTTTATTGCCGCGCACTTAAGGTTAGCTCTGCTCTAGTGCATGGGTCCGAATAACTAAGGTTTAAACTAGATCGTGTTATTAACCCTTTCCAAACAGGCATTGTGTTGTCCTCAAAGGGACCACCAACAAACTGAAACCTCATCAGCTTCCACTTGCTATTCTGGCACACATGTACTTTGTAATGTTGTTTCAAGCTATTGCCTAAGGACAGGAAACAAGGATTCCCCCCCCCCCCCTCTATCCCATCGACTTCATAATCCATGCGTTTGCGCTAGACAACATAAGATTAAGTAGCGGCACTCCCAGCTAAGAATTCAAAGCAGACGTCAAGAAGCAAACGGAAGTGGTGGTGCAGGCTCGTAAGGATCAATGTTATGCAACAGGCGTACAAAACCATGTAAGACAACACAGGGGTTCATTTAATTTGTGCTGTACGGTGAAGTTTGCACTGAGGCTACACTCAGCTTCCGCATATTCATAGCACTTGATGTTGTCAGTCCTGGTTGCTATGTGCTTATCCGTTACATTCAGACAATGAGAAATAAACACAACTCCCAAAAGCTTACGTCATGCAACACAAAAGCATCTCAATATTATTGAACAAAGTGTCCATTCAGCGTTTTTGGTGACCCATTCCGGCCGTGACCTTGGCCGGGGACGGTTGCTCCCCTCGCGCGCTCCGCCGTGCGGCTCCGGTCGGCGGCTCTTCATGTGGCGTAAGCGCGGTGTCAGTGCATGCCTAAGCTAGGGCCCATGCCGGCTAGAGACGGCAACAGCAAAATGTGGTGAATAGAAGTGATTTCAGCACATTTTCATCAGCAGACCATGGCCCGAGGCGTTAGAAGTCGGTGATCCATCAAGCGCTGCAACCGGTGAGTGGGAAAGGACTACACATTCGCTCGCTGGATCAAACCATGGCGGAGGATGGAGATATCGACTTGTTTAACCCTGGTGAAATGACTAGTAAGACAAGTCAATCTCACAAGACAGTTAAAAACATGCTAAAAAGATAGAAGCCAGCGCGGTGAGACAGCACCAGAAGTGGTCGAGAAACTTACACAGCTCATCTAGTGGGAGTCTGCTCGCTGCCAAATTTGACGAAGTTATGAACTTGATCAGGCAAGAAACTGTCACAATTTTGACCGAGATTAGGGAAGAATATTTGGTGGCCATAAAATATATGGAAAAGGAGCTAAAGCTGTCAAAGCCAGACTAGAAGAGAAAGTAGCGGACCTAGAAGCGCATGTAAAAAAGCCATTCACCTGGTGGAGCATGGTGAGCCAAACGAGAAGACCTGGTGGGAAAACTCAACGACCAAGTGAACGCCTCAAAGCAAGTCATCAGGAACATGCAAGCTGAAGCAGAGCTCAGAGCAATGCAGTGGATGTCGCCAGAGCTCATTTTGTCAGGGAAGTCGGTTCCCCCGCGCCTCGCCCTGGCCCCGCCGCTGACGGTCGCCCCGAGGACCTGAGGCGGGCGACCTGTGACGTCATGCGGCGCATGTTCCCACGGGCGGAGGCAGACCCGGGCGCATTGGCGAATGTTCGCCGTATCGGCTCCAGGGTGCTGCTCTGCAGGTTCGTCCGCTCGGATCCTGACTCTCTAAGACATTATCTCTGTGAGAACGGAATGTTGCTAAAAAGTAAGCGGGAGGAGAGTGACCTGTTTATAAGTGAGAGTCTGACGCAGAACAAACGGGACTTTTTCAACGAACTGTTGGTGCACAAGTAGGAACATCGGCTACGCTGTATATTTAGCCGCAACGGGTCCGTGTACCACAAAATAAGTGCGGTGGCTCAGAAAATCCTGATCGACAGCGTCGACAAGATAAAAAGGTCTTTTCCGTAACAGCCATTGATACACATGTTTGTGAAGATGTGTGGATATTTTCTTCCTGCAGGCGACGCTCCGGGTGAGCCAAGGACTGTTGATATGTAACTAGCCGGTCAAAATCGATGCATTCGACTTCGTCCTTATTAGAGAAGATTCAGAGACTTTCGTGATCAAGGTTATCTTTTCCGTGTGCTTTCATTTAATTGAGCTGAATTAGACGGCATCCAACTACACGCAACCATATTTGTGTTAACTTGGGCTTAGTTATGAGAAGCGCTGTTCCTTTTTGTCAGTTTGCATATTCCCCTCTGATTCGCCAGTGACGTAGAATCCCCAGGGCCGGTGAATCACCTGTTGGCATCATAGCAAATTTGCGTGTTATTGTGCTACCCTGGCAGGATGTTGGTCTGGCGCCTGGGCTCGCCCGTACGGCTGGCTACGGCGGACCGCGTGCGTCCGGCGGGCGTACAGTCCCGGCGGCCGCGCGCGTGCCGTCGTATGCGTGGCTGCGGCCGGAAGTGCTGACTGCCCGGCCGCCGGGCGGCGACGCAGGCTGCCTCAAGTCGCCACCCAAGCAGGGAGCTAGAATCGCTTTTGAACTAGGGTGGGAGTGAAAAGTTCCATCGCAGAAAGACCGTGCGGGAGTGACAAAATCAATTCACAAAAGATGGAACTTATAAGCTCGTGACTGATGCTTCAGCAAACAAAGACATCTATTTCAAGTTGGCATGGACGTTATATCAGGAACCCGACAAAACCATTTCGTTTTTTAACATCTTAGGCCATTAAAGTGAAACAGAATACATCGACACGCGTTTGGGTGCGGGCGGGGGGAATTGATCCCCCGAGGGCTCTTCCCGAATGGGTTCCGAAGGGCGCGGCGTAGTTGCGCCAATCTTTGCATAGCGGATCGTTTGACATACAAATTATAGATGTACCTTGTAAGATCGCTGACCTATGACAGGCCAAAGTCAGCCCATGGTTTCAGCGAAGGCAGTTTCTAAGGAATCGTTCAATCTGATACAACAACGGAGTGTTTGACGAAGACATACATATATGAAATGCTTTCTTAGGCACCACAAATATTGAATGAGCAAATTACGTTGACCTATGGTCAGGTATGAAGGTTAGACCAAGGTCAAAACCAACCTGATTCATTACTTTAGGGCTTGCTGTATGGGATAGTTTCTGGTTCTCATTTCGAATTTATTGACAGCAAGAGCCGCATTATGCATCTTCAGTTGACTTCTTAGAGGTCAGAACTGCCTCTTGGGGCAAATAACCAAGAATATGGAACAAAATAAGCCCATTGCATGCCTTGTGGCATCATAATTTGTCTTATGACAAAACTCGATGGCTTAGGCAGAAAATAGCTATCTCTGGTTACCAATCATGTGTTGAAAGCAGGTAATGTAAGCAATTACTTGGTCCACAGGAGACTTACTGGCTTCTTCCTGCTCCCCCCCCCCCCCAAAAAAAAACAACGACAAAAAGCCGGTACCTTTTGCATGGTCTGATGGCAGACAGAGCCATCCCACTCATCCCCCAATATAAATGTAAATCATGCCCACCAACCTACGAGATTAAAATGCGAAACAAGTAAGACGTGTGCATAATAAATATCTCCAGAGGGTAGAATCTCGCCATCAAACACTTCTGTATTAGCTGCGTCAGGTCTGTCCCAAGGCTCTGTATGGCAGCATCAGCATAGCCTTGCCTGGTAGCCTGGTGAGTCAGACACTCGAAAGCCTTAGCTTTATCATTAGTGAGCACCGCCATGAACCAAGAAAACGGTTAACCGAGTGTTTAAGAGGGCAAAAATGGCGGTAAAATTAAGTTCCGTGCTTCAAATGGTCTCTTTCATTCCCTTTGAATTGTTCACGCTTAGGTGCATATCAAACATGTTTGGCTGGCTGACGAATTAATCCAATTTATGTATGAAATACGTACAAGTTTGCAGTTGGAGCATCTTGCAGAGAAATTGGTCAAATTTTTAAGCATCAGATTGAACCTCTAAAGGCAATCGAAAAGGAAGGAAGAATAAAGTGGTATGATACTTTTATGATACCAAGAAAAACAAAAGTAGCTAACTAAATGTAAAGACTGATACTTCTCTCGCAAAATTTTGTAAATAGCTGGTGTGACTTAAAATCTGTTAATATAAGTGCTCAAATTGTGATATTCATCTTGTAAGTTTAATTTAGAAGACATTTCTTGAACTTTTCACTCCTGCATTTCGGGAGTGACGCAATTTAGTGGTCATGTTTCCTCGGGAAAAAATGTGTAGAAGAAAATTCTCTACCAGGCCTTGCTGGTGTGGTGCCAGGCTCTGCTTTCGTGGCGTGGTGGTGAGACCAAAAAAACAGGGGATGCGTGAAAACCTTGCACTTGGCGCACAGCTGCAGATTGTGATACATTTTGTAAACAAACCAAACTTAATGCGTGCAAGTGGCTGGGGTCGCTGGGATTCTTGGGCTTAGAGGTTACTGGCGCCCTTGCTCTGTGCATACATAGACATGATTCAGATGTAGGTGAGGCAGGACATAGCCATAGGTGTCCAGGTTCTGTGGAGCCTCGTTTATGCTTGGTGGTTTCAAGTGAGCTCGGTTTTGGATGACATCTGAAAACCTCAGACAGGGAAATAAGGATTTGGCATGTGCGATTAGACAATGTCAGGCAGGAGTGAAGAATCCCTCCTCATAGGGTGTTGCTTTACGCCCAAAGTCGGCAGTTCTAGGACACTGCACCCAAGGGAAATCATAGAGGGCGCCCTAGCTGGAAAAGCCGCTCACTCGCTTTTTCAGGCGTTCGTAGGCTATGTGTGTTCACGTTTTTCAGTTTGTTATGCCCAGTGTTTCGTACTTGAACAACTCTGAAACCGCATACACCTTAATTCATTTAACGATCGTTTGTGCCTACCCGTTATGGTCTGAACTGCCACTAGCACTAACATGCTGTGCCTCGTACAATTTGCACACAGCCACTCAAAAAGTTTCCTTTTCCATATACTGTCACACTTGTCCCATATCATAATCAAGTTGCCACGCACCAGGGATCACAACCACACAAGGATCAACCGGTCCCAGATGCGAACGGGGCGGAACCAGACATATCACATGAAAGGCGTGACCCTTAAATTCGTATCATTAAACGTTAACGGTCTAAGAGTCGTGAATAACGGTGTGCCGAAAAGACGCAAGGTGTTTTCGTGGATAAAAAACAACAGGCAGATATTTTCCTCCTGGAGGAAACCCATTCAGCTCAATCTAATGAAGTGATCTGGCTGAACGAATGAGGAGGTGATGGATACTTTTCTCCCGGTGACAGCAGGACC
Source organism: Pollicipes pollicipes (assembly GCF_011947565.3). NCBI lineage: Eukaryota > Metazoa > Arthropoda > Thecostraca > Pollicipedomorpha > Pollicipedidae > Pollicipes > Pollicipes pollicipes. The sequence goes on along the minus strand of NW_023596576.1, from coordinate 1,130,829 downwards.
CGAGGTGCTGCCGTCCTTTTCAGGCACCGTTTAGCGGTGGATGTTAAACAGACCCGGAAGTGCGCCGATGGTCGATCCATTGTACTGCAGGTGGTAATTAACGGGATAGAGCTCACCCTCGGCTTTCTATAAGGGCCAAATCATGATACAATTTCCCCAGTCGAAAACTTTCTGCACCACTGCGACGAACTGAACATAAGACACACTATTATAGGAGGCGACTTTAACTTTTACTTCGATGCGAAGTTGAACAAACAAGATACAAGGCAAAGTGAAAGAAATTATTACCGGTGCAAACAAATGGCCACGGAGCACATGGCCGAACATGATTTGATTGACATATGGAGAACAGTGCACGTGTCATAGACTTAACCCTGCCAGTAAATCAAAGGTCGACTTTTCTTAACAAGCAAATCTTCAACTGAAGAAGACCCTCCACCTTGGCACCAATTGTAGGCGCCTATCTGTCTGATCACTGCATGCGTGGTCTTACTGTCAGCGTAGGTCACGTGATAACCGAGAAATCATTCTAGAAATTCAATAATTCCCTGCTGAGTGACGACACGCTTGTGACTCGAGCCAAGTTAAAAATTGCAGAAATAATAAATGGCAATGAATCCGAAAACATACCAATGGCCACACTTCTGGCAACTGTCCTCTGCGTTCTGAGCGGCTGGATTATACAATATGTTAGTCGTAGAAAAATTGAAGCCGAACAAAGACTCAAAGAAATAGAGGCTCAAGTAAACAGCGCGGTGAACACGGACTTGCCGATCGAAACAGTTAATGAGCTTAAGGAGAAACGTGACAGTTTGATTACCACACTGAATAAAAGTAGAATGTTTCGATGTAGAACCAACTGGAGACAGTTCGTGGAAAAGGGCACTAAATATTTCCGTGCTCTTAACAAAAAATACAATGCACCGACAACATGCAAGACATTAAAGCTAGAGCTTACTGAGGAAGGAAATAAATCAGGTGATGTTCAGAAAATATTGAGGAGAGGGAGAAAAGGAGAGGAGAGGAGTTGAGGACAGGAGAGGAGTTGAGGAGAAAATGTGAGGAGAGTCATGCTTACTTCGGGGCGCTATATGCCCCCGACCAGAACCTAAGTGCACCTGAGCAATTTTTAGACGGCACAAAAAACCTGGGCGACCTTAGAGTATCGCTCTGCGAGGATCAGCTGGCTGTGGACGAATTAGAAGCAGCGCTCCTCTCGATGATAACCTCAGCGAGTCCGGGTCCAGATGGATTTACCGTACTCTTGCAAAATGTTTTGGCATGACTTAACAGGCTCATTTCTTCTGCTATGATTGAAATGTTTAATGTAGGAACTATTGCGAATATCATTAAGCGCAGCATAGCTGTATCAACACCGAAAAAAGAAGAAAGGTCAAAGGCAAATGGAATGTCCTCAGTCCATTAAACCTTGCTAAACGTTGTACACAAAATATTAACAGAAACTTTGGCACGAAGACTAAACACAGTAATAAGTGAGATGATAAACGAAGATCAGACAAGTTTTCTTTCGGGCAGGCTTATAGGCGAAAATGTGCGGCTAATTATCGACATCAGTTGGCCTCCAAAAATCCACAATACTCTTGGACTGACACTGTTCTGCGATTGGCGTAAGACACATGATTCAGTGGACTGGGGCTATCTGAAAAGTGCCAACAAAGCTCTAGGTTTCGGACCTACTATCCAGAAGTGGATCAACTTGATATATGATCAGACTGGAGTCACCCAGAGCAGTGCTTGCGTGCAGATAAACGGCCATCTGTCAGAGCCGTACGTGATAGCCAAAGGCCTTCATCGAGGATCTCCACTCAGCTGCCCACTATTCCTGATTTCAATACAGCCTTTGGCACATAAAATCAGGTGCTGCATGTGACATTAACGGGCTTACCATCGGTGACGCAGAAATACAGATTTCAGCTTATACCGATGATACAACTATCATTATGGATGGTTCCGTTCAATCCTTTAGGACATGCTTTAAATGTCTGAATGCTTATCAAGATGTGTCGGGCCTATCCCTGAACAGGCAAAAGACGCGAGGGGTCTGGATAGGTTCGCACTGAAACCGGGTAGATGTCATTTGTCCAGAGATTGAAATATAATGGGAGCGGGACTCAATAGATTAGCTTGGAGTAAAACTTACTCCGACATGTGGAGACCTGGGAAGCATTAACTTTCCGGAAAAAATAGAAAGATCGAAAGCCAAACTTGGCCCATGGTTTGGGCGTGGCTTGACTGCATACGGGAAGGTACATGCAACAAAGTCAGAAACTCTCTCATAATTTGTAAATCTAATGGCTGTCTTAGAAAAGCCAAATCATACATTCTTAAAAAAGATAGAAACAATAATATGCCAGTTGATTTGGAACTGATCTCGTGGTAGGATTAAACGGTCGGTGATGAAAAACCGTCTTTTCGTAGGAGGACTGAGAGTGCCTGATCCATCAGTACACGCAGGCATCCTTAAAATGGCTTGAATAAAGAAGTTACTTAATCCAGAGTACAATACCAAATGGAAGAAAATACTCCAACACAAACTAAAGATAAATGCCGTAATATCATCTTTGCACTGCGATACCGATCCTAAAAATAATGTTGAATCTTCTAGATGGATCTAAGTTTTGGTCAGAAGCATCAATTGCTTGGATGCAGGTCGTACGCTCGGTACAGCACAAACTCTCAGGAGCGGACAGACTGGCCAAAGTCATATGGAATAACACTGATATGAACCTGGAGTAGAATGTATCATTGAACAAGCACCAACTGATCCACCGTTCAGTCGTTCAAATAAACGACTTTTACAACCACCAGGACCGAAAGCTTCTTAACGCTGACCAATTGTAAATGCAATTCGGATATGGACATTTTCTAACATGGCCGTCTATGCTACATTCCATACCCCGTTCTTGGAAGGAAGTGCTCGTCCAGGAAAAGCCCACCAATGCAGTCCTTCCATGCGCTTGTGAGCATGTTAGCGAGTGTGTGGGAACAGCGAAGTGGGGATATAGTGAGCTCCTATCCTCGGCTCATGTCTCCCTACCGGACAAGGCTCAGACGAAATGGGAACTCAAGCTTGGTCCTAATGGGGCAAAAACAATGGAAAAAAATGTGCAGAGCATTGTATGACCCAACGGATGACTTTAAACTAAAGTGGCTGCAATTTAGAAACATCCACAGGATCCTACCGACGACCCGCATGCTACACCTCTATGGGATCAAAAAGACGAATCAGTGTCCGCGCTGCCAGAGTCATGGCGAAGATATACCACCTGTGTTCTGGCCCTGGGTCGCTAACTTTCTGGATTGACCTGAGCACGCGATTGCGACTTCACAGACAACTCACCACATATAACGTTAGCACTTGCCTTTACAACCTTGTTGATCCGGCCGGAGCACTTACTGAGTCCGCTTTTCAACTGTGCTTGCTATTGGGCAAGCAGTACATATGGCAGTGTCGCAACGCATGGTGTGAGGCATATGGCCGAGGTTCCTTTGGGTTTATTCAAAGGTACTCCGATGTAGAGAGACATGTGGCTGTGAGCACCAACATAATCCACACCTACAGCAAGACGTGGTACGCGATCTTGGACAGACTGGCTGCACTTTCACCTGGTTGAGCAGCACGTTAGCGGAGGGGCACTTAAATCGTGCGGATGAGGCAGTTGGCGTTAAACTACCGTTGGTGCCGGGCACCTTACCATTGGTGTTCGATTGCGCATGCGCATGAGGAAGTGTGTTGGTGTGTCCATGACATCGTCCTGCATGCCGTCATTACCGGTGTCGATTCTCCGCCGTGGCCGTCCGCTCGCCGTTCAGAGGGAGCTGTGAGGCCGGGCTGCCGGCTGGGGATGTGGCTGACTGTCCCGCCTTGCCGCCTGGCGGAGTCTACAGCTGGCCGGCTCGCGCGCTCGCGCGGCCGGCGGACGGCGTATGTTGCTCTGCGGTGGCGGCCGCGGTGGATCACGGGGCGGCGCCCGCGGCGAGAGGCGACGTTGTCGCGACCCAGGACGGTGTGTATGCCACTTCTTGGCTGTTCAAATTCAAAACAAGTAGAAATGTAGGCGCTGGGGTGCCCGAGAATTGATAAAATGTGATCAAGCTTTTAAAAAATGCGTTTTTGATGCATGGCTCTCCATCCACATGACTTCACTTTTTTACCATTCGGGGTAAGTTCAGAATGCTCTGAAAAACTATCTTAGGTCCGCAAGCACCTCTGTCACGCTCTTCTCGGAACCATCAGAAATGCCCACAGTTTCATCAGCGATAGCATGCTGTACAACTCTGATGGACTGGCGATCCACGTCATTGCCCATTATGGTTGCACTGCCCCGAACCCTGTGTGCAGGAGATTCTGCAATCCATATAGCAAGTAACAAGTGGCGAGGTCGCCCTAACGTCTCTTTGGAAGAACGTTCAACTGGCAGAAGCATGCCTATCGTCATCATCAACCCATCGTCCCCGTAAAGACATTTTTATGCATGGTCCAAAACGTGGAAGCAAACTTCTCATTAAAGCCCACCCCATTCAAACACGTGTATAAGGACTCCCCGCTCATACATCGAAAGCAGTTTTGTGAAAGGTGCTGAGCTAATCAATATTTCCAGCTATTCTGGTGTAATTTCAATAGTGTTGTACGTTGGCCTAGTATTTTTGCCAAGATATCTGCTTTCGAGAAACGGTATCTGATAAAGGTGTATGGCTGTCTTTTAAGATTATGATTGCCGTTGTTGTTATTGATTTATTGCCCATCTTATGATTGTCTTTGTCTTTATAAAGCTCCCTTCATTTTGCTTGCGATTACAGCGAACAATGGCTTATATGATGAAATGAACAATGTAACTGACTGCCGACTACTGATAAGGTTTCGCGGCTTGGTGGGGTTTGGAGCAACCGTAACAAGCCCTCTGCGCAGTAGGTACCTCTCCGTAAGCCAGACGAAAGACAAATGATCTATGCCAAGCGTGCCTCAATTCTAACCACAAAAAATAAATACTCATGCGAAAGCCCATAAGACACCGGACTTCCGTAATGAGTTTCAGTTTCAGCTGCATAAGCGTGGCAGCAAGCTTATGTACACAGCTCGATCCAGAAAAGAAGGCCGTGACTCTGTTTCATCTCTTCGACTTAATGAGCGTGGTACCAAGCTCATGCTCGAATTTAACTCTATTTAGCAAATCAGACTGTGACTTTGTTAACACTGAACAGTATGTATGCCTGAGACAAATGAACAATTAATTTTCGTTTATGTTAACCTCTCGTTGTACTACTGTAACGGGCTGTTGGGGTCTCTAGGATAGTATCTTGCGTTTTTGACACTTGCGCTTATTACACACTAGTACCTCCTACATTTAGTCTGGCAATGCGCTTAAACCCCACAGTTTTGCTCATTAAGACGAATGAAACGGTTACGCTTGCTACCATTTCCTTACCAGGGTTCTCGCTCACCTTTTATAAATTATTTTTCTCGTGAGCTAATGATTCGCCCCTGCATCTCTTGATTTCTACGCTCCCAAAGCTCAGCCGGCTTGAAGGCTAAATCTTCTATTTTTTTCCTCCGCTGGGTTTGAATTGGACTCTAATATATGATATAGATAAGGCTGTTAGCTTTATTCCTCGTAGAATAACCAAGATGCATCTATATCAAATTAGCTATTTCTTTCGATAATTCATCTGTAATACGACACCTTCTTTCTCCTTTTTATCTTAAATGCGGCAGTTTCTGTACGGATGTTTAAGAGCCATGGCTCAAGGCACAGTGCATCATCAATTGTGAACTCAGTTGCGTCTCTCATGTCGATTTTGGACATGAAACTTTACACTTGATGTACTTAAGCTTACACTTGTAAGCTGTAAGCTATACGCTTGAATACCTATGGGAATGCGACACCACATCACATTACTTTTCGCAATGAGCCCCGCGACAAAAGATTCAGTCTTGCACACTTGCGCGCTATTTGTCTTTCTTGATCGATGTATCACGTTTCAGATTTCGGTGCAAAAATTCCGCGTATTTTGTGACGAACATAAGTCAGAGAATCTTTTGTTACTGACACGAATATTTCTAGGCTGGTCTTGGCTATGTTCCATTGTTGGTTTATAGGTACCGCCTGATGACGTAAACTCAAAGCAACTATGGCCAACTACGGCGCCCACCTACAGAACTGTGTCACATGCCGATGGTGTCTGAAGCCTGATGTTTACGAATGACTTGGACCTCTAACGTGGTCTACTCCAGCCTAAAAGCTCAACTCAAATGTGTGTATGAGCAAGTCAGTAAATTTCCACATGACAGAGACCCATTTGAAATTGTCTATTGCGACAGCGTCGAATGTGCTGAATAAATCCGGTAAAGGCCTGTTAATGGGTATAATTACCAACACCGTCCATTTATGATAAGTTGCATACGCAAACTTTCTGTTGTTCTATTTACCAACAGCAAAACGACCTGCCAGCGAATGACAAAGATGTTAGAGAAAGCCGTTTTGTTCACGTTTCTTTCCAGCAGTGTTCTTCGTTCTCGAACGTAAGTGTCAGATACCGTACATTCGTTTTTTGCTCAGAGCATTTGCGGGGAACATTATTCACATAGATAAGACAACAGTAGCAGCCTTATTCCTCGGAGAAAAAAAAACCAGAAAAATGGAGATATAGATGGGCTGATGTTTCCGCAACATGCTGTTATTGAGACAATAGCATAAATTAATTCAAAATTGCCTGCCAATGATCCCACTCGATTTTTTTGTTTGTTGAAGCAGCAATCCACAGTTTTTACAAGACATCAACATTCAGGGGATGAAACAAGGAACGATTGCCAGCCATGGAGCATACAGGGGGCGGGAAGGAGGTCCCATATTTGGACACACTAGTGGCGATGGAAAGGAGGAACAGCCGTACAACGTTAGAAACGGAGCCCTTTATCAAGCCCACCAATTCGGATATAAATCTGCACTGCGAATGTGCGCATTCAACTTCCACTAAGTACGACATAATTCGTAACATGCTTCAAAGGGCTCTAAACAACTCATCAAACAGTGAAAAGGAAGGAAAGAGCATAAACAAAATACGGACTTAGCTGTTGAGCAATGGATATTGTCCTTGAGTTTTAGATAGAATGTTGGAAGAAGAAAAAACCTAAAGCGCGGGGATGGGTGAGGAGACGGAAACTCGTCCTATCGGACGACATATTCTTAACGCTATCTTACATAGATGAGCATTTGCCTTGGAAAATCTTGTCCTTCAACTCGCTTGCATGTTCCAACGAAGCGTGATGCGTGATGCCTAGGAATTTCAATTGGTTTGCATGTACACGTATTTTCGCGTATTCTAGCTCGTAGGTATGCACTGTATCGTGGTTATGGCTGGCAAACGCTGGCTGGCAATCATCTGTGCATCTGGCAATCATGACTTTGCCGCATGGCAAAATCATGCGGCAAATAAGGCTGTACAGCTTCCTAAGATTGTTCGCCCATCTCAACATTGTCTTTCCTAGGGAGGCGGAATTTCTCGTGCGGGTAGGCATTTGGGGTCATGGGGAGGCATCTATCTCCACAGGGTAGGTGCCAAAATATGGCCTGAGCATAGGCTGGTGAGAGTTTTGAAAGTGAATGGGTGGCTCACAGTGCAACAGATTTTGCATACGCCTTCATTTCGCTGGCTGTTTTTCAACAGATAAGACTTGTCGCGGCATTTTAGGCGGAAAGAAATTCGGAAGCTTGAAACTGCCCCCCCAAAAAAAATGTGACAAAAGCTATAGAACTGGAAGTTTTCCTTTGAAACCCAGCCACAGAATGTAGTCTCTTCTGTCATATATTCTTTGTCTGAAACCTGCTCCTGTCCGCCGTCGGTGGACACTGTCCTTGTGTCTCCGAATGACTGACCTCAAACTGATGGTATGGCAGCTTTGTCGCACATTTCTGGATCAGCATTGCTACTAATTGGGATGCAAAACATGTGCTGAACATCTGTAACAACACCTTTTTCCGAATTATCTTCCCTTACACCACACCACCCAGAAAATGCCTCCGGCAAACTACCTTCCTTAGGTATGAATGGTCCCAACGGACATCTAATTGCCCGTCATTCAACGTAGATGACTTGATCTGCTTTTGTGTGTAAGCAGGGGGTAGCTAGAACCTTGCTAAAAGGAACACATGGTTGACAAACCCTCTCTTAATCCACCCTAAAACAGCTCCGGATATTGTTTATCTGTTAACAAGGGATACGGCTCTCTTGGCTTCATTGTTATTTTAACGCTGTAACCAGAACAGAAACCAGAAGCTACCGTGATATCAATTCTGTTTACATTTCTAGGGTCAATAAACTGCAGAAACCAGGCGTTTAACGACAGAATGGAAAAATCACCTGTGTCCGTGTTTTACAATGGCTTAGTGGACTATTTCTAAACCGATAGAACTCAGAAGCTTTTTCACAATGTTCTGTCTGCGTTTTACGAGCATTGAGGACATCGCAAAGGTAGATTGTAGATCGATAAGTTTGATCGCAAGTTGAGAGTGAAAATTTTGATTGTAGGTCGAGTGGCCAACAGTATGTATTAACATCGCCAAGCCATGTTTGTCTTGAAATGTTGCACATTCAGTCAGAATCTATAAGTAATACAACTTGTAAAACGTAGTTGTTAACACACGCGCCCGCAAATCTTAGCAACAAAAACCGCGACACTAGGCGTTGCAGTCTCCATAGTCCCCGGAGCCCAGTGGCTAACTTTTCGCCGTGACCCTGTGGTGGACAAAAATGATAACGGTTCTGAAATAATTACCCTTTAAAACTTAAACATATTAGTAATCAAAGTTATGCAACATAATGTTGAGCATGCGCACTCCCAAATCGCAAAAACCTCGACGCCAGGCGTTACAGTCTCCGTAGGTCGTGCAGCGTCGACCCAGCAGCTAATACTGAGCCGTGACCAACGGGTGGACGAAAATGATGCCGCTTCTAAAAGAAGTACTTTTGAACACTTCAGGACATCAAATCTTACATCTTGAAGGCACTCTTGGCGCATATTTCACGTAGTGCGATTTTTAGACTGATGACAAGAACGGATTGGCCCTTAAAGGTTAGGTTAGGTTAGGTTAGGTTAGGTTAGCACCGCGAGGTGGTGCTGGAATCTGCAGTGGTGGAACTGGAAGAATAAAGATAGATCCTCTATTGTTCGTGTTTCTGTAACTATTAATCTGTCCAGAAGACAGATTAACACGGCGCCCGCCGTCTGGTGGCATTTGCAGTGGCCGACGCCGTTCGGTTTTACGGAAGCTGCAACCCAGACCATAGCTGTCCTCGCTCTCGAGGTTGCGGGCGGGCACGTTCAAGCCTTTTGATGTTTTTTTTTCTCTAATCCACTCTGAAAAAATAGGCGTTCTCAGGAAAACATGGAGCTGCCTTGTTGGTTTTTTTAGAAATTCATTTCGACCCACCCTATTCAGCAATAATGAGACCCCCATTCTACTTAACAATAATGAGACCCCTTATTTTCTTCCGGGCAATGGGCCCCTTGAGTAGAACACCAGGGGCACGTTGCCGGTTCCGGTCAAGAGCTGAAGGGACGCGCCGTCCCATCGCGGTCTTCTGGCTGTCATTCTAGGGACACGGGGCAGGATCTCCTGGTCGATACGGAGGCCATTGGAAATATATATCTTGTCACATTGTTCCCTCCCTGATAGGGAAGGCCTTCTGAGCCGCGCAGTTGGCCCTGGATCAGTACAGGAACCATCATTAACGCAACAGCATCCCTGATCGCCAAAGGTGGTCCCATAATTGTTACACAGGCTCCAGTTTCGTGTTTTTCTGTTTTCTTCAGAGATATTGAGGAATCCCTGAACGTAGATTGAAGATGAAAAAGGTCCTAAGCTTGGATTAACACGGCTAATCCATGTTCGTCTTAAAATGTTCAAGATTTAGAACTGATTACTGATAAAACTTTGCAATATGGTTTTGAACGTACGCACGTGCTCGCAAGTCACAGCAACAGCCTGGACGCCCGGCGCTGCGGTCTCCAAAAGCCGCGCGACGTCGGACCGCGGCTGACATTAACGATGGCCAATAAGCAAACGAAAAAGATGACGCATCTTGAGGAAGATGGCTGATGGATTAGGTAAGTCGGCATGCATATTTAAATATGGTGCAAAAGTAAGCTTAACACAACCTTAATCTGAAAAGTGGTGGTGGGGGGAGGGGGACGGCAGTTACACCGCTGCCTCCCTACCTTGAAAAATGGGTGACCATAGCCCCCTGCCCCCTGTTTCTACACCCATGGGAGAGCCTATGGCACAAGGGCCCCTGGCCACTGGCAAGGCTAGTTGCCTGGCGTCTGCTTTTTCCGCTGTTCGCCAGGTTTCGCCTCCGTTTCACCGTCCCCGTCACCGTTCCACCGTAAACGGCGACGCGCACGGAACGGGACCCGGTGCTCACTGCCGGGCAGGACCCACGTACTCCGCTGCACAATAATTGTTCATAATGCCGCGTCCCCACATTCCATCACCAGCTGAATTCATCTGGTCTTCGACTCCGCCCCCGGCCTGTCAGCCAATCAACGGGTGAGATAGATCCGGTGAGTGGCGGCAGCCAATCAGCACCGGCGACAGGTCCGCGCCGACGCGCAGCCCAGCTAGTCGGCGTTTATTACGGGCGGCGTGGTGGCGCGCGATCGCCGTGCGCGTTGTGCCCGGGTGGGGGAGGCCGAGGGCTGTGCGGCGGGCGCACGTCTGGCGGCGTGACCGCGTGCCGGCTCACGCGACGCTCCTTCAGGTCACCGGCGGGGCTGCGGACGGGCAGCAGTGCGCCCGGCCCGCGGTGGCGGCCTCTCAGTCCAGGTGAGCGGTGAGTCCGCCCGTAGCCGCGGGCTTGTCCAGAAGACAGCGCCGGGCGGGCGGGCCGTGTCGGTGAGACAGCTCGGTCCGAACTGTGCATGCGGTCGCTGAGGCGGCGCTTTGTCCGGCCGGATTAGACTGGTGTACCGCGCCCGCCGTCCTGCTTGACTGGGCTTGGGCAATGTGTGACGTGCATCGGGCCGTAAAAATGGGACTTGACGGGTTCAGTATCGTCATGTTTCGCCCAAACAGCAGCGGATATGATCTTTGCAGTCGGCATGTTTTTGGACTGGACAGCTCGATCTGCCAGCACATGCAGGTTGTCGCACCCAAGGAAGGCTGAGGGGCATGGTCTAGAGATGGGATGGCGGGCCAGGCTGCTATGAATATGTAGTTCGCTCGCCTTTGTGCGGAATAAATTAAAACCTCGAATGGGGCAAAGACAACCGAAGGCCACAGCAGCTCCCAGTGCCGCCGTCCGCGGCGGCCGGAGCGGGGCCGGTTACCGCCTGGGCCCACCGGGCGGGGGTGGCCGCCAGTCGGCAGCGCGGCGCGCGCGTTTGTCCGCTGGCCGGCGCTGCTAACGCGCGCGCCTATTTCGGGCCAGCCCCGAGGCGGCGCGCCCCGGCGCGCGAAGTCCCCCACCCGCCGATGATCACCACGTCGGCCGACACTGGAGCTGCGCTATCGGCCGGGCCTACCACAGCTGCGGCTGATCACCGTGTTTGAGCGGCCGTGTGCGTCCGGCGTATTTGCGTGCCATGAGCTCGCGCGCGGCGGCCGGCCGCGCGGCCTTGACTCGCGCTGGAAGAGCGCGCTGCGCCCCCTCCCCTCCGCCGGCGGCCGGCGCACGTGCAGCGCCCGGCGACGTGACGCAACTGTGTGCGGCGGGAGCGAGGCGCGCGGCCGGCCGGACGCGGTGGCGGCATCGCGCGGTTAGCGGGGCTGTCCTCTGCGTTTGGGCCGGCGCGGTGCGCAGCGGCGGGGACGTTTTCCGGCAGCGGCGGCGCAGGATGGGGGTCGCCGCCGCCTCCCACCTGCGGCTGGCCCCCGCCCGACTGCTGCGGAGCCGAGTGACCTCAGCCAGTGCGATCGAGTATCTGAGGGTCGAGTATCTGAAGTGGGCACCCCTGCCACGTGGACCATCGCGTGTCAAACGGCCTCCGGGGTAGGAGTCCTGGTTTCGCCTATGCCAATGAAAACCGCAGCAAACACGAGGCATGTGCATGCAGCTATTATTATGGTTTCCACATCCTGAATGTCCTTCAGTCACGCCTCTGCAAGCAAATATTTGTTGAAGCCGCCACGTGTCCTGTCACGATCCCTTAAAGGCTCGTCCTAGTGAAGAATTACATTCCAGTATTCGTTGCCGTTACGAAAGCCTCGCACACTCACACTCCGATCTTCAAGAAAAGATTTCTGTCGATACCAGCCACCATTCATTCCCTTGCAGAATACTGCATTCACGGGAATCCTGCCGTGCTGTTGCACACTTGTTTATTTTGGCGCGGTCCCATCTTGCTGGCAGTACGTCTCGCCTTCTGATGTGATATCCTCCGGGTTGTGGGCTCTGGTAGCCCTTGCATTGCTGTCAGTCTCATTGGTGTTTCCTGATAGGCATCCTGGCGTCGCCCCTGGTCCTATCAGCCGCATGCACTCTCATTACTGCTGGTATGTGTGCCATTGTCCGGATAATGACCTCGCTTATACATGTTTGTGTTCAGCGCTAATATTTGCTCCTGCTATCAACAAATGAGGCCTTCGGAAAGTACACGGCAATGTCCATCCCCGATCAGTTTAACCGTGCAGTCTTCTCGTGCGAAATGCGAGCAAATTGTGCCGCGTAGTCTGTTTCGATTCCGCGGCACCGCTGGCAATTGGTGTCGGTATCTTCCCGCTCTGGGTTTGGAAATCCCAAATGCTAAAAACTTCTAAAGCGTTTTTGGTTGGTGCTTCGTCCATCCATCTCCCCCATCACCCCTAGCTGATCTTCACCCTCTGCGCGGGCCCCTGTTCTTAGCTCAATCATTGAGCCCACGTTCGCGGTTTTACAAAAGCAGTTTTGGAGGGATGAACGATAGCTCTTACCTCAGGGATGAACGATAGCTGTTACCTCAGGCGGCGGTCGTAAGGCTGAAGCCGCCACTGACGGGTGTTTCCCTCGCTTTAGCATTACGCGTCACAAACAAGTAGCAAAACAAACGCCAGTAGGACCTGAGATTCCTGAGAGTAGGACCAGTAGTTCCTGCGTGGTTACCGCCTCGCTGGTGCCTGACAATACTCATGGGCAAGTGGCATAATCAGCTGGGTCCATGGACCAGCTTCCAGGTTTTCTTCTGTGAGATCGTGCCCTGGAATGGACCCCGAAATCGTCATTCAGTCCTACCTAAATTACACCACATCCAGTTTGACTGGCTTGCGGCGTGACTGCAGCTGTTCCGTTTGAGCTTTTAATCAGTTACTAGCACCTATATGCGCGGAATTCGCACTAATATAGCGACACTTTAATACTCTGTAGTACAGTTGTAGAGCGTAGCTTGACGCGCGCTGCTCTGGTCCGACTTCACGTCGCGAGGTGTGTAGGTCTGACTTCACGTCGCGAGGTGCGTAGGTCTGACTTCACGTCGCGAGGTGTGTAGGTCTGACTTCACGTCGCGAGGTGTGTAGGTCGCGGTTGAGTTGCGCTCCGCTGCCTGCTGACTCCAAAATTCTCGGCAGAGACACTCCAAAACATGCGACAATAAAACACGCAGACAACGTGATGCGGTTTGTGAAAAAGATCACTTTCATCTAAAAGAACCACATTACAGCGGACCCGAGCAACTTTCGGTAAGGACACTTACGCGTTTTGGGGCCTTCCTGCTGGGAAACAGGAACACGCGCGAATAATCGATGTCCTTAGCGCGCCATGTTTTTGAAACTTGGAATATTTACCGTCCTGGCGTACTATTTGCGGCCAATTTATGTGCAGTGAGCCAACATGGGCTGCAAAGTGGCCAGAGATAGGCTACGTGACCTAAAAGCTACGAAGTATTTCCTGAGAGAAGGGTTTTTTTCCTCTTGGTAGGCACTGGATTCACCTGGGCACTTTTCTTGGCTTTTGGATTTCCTGAACATGAAACCGTGGGAGCTTTTTAATTCAGGACGTTTCGGTGTCATTCATTGGCATGCTCTGCCTCGCCCCCCCCCCCCCCTGGAGTTCCTCTTGTGGACCCTTTCCCTTGGACCCTTGGTTTTCATGCGGTCCATTGTTTCTATCGTGTCAGTGACTACCTTTTCTGAGCACAGTCGTCGACCGGGATTTGTCGCCTTGAGTCAGTTATGCCGGTTAGGGACCAGTTTTAGTTATTCACTTGGTCCGTCTAGCCGTCTTCCATTGCTCTCGGGTCCCTCCGACCGTTTTCAAGATGCCCTCGGGTCCCTCCGACCGTTTTCAAGATGCCCCCGGGTCCCTCCGACCGTTTTCAAGATGCCCCCGGGTCCCTCCGACCGTTTTCAAGATGCCCTCGGGTCCCTCCGACCGTTTTCAAGATGCTCTGAACTCTAAAGGTTCCTGCGAAATGGTAAAGTGAACAGTGACCCCTTTTGGGGTTCGCAGTTTCCATCCACCGTATCGGAGCCGGTGAGTAATAATTCATCTTCCAGCCTCCCTGTTGGCTTTTCAAGCCATTTTGGCGCCCGGCTTCGACCCTTGGGCGCCTTTAGGGTTACTTGGGCCCTGTGAACACCAGCCAACCGTCTTGGGTTTCTTCGTCACCAAGGCCCTTACGTTCTAAGGCGAAAATTTTCTTTATGTCCCCGGACTTTCGGAACCCGCTTGACCACGGGCCCTAGTGTAACTCCTATCAACTATTGGGCTTATAATTGACTTTTTGGTGGGCACCCTGACATTCTCTAGCGCTGCGCTGCTTGTTGGTCATTAGAATGTCAGCGTTCGTTGGGCTGCTTAACTTTTCATGGCTGTTAAGGAGATGGTCTGATTGTTTTTGAAGGCTTTTGCATTTTGAGAGCCGTTGGACCGACGTTAGGGCCTGTGACCATCTATATACCCGGCCCCCTGACGCTCCAACCATCCCGCGCCTTTCATAGTAAACGGTATATAAACGACTTATGTTGTGTATAACTATATTTATACAGGACATCATTTGTAGTTATATATATATATATATATATGGTATATATATATATATGCACTTATATATATATATATATATATATATATATATATATATATATATATATATATATATATAATGGCATACTGGGAGAGCAACGCCATATTTAGCTATAAATGCTACATAGACGGCTTTGCACGCATACATAAAAGTGCATTTATCTGCTTCAAAACACTTCAGACGTCTGCTCATGCATCCACAAAACAACGGCTTAAAAAAGACGCGAGCGCATACACAGAAGCCCAAACACAGCATCCCACCAGCTACGCCAGATGCTGAGTAACTTCAACAGCCATCGCACGTGGTACGCAGAGGCGGAGACCCGTGGCATCAGAAGCGACAGGCATCCGCGAATGCGCCCCAAATCAATAAACAAAGGCGCGTGCCACCCTCAGCCGGAGTGGGAGGCCACCAGCAGGGCGCAGAGCACCAGGCTGGTGATTGGTTCACGTGTCACTGATGAGCGTTGCTGCTTTTCAACTACAAAGGCGTGGGATGCGTGGATGACCATGTCTGTGTGGTGGTAGGTATGTGGTATATAAGTACCAGGCGTATGCTACATAAAACGCTCCCTGCGTATGACATCAGCATGCATACGAATGACGCCTGCGCATAAGCGAATCAATCTCACCTTGGATATTTATGCAGAGAGAAATTCTGGTGCATCAAAGTATCCCACTTTTGTGAACGACAGTTTGCCGCGTGCAGTATGTTCATTTGCGTTCCTTGAAGCCATTGGTTTGGCATATAAATACCATTAAAAGAAATGCAGCCCAAATTTCTACATTCGCTGGCCTACAACCCACAATCTGTCGAAAGGCTTGCTTGCGTAGGGTGGCCAAAGCTACCAGACCAAGAGGCTGTGGCCAAATTGGAGACGTCAGAAATATATGCTGGAACCAAATCGCTTAGGATTGGTTCTTGGATCCTCCAAGATTATTATTTAAGGATTATTCAGGTAATTTTGTCCAAGGGCTTTCTGAAATCCCGGATTCATTTCAAATTTGTTTGCCGAAGACCTCCCAAGATCTTGGATCCGTCCTGACACTTTTTGAAAGCCCTTTTGGAATGTGGGACAGTATTCCTAACTTTGGTTCTTAGGGTCTCTTGGGGCCCAAAGGATATTCCTCAATCCTATCATAAGATCCATCCAAACCTCGGGAGTTGGATCCAAGCACGTGACTGCACTACCAGCGCTGTTTTGGCACTAGGTGGTTGGATGGCAACTTGCTTGTTCGCGCTACTTTTCATCGTTCTAGACAGAAATTGAGAAAACCTACTCGTTACGTCAAATTACGTCACAAGTCAACTACCACCGCCACTACTTTAGATGATTGTGCCAAAGGAGACTGGCGCAATGATAGATTTTACATCAACTGGACGAAAGCGTTGGGAAAAGTTAAGTTATCGCCCACGCACGAGTTGTGATATTTCTACGCCCGTTGTCGCTGCGCGCTATCGATATGTAACGGAACCAGAAACCCGTTGCTTTCACAGCCGGTTTGCAGCCGGAACGGCGGCAGTCGTTCCAGTAAATCATTGATATGACGCTGAGATGGCTGTGCCTTGATATGACGCTGAGATGGCTGTGCCTTGATATGACGCTGAGATGGCTGTGCATTGATATGACACTGATATGGCTGTGCATTGCTTTAGTTACGCTATGTTTTCTTACATGCGATGTCAAAAGACCACACGAAGGTGCTGCTTGATCTATTTAAGTGGGGGCGGGGTGTGAGGAGGAGAGTCCGAGCCACCCGCCCGGCTTTCATGACCATGTAACATTAACCTCACGGTGACGCATGCAAAGGAAGGACTTTAAAAGTGGCGCGACCTGCGTTCTGAGACGTTTCTGGCGGCCACGTCCGCGATCTGGTGGGGAGTCAGGCCGCCCAGACCATGCGCCATCGTGATCACCACCTCCGCTGTGATGCGGGTCGAGGGGGCGTCCCCGAGCTCCCGGTCGCGCCATTATCCCGTCATCCGCTTGTGAATGGAAGAATACCGTACCTCCACCTTTATGCGGCAATTAAAACACCATTATTCTATGACTGATAGCCTCCGGGCTTTTCCGGTTCAGCGGGCGTGCTTCCGGTAGTCGTGGCGGGGCTGCGCCACCGGCTGATTTGTGGATGCTGCGAATATGACGCTGCCGTTCTGCTGAAATTCGGCGGGTGTGATGTGTGCCTGTTGAATGAGGCGGTTGTGACGGTGTCCACGTGATCGACACAGCAGTTGTGGACGTCTGCCTGGCGCATGAGGCGGTTTTGACGGTAGTCCACGTGATCGGACACAGCAGTTGTGACGTCTGCCTGGCGCATGAGGTGGTTTTGACGGTGTCCACGTGATCGACACAGCAGTTGTTACGTCTGCCTGGCGCATGAGACGGTTGCGGTGCCATCCGTCTGGTGGATACAGCGGTTGAGCCGCTGTTTGCTTGGCGGATAGGTGTGCTTTGTGAGTCGCCCTCCTTTTGAGCCAACCGACCGATCTTTCCGCCCACTGCTCTGTCCTCACAATTCCGACGTTCTTAAGTTGGTAAAGGTATCGGTTCCCCCTTGGTTACGCCGATATCTGCCTATTTCCGTTTTGAACCTCTGCTTTGCTTCGTCCTGGTCGCGCTCGGCAGGTGACAGGTCGGGCGGCGCGATGCAAGAGAGCCCCTCTTTAGTTACAACCTGGGGAGCGGCGGGTGTCGCCGGCAGTGACACGGTTCGCCCGTCCCGCGCGCGCCAACCGGCTAGCCCTCGGTGAGGGATCCGAACGGCCACTGCTCCCCCTCCGGCGCGCTCCTCCCCTCCCATACATGCCGCCAACAAAAAACCTAATTACTCCGGTGAATAGCATTGATTTGTGTTGACGGGCTTTTTGACCAGGGCCGATGCGCGGGAGCGGCCCGGTGAGCCCTGCGTCAGATCCGAGGCCGCGTTAGATTCAGTCTTAACCACCGGCGATCGCTCTCAGTCATAGAAAATTAAGCACTTTGTTTCGGCCCTTTGAGTGTGGCGCGGGTCATTTGCGGCTCATTCAGAGCTGCCGTGGGATAGTCCAGGACTGAGACGGGCGGCGGCGGTGACCGTGGCAGGTGCGGGTCGGCCTCCTCAGCAGTCGGCCCTCTGCCGTCGGACGAGCACCTAGCCCGACGGCCTACCCGCCACTCATAACGGGGGGGGGACGGGGGGGGGGGGCGGGTTCCTTGTGCGCGGTAGGATGGTGCCTCACCACGGAGAGCGCGCACCAACAGGTACCAACCAACTCCGCCGGAACGTCGCCCAACCACGGACCTAGAGGCGGTCCTGCCGCCCCGATGAGGCATATTTATGTGCGGCATGAGTCAGCCTGATAGTCAATGGTATTTCCGTAACTCTTTGTCCTGTAGTCAGAGTGAAGTTCTGAGGAGTGGTGATGGCAAAAGATGCTAATGCTTCTTAGAAACATGCAACAAGTGATATAGTTCAGTCATTTCATTTGCTCCACCAAAGCGTGCGCTGATCTTTGGTTCCGTATAGAATTTGCAAGGCTGGGGCTCCTCTTCGAGTTATTGTGGTGTTCCTACGTTTTATTTCCTTTGGGAGCGTCAATACTCAGCAATACGACGAGCAGCGCGTGCTGCCAAGGTTTTCCTTGGCTCGACAAGCGACAATCTATGTTGTGATGAGGCTCTCCCGGGGAGACATGTTTCAAATACAGATAACAAGGCCTGAATGCCAACAATCAGCGGAGCGCAACTTTAAATTCCGTCGGGCACCGAGCCTCTTTGTCGCTCGCTGTGTCGCCGAATACATCCTTCAGCGCATCAATGAGTCGGGAGCCTTGCCGTAGATGTGAATGTGAATCCTTCAATTTTGTTTAACTTCCGAACTTGGGACGCCTGTCCAGAGCGTCCTGCAAGCCCCGTACAAATGGCCGCACACCACCAGGTGACAATTGCTACTCACGTGTCTCTGGGCCTTGCTAGCTCTACAGGCAAGGTTGATGCGCGCCTTCCATCGGAATCCACGGAATTCCACTGACTTTCACCGCAATCCCAGCGGCTGGAGCGGCGTTTTTTCCCTGTTGACGCCCGCTTGGCGCCCCACGCCAAGCGCTGGAAGCGGGAATTAGAGGGCCAGGGGAGCTCGGCTGCAGCGTCGGGCTAGCCACAGCTCTCCAGCTGGTTTGGCCGAGCGCGTTCAACTGGACGTCCTCTGATGGCCGCTCCGTGAGGAGAAGGCTGCGCAGTGTGACCTGGCCGCCGCTGGGTCGTTGGGTCGGGTCGGACGCGCCCAGCTCGCCCGTCCCCTAAGGCCAGGTGGCCTGTTCCCTACGCCCAACTCGCCGATCCCCCATGTCCAGATCGCCGGTGCCCCAACGGCCAGCTCGTCGGTCCCCCTAAGGCCAGCTCGCCGGTTCTCTGCGCCCAGCTCTCCGGTCTCTCGGCGACCCACTCGCCGGTTCCTCTAAGGACAGCTTGCCGGTCCCCCTAAGGCCAGCCCGCCGGTTCCCCTAAGGCCAGCCCGCCGGTTCTCTACGCCCATCTCGCTGGTCTCTCGGCGACCAACTCGCCGGTTCCCCTAAGGCCAGCTCGCCGGTCCCGCTAAGGCCAGCTCGCCGGTCCCCTAAGGCCAGCCCGCCGGTTCTCTACGCCCAGCCCGCCGGTCTCTCGGCGACCAACTCGCCGGTCCCCCTAAGGCCAGCTCGCCGGTTCTCTACGCCCAGCTCGCCGGTCTCTCAGCGACCAACTCGCCGGTTCCCCTAAGGCCAGCTCGCCTGTCCCGCTAAGGCCAGCCCGCCGCTCCCTCTTCGGCCAGCTCGCCGGTCCGTGCACTATTTAATCAATTAGCGAGCGATCGCGAGCTGACGTCGCCGAGCTGTGGTCTGAGTGCCGAGCTATGGTCTGGGTGCCGAGCTGTGGTCTGAGTGCCGAGTTGTGGTCTGAGTGCTGACAAAATTGCTGTCCGACAAATTAGCGACACGCTATTGGCCGCGCTCCCTGTCTCGATATTAATTAGGCGTCGGATCCCCGGCTGGAAATTAATGAGTTAACTGCGGTGCGTGCGCGAGCGGGTCTCTTCTGAACGCGTGTGCCGTGCGGTCGGCGATTGAAACGCCAGAATGACGCCGCGTGGCATGGTGGGATTCCTCTGTGCTTTGAGGCAATTAGTTCGAAAGGCTTGTGTCACTAGGGAGAAAACATCGCGTTGAAACTTTGATTGCGCCGCGCGTGAGCTATCATTAACTTAATGGTGTATTTGTCGGCTGGCGGGGGGCGCCTGCCAATGGAAGCTGTCTGAAGAGCGTGGCGTGGAAGCGCAGCGTGCTGACGCGGAGCCAGTGCGCGCTCTTGTTGACCGCTACCGACCTTTGGCGCCAGCAGGCGGACCCCCGGCTGGTGGAAAGCCCGCGGCACAGTGGCAACGTTATCACAGCCGGCGACTTTGGGCGGACCGAACTGCACGGCCCAACACTGAGCGCGCGCTGCTGTAATTGCGACGCAAAGGACATGAGTCGATACATGGCGAGGAATATTTCAATTGTCGGTCATTTGCTAACGGGCTTAGTTAATGAAGCTGCACTGCAGTGCTCATGCTTGGGCATTTAACCGCTCACTATGCGCGTTTACCGGACCTGTTCGTGGTGCTCCGGATGCACAACGTTGTCGAGCCAATATGGGCTATGAAGTCGCGTTTAGCAGGCCTATTCGTGGCGCTCCGGACGCACAACGTTGGCGAGCTAATATGGGCTATGAAGTCGCGTTTAGCAGGTCTATTCGTGGTGCTCCGGACGCACAACGTTGGCGAGCCAATATGGGCTGTGAAGTCGTGTTTCGTTCATGTGCTGGCGCTCTGCACGGCACCACTCACGAGCTGATTTACCGCCAAATTGCCGGGTCTGATACTGCAGGGATGTGTACGCCATTACAGAGCTGAGATCCGTATCGGGTTGCAGACCGAGTAGTCCACTGAAGCCACCGCTGTCAGAGAGGAAGGAGAAAAGCCATCATCTTGTTGTCAGAGTGCACGGCCGACGCCGCGGAGCGCCCGGACGGGTGATCTAACACAGGTGGTTGGCCGGACGTATAAGGGACGCAGCCACAGCAGGGCCGTGCAGGAAGTCACAGTCGAGTGTCAGGACGAATGGAGGAGGGAAAGGGGCACTACTGGGTAACCATAGCCATAGGGAATAGGTCAGGTTGGGTTGGACACAATTATAGAAAATGACGCAAAATTACGGTGCGTAAGAATTATAGCAAATTCCTGGGTAATGAATGCATGGGTTTGCGTATGGTTAAAACGTTTACAAAATATCTGGCTGGTATTTAAAAAAATGCTGCACATTTTTACTGCTTACACTTCCTTTAGTTACCACTCACACTACTTTTACAGTTGTCAATGCGGGAGGGCAAATTTGGGTGTAAACCTTCCTGAAACGTTTCCACGAATTTGAATTAAAGTGCTGTGAAATGCAAACGAGTGGATACAACTGATTAGGAATGGGTATTGTTTGGGCATGAGCCGGTACCATAGCCAGTACCATAGCGAGTACGCATGAGCCGGTACCATAGCCAGTACCATAGCGAGTACGCATGAGCCGGTACCATGGCAGCGGGTGGTTATAGGGAATGTCACCCGTGAAGACCTCTCGCGTCAGAAGGTGTGAGGGGCACATTCGGGCGGTGCTTCTTGTGTGCTAGTATATCCATCGTCATGTGTTATGACATTCTGGGATGGACTGAATGGCGCTTGGCTTTTAGCCACGCACGCGGCACGATCCGAATTATATCCTTGTGATTGCTGAGTTTGAACCAGGGTCTCTTGACTGCGAGTCCAGCACGCTGCCAACTGAGCTAACCGGCGAGGGGTCGTCTCGGGTGGAAGTCTGAAAATTGTTCCCTCTGTGACGCAGCTGTGTGTCAGGACGTGTGAGAGAGCTCAGCCACCCTCGCCGGGCTGGCAGTCTGTCGTTGCTCTGCACGGCTGCCGGCCATAGCCCGCAGAGCCGACCGAGGTGACAGCATCGACACGGGATTCAGACGTTTTGCCCAAGGCCGGCCGGGCCATTAGCGCTCCAGTCGGGAGCAACGAGCCGGCCTGCACGGAGCGGCCTGACACGGCCAAGGCCGGCGCGGCCCGTCCCGTGGTCCGGCCCCCTCCCACCCGCCGCGCGACGCCGGCCTCGGCGGCCGCTCGTCCGCAGAGCCGCGGCCGCGACGCGGCAGGGCGCTCCGCGCTGGGACGCGGCGGGCGACCGGACAGGTATTCACGCTCGCCGG
>NW_023596576.1:1098561-1106061 GCF_011947565.3 Pollicipes pollicipes | reverse complement strand
AAGCTTGAGCTTGGATGACTTGAGCTCACAAGAGCCACCAGAACGAATGTAGCATAGTAATACATTTCGAAGTGTGATTGACAGACAAGCAGCTTAGAAACCTTTGGATGCCGTTTCCTGCGGTAAATGAGCGTTCGTTGCCGACTACGAACAAAATGCCATCGACATGACCTTGATGATCATAGACCGTCATGATCAAAAACTTGGGTTTCAGGAAACATGTACGAATGGCGTAAACCCGGTCGTCTAAAATCTTTCACCAATGTGCGCATGGCCCCGGGCTCCCACAGTAATTTTGAATTTTAACATTAGGCTTATGGCAATGCATGACAAAATTGCCTCCAAAAGTTGAATTACGTTTAGAACATTCCATCATTTTCGATAAGTGGCGCCTCTATCCCTGCCTTTTCCGAACGATTCGGATGCGTACTTGGCGCGACCGCGGCACTTTGGTGTTCATGCAGGATACTGTGCGCGCTCTGGCGTTCGTGCAGAATACTGTATGCGCTCTACTGTCCGTGCAGGATACTGTGTGCGCTCTACTGTCCGTGCAGGATACTGTGTGCGCTCTAGTGTCCGTGCAGGATACTGTGCGCGCTCTGGCGTTCGTGCAGAATACTGTATGCGCTCCACTGTCCGTGCAGGATACTGTGTGCGCTCTACTGTCCGTGCAGGATACTGTGTGCGCTCTAGTGTCCGTGTAGGATACTGTGCGCGCTCTGGTGTCCGTGCAGAATACTGTATGCGCTCTACTGTCCGTGCAGGATACTGTGTGCGCTCTATGTCCGTGCAGGACTGTGTGCGCTCTACTGTCCGTGCAGGATACTGTGTGCGCTCTAGTGTCCGTGTAGGATACTGTGCGCGCTCTGGCGTCCGTGCAGAATACTGTATGCGCTCTACTGTCCGTGCAGGATACTGTGTGCGCTCTACTGTCCGTGCAGGATACTGTGCGCTCTACTGTCCGTGCAGGATACTGTGTGCGCTCTAGTGTCCGTGTAGGATACTGTATACGCCCTGGTGTCCGTGCATGATACTGTATGCGCTCTGGTGTCCGTGCATGATACTGTACGTGCTGTGATGTCCATGCAGGATAATGTATGCGCTCTGGTGTTCGTGTAGGATGCTGTATGCTCTCTGGTGTTCGTGTAGGACGCGGTATGCACTCTGGTGTTCGTGTATAATACTGTATGGGTTATGTACGTGAGTAGAACTGTATTTTTTTCAGCGTGGTAGTTTTTGTTTCGGATGATGGGCCGACGTCGCTTTCCGTTCGAGGCAGTCCGGTAGCCTCTTGCCAAAACTGGGCCTGAATTATATTCTACCGAACTGTATCTAGATTGTGAGCATCCGATTCGGGGTGGAAGGTTTTCTAAAATTGGCCTTTAGGATACCAGATTTTCAACTTAAAAGCGGGTTAAAATTGCTGTATCCATTTCAATCTTCAAAGCCCATGCTTATTGCTCTCAGTATGACTTTGTTCAACTGAACTTACTTTGGTTGCATCCATTTGCGGCCGAACTATTCGTTCAGCACACTACGTAGCTTAACTGCTGTTGTACTTTGGTATGAGAGTGGTAGCGTTAGATGGTATGGCGCAGGTGGTGTGAAGGCGTATAGCGTCACAATCCAATAAGAGTGCACCTTTGATTTTCGTTTTTCAGTGCATCGGAATCCTCGCAGACGACAGTTTCGGCGCATGACATGAACTAGGTCACGGCAGTAGCGTCGAAGCGCAGTTGCAGCATATGGCGGCGAATCGGTTAAGGTCTTTCAAGCATCTGTTTTATAATTGACCTGCAGGGCGGCACACTGGTGGGGATCTTTGCACGCGCTCCATGATTAGCGAGTTGTTTGCGTTGCCGATGCCATCCTGACCGCTAATGCCGTGCCTTCTGTGTTGGGCAGCCCAAGAACTAGCCCTCTGAGCTCCTGCCGCACCTGATGATGAAACTCCGTGTACCCGCCGAACCACTACGGCTACAGCGGCGGCAGCGGCGGGCCCGGCGGTGGTGGTGGCGGTGGCGGCAGTGGCGCTGGTGGCAACGTCGGCGGTGGCGGAGGCGGCGGCGGCGGGGGTGGGTTCCCCGGCGCGCCGCGGGGCTCCGCCGGCCCGCAGAGTCCTATGCTGAGCGCCGGCAAGATGGCGCTGACGATGAACATGAGCCAGGTGAACATGATGAGCCGGCTGGGCCCTCTGGGAGGCGGTCCGGGCGCTGCCGACGAGAGCGAGCCCAAGGTGTGCGCCGGCTGCGGCCAGCGCATCGTGGAGAAGACGATGCTCCACTCGATGGAGCGCTTCTGGCACGAGGCGTGTCTGCGCTGCACCTGCTGCGGCACCAACCTGGCCGACAGCGCCTCCTGCTTCATCAAGTCAGGCATGATCCTCTGCAAGCCGGACTACGTCAGGTGGGTGGTACGCCGCCAGGCCGGGACAGGACATCCCCGGCTTCCCATCAGTGGCTGGTCGGTGACTTAAGCAGCCGCTTAATACCAACGGAAATTATCCCAATCCTATGACTGCGGCGACCACAGGGTGATGGCTTATGCCGAACGCCTGGTGTCTTGTGGCTAGTACTGGGGTTTGCAAGCACCGGGACTGCGCGGATGGCAGATGCACGCGCACCAAGCACGTGTGTAATGTCCTGGGCACGAACCTGGCGTTGGTGGAGCTTCCCTCGGCTGGACCCAGTCCGCGGACTGACAGCAAATGCAGAGCGATCGCCCTGCCCCGGAACTAAATGCTGATTATAAAATGGTTGAGACTCTGAATTAAGTAGATTAGGTGGGCGTTTGCTAGGGCACGTTTCACGCGTCTTTTGCCGCCGCCCGCCCCGAGTAACTCAGGAACCTATCAACCAGTCGAGGTGACCCAAGCGGCAAAAGATGCTCCTGGATCGTACGATCACGGTGTATGTCCATTTGTTGGCGTTGAAATGACTGATGACGTCACAGTTCAGGTCAAAGAAACAAACTAGATTCGAAAGTTTTTCGAGATACACTCAGATTTCTGCTACGTGAAATATGTACCTTTGCATATGTTCACAGACACCGTCCTATATCAGAGCAAGTTGTGTCGAGAGATTTCCATAGCTTTTTCCTTTAGCTCAGTTGTATGCACCCATGCGCTTTGATGCTGTTAATAGCCCTAAAAATAGATAGATGTGCCGTATCTATAGCGGGCGTTTAACACCTAAACATGCATTGCGGGACAGGGGTGGCCGAAGGGCCAAGATGCGGCACCGCGGGTTTAGAGGTCAGGGCAGCATTTTCAAGCGGGCCCTCTTGACAAACTAAGGCTTTCTCGCAGATGGCGTCCTGAGGGTACTGGCCTGTGTTTGTTCTCAGCTTAGGCTGAAAGAACGCAAGTAGACCTACACAGCATCATTTTTTTCTACTTCTCAAAACTATATATGTCGTTTCTCTCTAACTCGATAACCATTTGCAGTCGACGCGCCCAAAAGCTCCAACTTGGAAAAGAGAACATCGCGAGGGCTGATTTTAGACAGAAATCGCCTTAACATTTCTAATTGTTGTATTGTTAATAAGTCATGCATCGGGAGAGTTATTGTTGAAAGTTAGCGGGCTTATTATTATTGGCTGAACAATAAGCAAACGTTTGGAAACCGTGTGCATATTTTGGTTTAGAATTGTTCCTTGGGTTTTCATTTGTTCTGCAAGCAGCCACGTTCGAGGCTATTGTACGTGTTCCAAGTAGGCGGCCTGGAGCTCTGACCATCTGGTCTTCACTGGCCTCGGCTCACGAAAAGGGAGGAGCCTATTAATGCGCTTGCTTACATCCATATGACGCCGAACGAAAGGCTTATTTAACGATTCCAACACGACATAGCTGTTACCGGCATGTGAAGGACATTAAGATACCATGACAGTTTGTCATGAAATACGGTTCATGTCATTCCGGCGTGCATGATTCTGTGTGGTTTGAAAAACCTAGGTTTGCTCTTTATAAGCCCAAATAAGGTACGTTTATATTTGGAAAACACGTACTGTTGCAGCACATATATGAAAATTTGAGAAGTTGGTTTTATGCCTATGGTTAAACACCGCCGCTATCGGGGTACGTTTTTAGCATGGTTGTAAAGAGGTAGTCTCTGCTTGAAAACACTCGTTTTGAAACATGTCATGCAACAGACTAGTCCATTCGCTGTTTGCAAGAAGAAGTGCTTGGACAAGCTTCATTGTGAAGTTAAATTACCGCGCGCTTCAATAACTGCGTGAGCTGCATACCCTGTAAGAACCGACCGCAGCAACCTTCCCATTTTTAACGCGACTTAAGAGGTCACCGGTCGAACCTAACAGGCCACCAGTCGACCTGAAAGGTCACCAGTCGAGCTGAGACGGCTTAGCAGAGCACCACTGTGACGTCCGCAGCATATCAAAGCCGCACGCTCGAACTACTCCCGTCTGTGTATGTAATATATGCATCGTGCAGCCCAACCACTTGCGCTGTTATGACAATACCCCAACCATTACCACGCGGCCCCCGCCTAAAAGTGGCCTCAGAAAGCTACCAAGCTTTCCAAGTGCTCCATATGACTCATTGTCCTGCCCTGGACATTGACCCTGGACCAAACCCTCCAACTGTGGCCCTTGGAGCCAAAAAAAATCTTACGAAACTAGTGCATTCGACATACTCCCCTTTGCGGAAACTAGATGGTACTAACAGGCGAGAATGTTTTACTGAAATCGTGGGTCAATATCGGAGGTGTTAAATGACACAACGATACGAAACTCATACAGATGCGGCCAAATTTCGGCTTAAATTTTAGGCTTTGTTTAAATTTTTGCTTCAAATTTGTTTGAATTTAAAAAACAGCAGCCCTATACGTAATTAAGTTTCCAAGCTCAGTCGGCGGAGGCCTTCTATATCTAAATTTTTGTGTATGTGTAGCTACCAAACATTCAGTTAGGTTTAAAAAAGAGACTCCCAACATTCGGCGGAGGAGAGCAAAGGACAGTCTTTCTCCCTGTCTACCGGACGAGAGGACAACTGCTCACTCTGCTCCCCGTCCTCCTTCTACGTCGCCTCTCGCATAGTCAAGACGGGTCCATATTGGAAGTATGAGTTCAAGTTCAATGCAAACACGATGCATGTTTCATAGACCGATTTTGGAGGCATTGAAAAGTATTTATTGTAGGATATCTACAGTTTATAGCCGTAAATGGTACATTAAATTTGTGTCTTTCGAGGAAAAACCCAAACGTAGCCAGTAAATGACACTGCGGTTTTGTGTCGCCAAGATACAGTTCCACATAATCATGAGTGCACAGTAAACACACTATCAGGAAACAGCAGCTTTCAGCGTCTGATGGTGTGAAGTTATGTTGTCATATCCTGGGCTGAACTAGACGAACTTGACCCTACTGCGAGGCTGATAATGCCAACTGAAGGTGATGAGCTGAGCGAAGTCCGTGAACGCAGCATGCCTGAACGTCAGGTGGAATCTGAACCAATTTCGTTTAAAGGAAGTGAATTTGGACGCTATTACGACGTGATCTCGGAAGACCTCACATGTTAAACGATAGTGAACAATTACACATAATTAAAACTCTTAAGCCCTACATCCCTCAAGAAACACCGTCGTAGGTTGGACAGGCCTGAAAGCCAAAACCTATGTTGTCGGTCAATTTAATGATGCATTTTTACTCGACCTAGGATAACCCATGCCCACTGTTCGACAAGATTTGTGCCGAACGCTTAATATATTCCAAAAATATGCGTCCCTGCCTGTTTTTATGAAATTATGGTGCAAAATGCCAACGGCGTAGGGGGGGTAAAAATATCCCGGGAAGTGGCATACCAACACCGTGCCAATTAACAGCCGCGCCCGCGGCCGTACATCCTCTGGCAGGACGTGTCTGTAGGACACGTATCCCTGTGGTCCACATTGTCATGTAATGGGCCGTATACAGTGAGCGTCTGTCAGGGAAAAAAAGTCCTACAGTTGGATACCGTTGGTTTTTTTAAAGCACGCGACACGAGGCAGCTGACACACGAACGTTCCTTTTCCCCCAAGCCGCAAATGCGCTGACTTGCCGGCCCATAGCTCTAACATCCCCGTGGCAACGCCGTTTTACGTAATACGCTGTGTTGACGCCTGTTTCTGTGCCAGAAGTGTTTCTCAGTAAAGCATTGTCTTTCTCCTTTGGGGAACCCTCGCTGCACAGAAAATGGCCCCGGCTGTTCTAATGCGTTTACGGCTGATTGGAGTGCTACTCCTTGCGCCATTTTCCCAATTGAGCTCATTGCAGTCCACTTTACTCGCCCAGTTACCTCCAGCCTACGTTAATATCCAGTCGATATCTTTGACAATGCTGCAGCGCACCAGTACCATCAAGCTCACCAAGGGTCACCCAGACGGGACCAGATGCGGTTTCGCTAGCGGCGTCTGTAGTCGTGACGGTCTGTGTGTGACTGTGAGCCGCCGCCGGACGCTGCTGAGCCGACGGTGCTCGGCGGCTGGCGCGCCGCCGTTCGCCGCAGCGTGCAGCGCGAGCGTCGCCGATGCCGCGCCCACAATGAACAGCCGGCGAAATTGGAGGAGGCAGCGACGACGGCCGCATTTCGCTACCGCCGATAATCCGGTTTGCCTTTTAATGTCCCGAGGGCCCACCGAGTCGGCCGGCCGTATTAGGCCAATTACGGGAATCGCCGGGGATCGCCGTCCCGAACACGACGGGCCCCGGTAATTTCCGGCAAATTTGCCGCCAAATAATGGCAACTGGTGATGGTCTGTGGTGCGGAGTCCGTGTCTATCGCTGTCATCTAGTGGTGCTGCTGCTGTCACGGCAGGCGCGCGCTGGACCGCGGCCGCTTAGTGCCCGCCGCCGTCTAATGCTGGGTGTTCGCCCGAGCCGTTCTCGCGGGGATGGCAAGTGGGGCGGGTTGCGCTTGCAATCCGCGTCGGCTGACGGGGGTCTGAACGCTGGGTCGGGAAGGTACGCCAGGCGGTGCTAGTCATGCCTGGAAATTTTTGGTTTTGCTACGTTTTTGTTGCAGAAAGCCGAGGACAAATAGTGTGATCACGGACCTTGTATATTAGCTCGTGTAGTATTATAGAGTAGCTCTTAACTATACTGTTGGCCTCTTAACTTAGTAACATACGGCAGCCATAGGGCTGTCGTTGACGTCTTTATTTCAGCAGCAGCGTTTCACAAATCCTTCTGACTCTTTGCGGCATCATATCCCATGCAGCTACGCCAAATTGGAGATGTAGAGGAACTGACAAGCAAACGGCGTCGATAGCTGGTTCGGAATGAATTTGTAGCTGTGATTGTGTTTACTGGTGCTCGGGCTGCGTTCCCCATGCGATTGGCGGCGGTCATGGTCGCCCTCTCTCGCGCGCAAGTCTGCTCTGGTGCCTGCCGCAGCTCGGCTTTGTGTACAGGTTTATCGGATGAGTACCGAGCGTATCGCCATCATCATCATAATTTTGTGCCGGACAGTCACAGCTCTCAGCTTTGCACGCGGTTAGACTTCCG
>NW_023596576.1:1072203-1097561 GCF_011947565.3 Pollicipes pollicipes | reverse complement strand
CTTCCGAACTTGGGACGCCTGCCAGAGCGTCCTGCAAGCCCCGTGCAAATGGCCGCACACCACCAGGTGACAATTGCTACTCACGTGTCTCTGGGCCTTGCTAGCTCTACAGGCAAGGTTGATGCGCGCCTTCCATCGGAATCCACGGAATTCCACTGACTTTCACCGCAATCCCAGCGGCTGGAGCGGCGTTTTTTCCCTGTTAACGCCCGCTTGGCGCCCCACGCCAAGCGCTGGAAGCGGGAATTAGAGGGCCAGGGGAGCTCGGCTGCAGCGTCGGGCTAGCCACAGCTCTCCAGCTGGTTTGGCCGAGCGCGTTCAACTGGACGTCCTCTGATGGCCGCTCCGTGAGGAGAAGGCTGCGCAGTGTGACCTGGCCGCCGCTGGGTCGTTGGGTCGGGTCGGACGCGCCCAGCTCGCCCGTCCCCTAAGGCCAGGTGGCCTGCTCCCTACGCCCAACTCGCCGATCCCCCATGTCCAGATCGCCGGTGCCCCAACGGCCAGCTCGTCGGTCCCCCTAAGGCCAGCTCGCCGGTTCTCTGCGCCCAGCTCTCCGGTCTCTCGGCGACCCACTCGCCGGTTCCTCTAAGGACAGCTTGCCGGTCCCCCTAAGTCCAGCCCGCCGGTTCCCCTAAGGCCAGCCCGCCGGTTCTCTACGCCCATCTCGCTGGTCTCTCGGCGACCAACTCGCCGGTTCCCCTAAGGCCAGCTCGCCGGTCCCGCTAAGGCCAGCTCGCCGGTCCCCTAAGGCCAGCCCGCCGGTTCTCTACGCCCAGTCCGCCGGTCTCTCGGCGACCAACTCGCCGGTCCCCCTAAGGCCAGCTCGCCGGTTCTCTACGCCCAGCTCGCCGGTCTCTCAGCGACCAACTCGCAGGTTCCCCTAAGGCCAGCTCGCCTGTCCCGCTAAGGCCAGCCCGCCGCTCCCTCTACGGCCAGCTCGCCGGTCCGTGCACTATTTAATCAATTAGCGAGCGATCGCGAGCTGACGTCGCCGAGCTGTGGTCTGAGTGCCGAGCTGTGGTCTGGGTGCCGAGCCGTGGTCTGAGTGCCGAGTTGTGGTCTGAGTGCTGACAAAATTGCTGTCCGACAAATTAGCGACACCGCTATTGGCCGCGCTCCCTGTCTCGATATTAATTAGGCGTCGGATCCCGGCTGGAAATTAATGAGTTAACTGCGGTGCGTGCGCGGAGCGGGTCTCTTCTGAAACGCGTGTGCCGTGCGGTCGGCGATTGAAACGCCAGAATGACGCCGCGTGGCATGGTGGGATTCCTCTGTGCTTTGAGGCAATTAGTTCGAACGGCTTGTGTCACTAGGGAGAAACATCGCGTTGAAAACTTTGATTGCCGGCCGCGCGTGAGCTATCATTAACTTAAGGTGTGTATTGTTCGGCTGGCGGGGGGCGCCTGCCAATGGAAGCGTCTGAAGAGCGTGGGCGTGGAAAGCGCAGCGTGCTGACGCGGAGCCAGTGCGCGCTCTTGTTGACCGCTACCCGACCTTTGCGCCAGCAGGCGGACCCCGGCTGGTGGGAAAGCCCCGCGGCACAGTGGCAACGTTATCACAGCCGGCGACTTTGGGCGGACCGAACTGCACGGCCCAACACTGAGCGCGCGCTGCTGTAATTGCGACGCCAAAGGACATGAGTCGGTACATGGGCGAGGGAATATTTCAATTGTCGGTCATTTGCTAACGGGCTTAGTTAATGAAGCTGCACTGCAGTGCTCATGCTTGGGCATTTAACCGCTCACTATGCGCGTTTACCGGACCTGTTCGTGGTGCTCCGGATGCACAACGTTGTCGAGCCAATATGGGCTATGAAGTCGCGTTTAGCAGGCCTATTCGTGGCGTTCCGGACGCACAACGTTGGCGAGCCAATATGGGCTATGAAGTCGCGTTTAGCAGGCCTATTCGTGGTGCTCCGGACGCACAACGTTGGCGAGCCAATATGGGCTGTGAAGTCGTGTTTCGTTCATGTGCTGGCGCTCTGCACGGCACCACTCACGAGCTGATTTACCGCCAAATTGCCGGGTCTGATACTGCAGGGATGTGTACGCCGTTACAGAGCTGAGATCCGTATCGGGTTGCAGACCGAGTAGTCCACTGAAGCCACCGCTGTCAGAGAGGAAGGAGAAAAGCCATCATCTCGTTGTCAGAGTGCACGGCCGACGCCGCGGAGCGCCCGGACGGGTGATCTAACACAGGTGGTTGGCCAGACGTATAAGGGACGCAGCCACAGCAGGGCCGTGCAGGAAGTCACAGTCGAGTGTCAGGACGAATGGAGGAGGGAAAGGGGCACTACTGGGTAACCATAGCCATAGGGAATAGGTCAGGTTGGGTTGGACACAATTATAGAAAATGACGCAAAATTACGGTGCGTAAGAATTATAGCAAATTCCTGTGTAATGAATGCATGGGTTTGCGTATGGTTAAAACGTTTACAAAATATCTGGCTGGTATTTAAAAAATGCTGCACATTTTTACTGCTTACACTTCCTTTAGTTACCACTCACACTACTTTTACAGTTGTCAATGCGGGAGGGCAAATTTGGGTGTAACCTTCCTGAAAACGTTTCCACGAATTTGAATTAAAGTGCTGTGAAATGCAACGAGTGGATACAACTGATTAGGAATGGGTATTGTTTGGGCATGAGCCGGTACCATAGCCAGTACCATAGCGAGTACGCATGAGCCGGTACCATAGCCAGTACCATAGCGAGTACGCATGAGCCGGTACCATGGCAGCGGGTGGTTATAGGGAATGTCACCCGTGAAGACCTCTCGCGTCAGAAGGTGTGAGGGGCACATTCGGGCGGTGCTTCTTGTGTGCTAGTATATCCATCGTCATGTGTTATGGCATTCTGGGATGGACTGAATGGCGCTTGGCTTTTAGCCACGCACGCGACACGATCCGAATTATATCCTTGTGATTGCTGAGTTTGAACCAGGGTCTCTTGACTGCGAGTCCAGCACGCTGCCAACTGAGCTAACCGGCGAGGGGTCGTCTCGGGTGGAAGTCCGAAAATTGTTCCTTCTGTGACACAGCTGTGTGTCAGGACGTGTGAGAGAGCCCAGCCACCCTCGCCGGGCTGGCAGTCTGT
Source organism: Pollicipes pollicipes (assembly GCF_011947565.3). Classification (NCBI taxonomy): domain Eukaryota; kingdom Metazoa; phylum Arthropoda; class Thecostraca; order Pollicipedomorpha; family Pollicipedidae; genus Pollicipes; species Pollicipes pollicipes. The sequence continues at coordinate 1,094,466 of NW_023596576.1, read as the reverse complement.
CGTTGCTCTGCACGGCTGCCGGCCATAGCCCGCAGAGCCGACCGAGGTGACAGCATCGACACGGGATTCAGACGTTTTGCCCAAGGCCGGCCGGGCCATTAGCGCTCCAGTCGGGAGCAACGAGCCGGCCTGCACGGAGCGGCCTGACACGGCCAAGGCCGGCGCGGCCCGTCCCGTGGTCCGGCCCCCTCCCACCCGCCGCGCGACGCCGGCCTCGGCGGCCGCTCGGTCCGCAGAGCCGCGGCCGCGACGCGGCAGGGCGCTCCGCGCTGGGACGCGGCGGGCGGACCGGACAGGTATTCACGCTCGCCGGCGTCCAACGTCTCTTCGGTTACCATAAAGCCCGGACCATACTACTACAGTTCCAGCTGATTGTCAAGACTAGTTGTTGCGAATTTTGAACGTCTTTACATACATGCTCTCGCTTCTGCCGATATCTCTGTTCTCTGTAGGCCTCTTTATCTCCATTCCATTTCCTCCATCATGTGTCATTCCCGCACTCTTCTGCTCTCTCCTCTTTCCGTGTGACTGTCCTTGCTTGTGTCTGTCTGTGTCTGTCCTTCCTTCTGAGTATTATTCTGTCTCTGTCTCTGTCTCTGTCTCTGCGCCTGTCTCCGTATCTGCCTCTCTGTCTTTGTCTCTGCGTCTCTGTCTGTGTGTTCGTCTCTGTGTCTGTCTCTGTGTCTGTCTCTGTGTCTGTCTCTGTGTCTCTTTGTCTCCTGTCTCCCTGTCTCCCTGTCTCTGTCTCTGTCTCTCTTCTCTGACTCTGTCTCTGTCTCTGTCTCTGTCTATGTCTATGCCTCTGTCTCTGTCTCTGTCTCTGTTCTGCTCTGCCTCTGCTCTGCCTCTGCCTCTGCCTCTGCCTCTCTCTCTTTTCTTTCTCTTTCTCTCTCTCCCTCTCTCTCTCTCCCCTCTCTCTCTCTCTCCTGCTTTCTCTTTCTCTTCTCTTTTTCTTCATCTCTCACTCTCTCTCTCCTCTCTCTCCCCCCTCTCTTCTCTCTCTCTTCTTCTCTCTCTCTCTCTCTCTCTCTCTCTCTCTTCTCTCTCCCTCTCTCTCTCTTCTTCCTCTCTCTCTCTCTCTCCTCTCTCTCTCATCTCTCTCTCTCTCTCTCTCTCTCCTCTCTCTCTCTCTCTACTCCTCTTCTCTCTCTCTCTCTTCTCTCTCTCTCCGCCCCCCTCTCACTCTCTCTCGTCCCCTGGAGTTTGGCTATAATAACCGGTCCCGGAGCGCCGCAAGAACCCTGTGCGATGATGATATTGCAACGATTCTCATTTGGTAAGGCTGTAAATTGCATCAATTTATCTCCATTAGTTATTAAAGTGTCGGATCCGCACATGGCGGTTGCAGCTCGGCCGTATACCTGCCGTGGGCTGCTGGGGCTGGCGGCCCCGCCGCCGCTGCCCGGCTCTCTCTGCCGGCAGATGCGGGCGGCCTGGGTGCAGCCGGCGCCGCCGCCGCGCTCGCCAGGTGCAGCCAGGGCGCGCCCCGGTCGCCATCCCCTCTGACGTGTGCCACTCTGCGATACGAGGGAGCGGGGAGAGCGCTGGAATGGATGCTGCTGAGCGCTGGAACCGATGCGAGAGGAGCACTGGGACATGCGGCTTGATGGGGCCGATGGCCCCAGACTGCTGATTGACTTAATGCAGATGAACTGATAACACTGTTCATTACATGAGGCCTCCGTTTGTCTGTGAAGTTAGCCGTTTAGGGTAAGGAAAGCTCACACGCAAAAGAATGTGCGGCCTGTAAAACAATGTTATTCCTCGGCTGTTTTCACTACGAAATGATCAGGCATGACCTTGATAGAGCCAATAACTTTTACTGCTGGTCAAGAGTCTTCAAAAGACGGAGTCAACTTTCATATATTTACTATGACTTATACGCAAAAGAATGTGCGGCCTGTAAAACAATGTTATTCCTCGGCTGTTTTCACTACGAAATGATCAGGCATGACCTTGATAGAGCCAATAACTTTTATTACTGGTCAAGAGTCTTCAAAAGACGGAGTCAACTGTCATATATTTACTTTGACTTATAGCCGCAAATGCATTTCGTAAGCTACGATACGCATACGTATACATACCTATATACGTATATACGTATACATACGCATACGTCTAATAATTTCCCGAGAGAGAATTGTGTTTGCCTGCTTAAAACGAGATATAACCTGTATGCCTTAACCGTCGCCCTGCGGGAGTTTTTTTCACCTACACCCAAAGAGGGATTCGGAGACCCCTAAGATCTTGACAATTACGCAAGCTAGAGCCACGGAGAAGCGGCGTTGGAAAGTTCTCGTCAAACGGCATCAGATGAGCGTGGCTGAACGGTAGTAAACGTAATCTTAAGCAGGTCAAAGGGGTCAACTTAGCACTCTCTAGACCCCTATTATCTCAAGAACTAAGCACGCTGCAGACACCCCTGAGTTGCTCCTGGAAAACACTGTCAGATGGGTACAAGTGGAATTCGACTCATGCGACCCATGATGTGTCATTTTAGGCCCAATTGGATGAATACTTTTGTCGCGTTTGGGCCTGTACGGCTGCATAAATAGCTAAATAATCCACATCAATGAGGAAGAGAGTGTAAGGAAGGTCTTCTCAACATGCTTAGCCTGTGCCCTGATGGTTCAGATGATTGGACTTTCAAATGGTCAAACCTGGTCTCAAAGGACACGATGTCGCCAAGCTTGAGCTTGGATGACTTGAGCTCACAAGAGCCACCAGAACGAATGTAGCATAGTAATACATTTCGAAGTGTGATTGACAGACAAGCAGCTTAGAAACCTTTGGATGCCGTTTCCTGCGGTAAATGAGCGTTCGTTGCCGACTACGAACAAAATGACATCGACATGACCTTGATGATCATAGACCGTCATGATCAAAAACTTGGGTTTCAGGAAACATGTACGAATGGCGTAAACCCGGTCGTCTAAAATCTTTCACCAATGTGCGCATGGCCCCGGGCTCCCACAGTAATTTTGAATTTTAACATTAGGCTTATGGCAATGCATGACAAAATTGCCTCCAAAAGTTGAATTACGTTTAGAACATTCCATCATTTTCGATAAGTGGCGCCTCTATCCCTGCCTTTTCCGAACGATTCGGATGCGTACTTGGCGCGACCGCGGCACTTTGGTGTTCATGCAGGATACTGTGCGCGCTCTGGCGTTCGTGCAGAATACTGTATGCGCTCTACTGTCCGTGCAGGATACTGTGTGCGCTCTACTGTCCGTGCAGGATACTGTGTGCGCTCTAGTGTCCGTGTAGGATACTGTGCGCGCTCTGGCGTCCGTGCAGGATACTGTATGCGCTCTACTGTCCGTGCAGGATACTGTGTGCGCTCTACTGTCCGTGCAGGATACTGTGTGCGCTCTACTGTCCGTGCAGGATACTGTGTGCGCTCTAGTGTCCGTGTAGGATACTGTATACGCCCTGGTGTCCGTGCATGATACTGTATGCGCTCTGGTGTCCGTGCATGATACTGTACGTGCTGTGATGTCCATGCAGGATAATGTATGCGCTCTGGTGTTCGTGTAGGATGCTGTATGCTCTCTGGTGTTCGTGTAGGACGCGGTATGCACTCTGGTGTTCGTGTATAATACTGTATGGGTTATGTACGTGAATAGAACTGTATTTTTTTCAGCGTGGTAGTTTTTGTTTCGGATGATGGGCCGACGTCGCTTTCCGTTCGAGGCAGTCCGGTAGCCTCTTGCCAAAACTGGGCCTGAATTATATTCTACCGAACTGTATCTAGATTGTGAGCATCCGATTCGGGGTGGAAGGTTTTCTAAAATTGGCCTTTAGGATACCAGATTTTCAACTTAAAAGCGGGTTAAAATTGCTGTATCCATTTCAATCTTCAAAGCCCATGCTTATTGCTCTCAGTATGACTTTGTTCAACTGAACTTACTTTGGTTGCATCCATTTGCGGCCGAAACTATTCGTTCAGCACACTACGTAGCTTAACTGCTGTTGTACTTTGGTATGAGAGTGGTAGCATTAGATGGTATGGCGCAGGTGGTGTGAAGGCGTATAGCGTCACAATCCAATAAGAGTGCACCTTTGATTTTCGTTTTTCAGTGCATCGGAATCCTCGCAGACGACAGTTTCGGCGCATGACATGAACTAGGTCACGGCAGTAGCGTCGAAGCGCAGTTGCAGCATATGGCGGCGAATCGGTTAAGGTCTTTCAAGCATCTGTTTTATAATTGACCTGCAGGGCGGCACACTGGTGGGGATCTTTGCACGCGCTCCATGATTAGCGAGTTGTTTGCGTTGCCGATGCCATCCTGACCGCTAATGCCGTGCCTTCTGTGTTGGGCAGCCCAAGAACTAGCCCTCTGAGCTCCTGCCGCACCTGATGATGAACTCCGTGTACCCGCCGAACCACTACGGCTACAGCGGCGGCAGCGGCGGGCCCGGCGGTGGTGGTGGCGGTGGCGGCAGTGGCGCTGGTGGCAACGTCGGCGGTGGCGGAGGCGGCGGCGGCGGGGGTGGGTTCCCCGGCGCGCCGCGGGGCTCCGCCGGCCCGCAGAGTCCTATGCTGAGCGCCGGCAAGATGGCGCTGACGATGAACATGAGCCAGGTGAACATGATGAGCCGGCTGGGCCCTCTGGGAGGCGGTCCGGGCGCTGCCGACGAGAGCGAGCCCAAGGTGTGCGCCGGCTGCGGCCAGCGCATCGTGGAGAAGACGATGCTCCACTCGATGGAGCGCTTCTGGCACGAGGCGTGTCTGCGCTGCACCTGCTGCGGCACCAACCTGGCCGACAGCGCCTCCTGCTTCATCAAGTCAGGCATGATCCTCTGCAAGCCGGACTACGTCAGGTGGGTGGTACGCCGCCAGGCCGCGACGGGACATCCCCGGCTTCCCATCAGTGGCTGGTCGGTGACTTAAGCAGCCGCTTAATACCAACGGAAATTATCCCAATCCTATGACTGCGGCGACCACAGGGTGATGGCTTATGCCGAACGCCTGGTGTCCAGTGGCTAGTACTGGGGTTTGCAAGCACCGGGACTGCGCGGATGGCAGATGCACGCGCACCAAGCACGTGTGTAATGTCCTGGGCACGAACCTGGCGTTGGTGGAGCTTCCCTCGGCTGGACCCAGTCCGCGGACTGACAGCAAATGCAGAGCGATCGCCCTGCCCCGGAACTAAATGCTGATTATAAAATGGTTGAGACTCTGAATTAAGTAGATTAGGTGGGCGTTTGCTAGGGCACGTTTCACGCGTCTTTTGCCGCCGCCCGCCCCGAGTAACTCAGGAACCTATCAACCAGTCGAGGTGACCCAAGCGGCAAAAGATGCTCCTGGATCGTACGATCACGGTGTATGTCCATTTGTTGGCGTTGAAATGACTGATGACGTCACAGTTCAGGTCAAAGAAACAAACTAGATTCGAAAGTTTTTCGAGATACACTCAGATTTCTGCTACGTGAAATATGTACCTTTGCATATGTTCACAGACACCGTCCTATATCAGAGCAAGTTGTGTCGAGAGATTTCCATAGCTTTTTCCTTTAGCTCAGTTGTATGCACCCATGCGCTTTGATGCTGTTAATAGCCCTAAAAATAGATAGATGTGCCGTATCTATAGCGGGCGTTTAACACCTAAACATGCATTGCGGGACAGGGGTGGCCGAAGGGCCAAGATGCGGCACCGCGGGTTTAGAGGTCAGGGCAGCATTTTCAAGCGGGCCCTCTTGACAAACTAAGGCTTTCTCGCAGATGGCGTCCTGAGGGTACTGGCCTGTGTTTGTTCTCAGCTTAGGCTGAAAGAACGCAAGTAGACCTACACAGCATCATTTTTTTCTACTTCTCAAAACTATATATGTCGTTTCTCTCTAACTCGATAACCATTTGCAGTCGACGCGCCCAAAAGCTCCAACTTGGAAAAGAGAACATCGCGAGGGCTGATTTTAGACAGAAATCGCCTTAACATTTCTAATTGTTGTATTGTTAATAAGTCATGCATCGGGAGAGTTATTGTTGAAAGTTAGCGGGCTTATTATTATTGGCTGAACAATAAGCAAACGTTTGGAAACCGTGTGCATATTTTGGTTTAGAATTGTTCCTTGGGTTTTCATTTGTTCTGCAAGCAGCCACGTTCGAGGCTATTGTACGTGTTCCAAGTAGGCGGCCTGGAGCTCTGACCATCTGGTCTTCACTGGCCTCGGCTCACGAAAAGGGAGGAGCCTATTAATGCGCTTGCTTACATCCATATGACGCCGAACGAAATGCTTATTTAACGATTCCAACACGACATAGCTGTTACCGGCATGTGAAGGAAATTAAGATACCATGACAGTTTGTCATGAAATACGGTTCGTGTCATTCCGGCGTGCATGATTCTGTGTGGTTTGAAAAACCTAGGTTTGCTCTTTATAAGCCCAAATAAGGTATGTTTATATTTGGAAAACACGTACTGTTGCAGCACATATATGAAAATTTGAGAAGTTGGTTTTATGCCTATGGTTAAACACCGCCGCTATCGGGGTACGTTTTTAGCATGGTGTAAAGAGGTAGTCTCTGCTTGAAAACACTCGTTTTGAAACATGTCATGCAACAGACTAGTCCATTCGCTGTTTTGCAAGAAGAAGTGCTTGGACAAGCTTCATTGTGAAGTTAAATTACCGCGCGCTTCAATAACTGCGTGAGCTGCATACCCTGTAAGAACCGACCGCAGCAACCTTCCCATTTTTAACGCGACTTAAGAGGTCACCGGTCGACCTAACAGGCCACCAGTCGACCTGAAAGGTCACCAGTCGAGCTGAGACGGCTTAGCAGAGCACCACTGTGACGTCCGCAGCATATCAAAGCCGCACGCTCGAACTACTCCCGTCTGTGTATGTAATATATGCATCGTGCAGCCCAACCACTTGCGCTGTTATGACAATACCCCAACCATTACCACGCGGCCCCCGCCTAAAAGTGGCCTCAGAAAGCTACCAAGCTTTCCAAGTGCTCCATATGACTCATTGTCCTGCCTGGACATTGACCCTGGACCAAACCCTCCAACTGTGCCCTTGGAGCCAAAAAAAATCTTAGAAACTAGTGCATTCGACATACTCCCCTTTGCGGAAACTAGATGGTACTAACAGGCGAGAATGTTTTACTGAAATCGTGGGTCAATATCGGAGGTGTTAAATGACACAACGATACGAAACTCATACAGATGCGGGCCAAATTTCGCTTAAATTTTAGGCTTTGTTTAAATTTTTGCTTCAAATTTGTTTGAATTTAAAAAACAGCAGCCTATACGTAATTAAGTTTCCAAGCTCAGTCGCGGAGGCCTTCTATATCTAAATTTTTGTGTATGTGTAGCTACCAAACATTCGGTTAGGTTTAAAAAAGAGACTCCCAACATTCGGGCGGAGGAGAGCAAAGGACAGTCTTTCTCCCTGTCTACCGACGAGAGGACAACTGCTCACTCTGCTCCCCCGTCCTCCTTCTACGTCGCCTCTCGCATAGTCAAGACGGGTCCATATTGGAAGTATGAGTTCAAGTTCAATGCAAAACACGATGCATGTTTCATAGACCGATTTTGGAGGCATTGAAAAAGTATTTATTGTATGATATCTACAGTTTATAGCCCGTAAATGGTACATTAAATTTGTGTTTTCGAGGAAAACCCAAAACGTAGCCAGTAAATGACACTGCGGTTTTTGTCGCCAAGATACAGTTTCACATAATCATGAGTGCACAGTAAACACACTATCAGGAAACAGCAGCTTTCAGCGTCTGATGGTGTGAAGTTATGTTGTCATATCCTGGGCTGAACTCAGACGAACTTGACCTACTGCGAGCTGATAATGCCAACTGAAGGTGATGAGCTGAGCGAAGTCCGTGAACGCAGCATGCATGAACGTCAGGTGGAATCTGAACCAATTTCGTTAAAGGAAGTGAATTTGGACGCTATTACGACGTGATCTCGGAAGACCTCACATGTTAAACGATAGTGAACAATTACACATAATTAAAACTCTTAAGCCAACTACATCCCTCAAGAAACACCGTCGTAGGTTGGACAGGCCTGAAAGCCAAAACCTATGTTGTCGGTCAATTTAATGATGCATTTTTACTCGACCTAGGATAACCCATGCCCACTGTTCGACAAGATTTGTGCCGAACGCTTCTTAATATATTCCAAAAATATGCGTCCTGCCTGTTTTTATGAAATTATGGTGCAAAATGCCAACGGCGTAGGGGGGTAAAAATATCCCGGGAAGTGGCATACCAACACCGTGCCAATTAACAGCCGCGCCCGCGGCCGTACATCCTCTGGCAGGACGTGTCTGTAGGACACGGTATCCCTGTGGTCCACATTGTCATGTAATGGGCCGTATACAGTGAGCGTCTGTCAGGGAAAAAAAGTCCTACAGTTGGATACCGTTGGTTTTTTTAAAGCACGCGACACGAGGCAGCTGACACACGAACGTTCCTTTTCCCCCAAGCCGCAAATGCGCTGACTTGCCGGCCCATAGCTCTAACATCCCCGTGGCAACGCCGTTTTACGTAATACGCTGTGTTGACGCCTGTTTCTGTGCCAGAAGTGTTTCTCAGTAAAGCATTGTCTTTCTCCTTTGGGGAACCCTCGCTGCACAGAAAATGGCCCCGGCTGTTCTAATGCGTTTACGGCTGATTGGAGTGCTACTCCTTGCGCCATTTTCCCAATTGAGCTCATTGCAGTACACCACTTTACTCGCCCAGTTACCTCCAGCCTACGTTAATATCCAGTCGATATCTTTGACAATGCTGCAGCGCACCAGTGCCATCACAGCTCACCAAGGGTCACCCAGACGGGACCAGATGCGGTTTCGCTAGCGGCGTCTGTAGTCGTGACGGTCTGTGTGTGACTGTGAGCCGCCGCCGGACGCTGCTGAGCCGACGGTGCTCGGCGGCTGGCGCGCCGCCGTTCGCCGCAGCGTGCAGCGCGAGCGTCGCCGATGCCGCGCCCACACAATGAACAGCCGGCGAAATTGGAGGAGGCAGCGACCGACGGCCGCATTTCGCTACCGCCGATAATCCGGTTTGCCTTTTAATGTCCCGAGGGCCCACCGAGTCGGCCGGCCGTATTAGGCCAATTACGGGAATCGCCGGGGATCGCCGTCCGAACACGACGGGCCCCGGTAATTTCCGGCAAATTTGCCGCCGAAATAATGGCAACTGGTGATGGTCTGTGGTGCGGAGTCCGTGTCTATCGCTGTCATCTAGTGGTGCTGCTGCTGTCACGGCAGGCGCGCCGCTGGACCGCCGCTTAGTGCCCGGCCGCCGTCTAATGCTGGGTGTTCGCCCGACGCCGTTCTCGCGGGGATGGCAAGTGTGGGCGGGTTGCGGCTTGCAATCCGCGTCGGCTGACGTGGGCTGAACGCTGGGCTCGGGAAGGTACGCCAGGCGGTGCTAGTCATGCCTGGAAATATTTTGGTTTTGCTACGTTTTTGTTTGCAGACGCAGCCGAGGACAATCGTGGATCACGGACCTTGTATATTAGCTCGTGTAGTATTATTAGAGTAGCTCTTAAACTATGATTCTGTTGGCTCTTAACTTATTAGCCATTACGGCAGTCATAGGGCTGTCGTTGACGTCTTTATTTCAGCAGCAGCGTTTCAAAATCCTTCTGACTCTTTGCGGCATAATATCCCATGCAGCTACGCCAAATTGGAGATGTAGAGGAACTGACAAGCAAACGGCGTCGAAGCTCTGGTTCGGAATGAATTGTTTGTAGCTGTGATCTGGTTTGCTGGTGCCTGGGCTGCGTCTCTCATGCGATTGGCGGCGGTCATGGTCGCTCTCTCGCGCGCAACGCTACTGCTCTGGTGCCTGCCGCAGCTCGGCTTTGTGTACAGGTTATCGGATGAGTACCCGAGTATCGCCATCATATTTTGTGCCGGACAGATCAGAGCTCTCAGCTTTGCACGCGGTTATTGACTTCCGCCTCTGTTGTCAAGATTTCGTGCATTGAATTATATTCTTGCATGTCGCGGAAGAACCTCAGATTATTCCAAGGTAGCGAGCCGTTTGTATCGCGACATCCAGCTCGCACCATCCGGCAGATCACAAGTCACAAGCCCGGCTCGCCTGGCAATACCGATTTGTAGTGTAACCGACGACGGGGGGGGGGGGGATGGCTTGTATCCGAGCGAGTTACTATCCGCTCGGTGTTTTGTACCCACGGGTGCTGTCGGTGTCCAGCGGCTGCAGCTGGGCTCGCCAGCTGGGGCGGTGCGCCGGCTCGGCCCGGCTCGGCTCGGCTCGGCTCGGCTGGTCGCCGGAGTGGTGTTCCTCGGCTGCAGCCGACCAGGCGGGCTGCGCCGCCAATGCAGACCGGTCGCCTGCAGTACGGGCCGTCGGCTGCGGTGACGAGGTACGCGGGGAGTGGAGGAGGGGGGGGGGGGGGGCGGTGGTCTGGCGCTGCACACGTCAGCTGCGGCGGCCCTTGTCCCGTTCTGGTGCGGTTCTAAGTGCGGTTCTGGCCAGGTCCGCATCCGCATAGTGGGCGGACGTACCGAACACGCCGCTTCTGATATATTTTGGTGTCCTGACCTTAGATTGTCAGATTGTCAGTGTAGAGCGCGTTCGTTCCCTTTGGTCATGGTCGGATGACGAACCCGGCGTTTGAAGAACACTCAAGGAGCTGGTGGACCAGTTTCTTAAACTGATTGCTTGAAGCGAGGTGTTATTGTTGTTAGCTAATCCAGTGTGTTTCATGCGCGGTTGGCTCACTCTCGGCCTCCGTTTAGGTTTCACGGTTCATGGATGGACGGATGATGGCCGTGAGAATGGCGTTCAGGGCATCGTGGGGAACGAGCGAAGCTGGCAGAACTGTCGGCTGCACCTCTAAGTAAACATGGCCAAGCCGCCGGCTCCACCTCGGCGTGGACACGGCCGAGCCATCGCTCTACCTGGTCGTGGACACGGCCGAGCCATCGCTCTACCTCGTCGTGGACACGGCCGAGCCATCGCTCTACCTGGTCGTGGACACGGCCGAGCCATCGCCCTACCTCGTCGTGGACACGGCCGAGCCATCGCCCTACCTCGTCGTGGACACGGCCGAGCCATCGCCCTACCTCGTCGTGGACACGGCCGAGCCATCGCCTACCTGGTCGTGGACACGGCCGAGCCATCGCCCTACCTCGTCGTGGACACGGCCGAGCCATCGCTCTACCTGGTCGTGGACACGGCCGAGCCATCGCTCTACCTGGTCGTGGACACGGCCGAGCCATCGCTCTACCTGGTCGTGGACACGGCCGAGCCATCGCTCTACCTGGTCGTGGACACGGCCGAGCCATCGCTCTACCTCGTTGTGGACACAGCCGAGCTATCGTCTCCACCTCGTCGTGGACACGGCCGAGCTATCCTTCCACCTCGTCGTGGACACGGCCGAGCTATCCTTCCACCTGGTCGTGGACACGGCCGAGCTATCCTTCCACCTGGTCGTGGACACGGCCGAGCTATCGCTCCACCTCGTCGTGGACACGGCCGAGCTATCCTTCCACCTGGTCGTGGACACGGCCGAGCTATCACTCCACCTCGTCGTGGACACGGCCGAGCTATCGCTCCACCTCGGCGTGGACACGGCCGAGCTATCGCTCCACCTCGGCATGGACACGGCCAAGGTGCCAGTTGCATCATGAAGCGATCCGCAGCGCTGCGGCTGTCCCTGTTGACTGCTGTCCTGCGAGGGGCGCGACACTATGGCGTTGCGCGCAGCCCAAAGCGTCACTTTGGTTGTCATGGCACTATGACAATGTGGCTGCTATGTACTGAAGGCCAGCCTCATGATCCGGCTGGCGTGGCTGCCAGTTCATTGCTTCTCGAGTCTGTGCCGGGTTGTAAGGTTTCGGTTACATTGCGGCACGATTACCTTGAGTTATAAGTGTCTGTAATCTTACAGTGCGACACTGTAGATTTTCGTTAGGAAGGCCGCATGTGTTGTGATCTTAATTGTGGTTTACCTAAATTAGCGCGCGCACCGACGGCTTTCCTGTGGAAGGTGATACTTGCGTAATGTAACTTAGCCGTGTCGTGGCATCACCACCGTGGTATGTGGGAACACGCTGCATCAGACAACGCGGTCCATTGTAGCCACAGGTGCACGAACACTTGTGCTTGTATTTCAGCACATGGCCAGATGTCGCAGCTGCTCGGTGCTTATAGCGCAGGGGAATTGAATTGCCAAAAAGCGACCTTCTACGAGCGGCTGTGGGCAGGGGAGGAGAGTGAGGGTAGGGGCGTATTCTTGAGGGAGGGAGGGGGAGGGAGGATATAGAGTGAGGGGAGGGGCGTATTCTTGAGAGAGGGAGCAGGGAGGATATAGAGTGAGGGTAAGGGCGTATTCTTGAGGGAGGGAGGATATAGAGTGAGGGGAGGGGCGTATTCTTGAGGGAGGGAGGATATAGAGTGAGGGGAGGGGCGTATTCTTGAGGGAGGGAGGAGGGAGAATAAAGAGTGAGGGAGGGGCGTATTCTTGATAACGCATGCGATCGGTGACGGGTGGAGCAGGCGCGTTTTGCTTATCGTCTCCGGAACCATACCATCCGGTGCGTAATTTAAAGACTGCGGCTATGCGACGTCATGAGGTATGTACAATACTAGAGAGGCAGATTTTTCTTAAATATCATCCCGCAGCCCTGCCGGCCCTGCCTAGATAGTGATCCAGCCCGCAGAAGCTCGCTATGCTACAATGTTGATCCGCCATTAACCCGCGAGAACTAATCAATTTAAATATGCAGTTTGTCATTTCACCTCACATTTTGGCATGTACCTTAAAGTGGACATAAAATGGCATGCAAGTGTCATCTAATACATAGCATTGCTCGGCTGACACCAGTGATGCTGCTTAGAGAGCAGCAATCACAGTACCTGCACAGTAGAATTTACCATGCATCAAAGCAGATCTCAAAAACTGATAACAGTTTTCCACCTACAGATGAGAAGGTAAAGGATGGAATTAAATTTGCCTGTCACTAAAATGCTCCGAAGGTTTCACCCATCTACCTCACCTCAATAGACCACGGCCATGCCTTCTAAGATTGCGTACATCAAATGATATATTTGCACCGACTTTACACGGAGTAAAAAGTGCTGGATGTTTTAAGTCATGGACAGTGTGAGCTCAGTACAATATACACAAACGCAAGCATTATTCGGCCGCATCATAACTGCCTCAATGTCATATGTCTCATTAAAGAACCAGAGCCAGCCCCCGATGTAGCGTTTGCTTTCCTTAGATGGACACATCATGCAACTACACCGCATGAAAACCACATGGTAGCTTTGAAATGACCCACATTTCGATCTTTCCTTACAACTATCCACGCTCCATCATGCAACTATCGCCTCGCCGTCTAATGCAGTTTGAAAGCAAGGATAGCAACAATATATTATCCACGAATATTTGCCCCTCCAGTGATGTTAACATTTAGCCATACTATAAAAAACCGGGACATTTTGTTGCATGCTACAGAAACAAATGTCTGCAATAAAAGTCTATGCAGATATCAACAAAAATTGTAGCATTGTCTCCAGGAACCCTTCCTAGAGTTCACAAAGCTTGCAGACTGCAATTTTCGATCTTTATCAAATGCCCCGTTGACTTCATGTGTTGAGATGATTTTTCCACACAACTGCATACAGTACTGTTAGGAAAATGAATAAATCAGACAGAACTGAAGTCTTAGTGCAAACATTTATTGGAAAATATAACAATCTCAGGAAGGGAAAACCATATAGTGTAAGTATCCTGTAGTCGTGGTCGCACATTGCATCTTCAGACTGGGATAAACAAACTCTGTGCCACGACTTTGACAGTTTTGACAGCTGTTGCGCAACGCCAGTAACTGCTGGCTGTCTAGAACAATGAAAAGGTCACAGCTCTCCATGCATTTCATTAGTCATGTATTCTGACTGTGGTTTGTGAGGCATAGTTTTTATGTAATCCAGGAAGAATTGAATGCACCACGCCCTCTCGATAACAACCAAGTACGGTGCTTAACTGTATTAATATTAAAAACTCACCAACTGCTGCTCGATGAAATCAGGCTATAGTCTTGGGGATTTCAGCTGTTTTTGAATTTTTTCAGTGAGTTGTTTGTTTAGAGCTGTTCAATTTATGCAGCCCGGTTTACTAGTGGGTCATGTCTGCCATAGGATTTCTGTCGCTTGTGCTTTTGCTGTAAAACATGAAAGCACGTTTGGTTCATTATTGTTTTGTGTTTAGCAGCGCATTCTGGTTTTGAGATTATTTAAAAATTAAGGAATGACGAAAAATACACGATCAGATCTGCAAAAAATTGTGATCCACAAAGGCCCGCCAAGGCTGACCCGCAACCCAGCCAAAAGACCGTGGGTTCTTGAGGGTCAGAGATTGGCGGCTGGAGGGCTGAAAAGTTGCGTCTCTAGTATGTACCTTATCGAGCGCGTGTCCTGCACTCAGCGGTGCACCCCAGACCATGCACTTTGGACTGGGCCCTGTATTAAGCGCCAGGATATATTTATGCCGTTCCCGCCAGCGTACGGACTCCTGTTACAGGAAATGCGAAGAATAGCAAGTGGAGGCTAGGGCCGGGCGGACCGGCGCCCCCCCCCCCCCCCCCCCCCCAGCTGACGTGGAGCAGACGTAAACCTATGTCGCCGGCTCACGCACAGCTAGAGAGACGCCACCAATGGAAAGCGAAGACAAACCCTCGGCTTAAACTGAGTCACCCTCCCCCCCCCCCCCCCGCCCCGCCTCAATGATAGGTGTATGAGCGCACCATGGGAGTAGAGAGGCAATCCAAACCTGGGAATAGAGGGCTTGCCCCAAGCTCCAAGTAAGTGGACACGACAAGCCCAAGTAGAAAAGTATCCCTCCACACCCAAATAGAGGAGCGCCCCAATCGACGGGACGCGAGGGGCCACAAGCCCGAGGCACGAAGTGTCCACCAACGCAGGTGGAGCGTCTCCCCATGCGTAGGTACAGGGGTATCCGCGGATGCAAACGTGGAGGATGCGACGTTGGGAAGTTAGGAAAAGGTAAAACGCGTTGTGAAAGACACGTTTCAGAGCTGTCCGGTACCCATGCCGTGAGCTCTCTTAATACCAAATCGTACAAGGAATGTACGCATCAGGAAAGTTGTTAACGTCCCCACCTGGTGTCCCATTTCATGTGGTTTCCTGTTATTGGTGTTTCATACTCGTGGGTGTCGTTCTTTGTCGCCCCACTAAACGTGATTTTAATCAATGTGCTTTGTTCTTGCAAAGTACTTATTCTTTCCGTGGTACCAGAGCTCCGGCTGCTTGCGCTGCCCATTTCCGACGCAGTCATATGTCAATTCTTGCTCAGCGGAAGCTGATGCGATAATGTTGGTAGTTCAGGAAAGGATACGGTTATACGCCTTGCAGTGGTTTGTATCGGCGTCTTCCTTTCTGTATTTGCTTAGCACCTCGCGTAATTCGCCAGTTGGAAATGTATGAGAAAAGGTGCTGATAATTCTGCACCTTTGGCCTTGCAGCACGCGTTTCGACGCTGCGGTCTCCTTCCCGCGGTAGTTCACGATCCCTCCGCCAGGTGCCAACGCATTGCGGACTTGCTAGAGCCAGACAGCATTACATTTGTGACCAGGCAGACAGTGTCGTGACGGACAGGCGACATGATGCGGTGGTTAGACTGTGCGACACCGTTGGACAGACGGTGTGTTACGGACCGAAGGCCGTCGTTCCCTGGCCGCGTCCTGCCAGGCCTGCCCGCGCCCGGCCGCCTGATGAATTCATGCCGCGAAACAGGGCGGCCGGGCCCGGTCCGGGCCCGGCCGGCGGAATTTCTATGGGACAAAGGCAGCGGAGGGGCAGCGAGTGGCACCGAGAGGCCGGCAAACACCAGCTGGACGGGCCGGTGCGGTCCGCGCCCGTCCCGTCCCGTCCCGTCCCGTCCCCGGGGCCGGCGCCGGCTGGCGGTAGGCGGCAGGCGGCAGGCGGCAGGCGGCACACCGCCGCGCCGCCGCGCTGGCCTTGCCGCCGACTGGCAGTGGGCTGCGGGTATCCAGGGCTGGCGGTGGGCTTTGGTCGGGTTCCGCAGACAGAGGCGATCCGTCGGCCTAGCAGACCTTCACGACAGCGTCTGAACAGGCATGATTTTTCACTCGAAAAATTTGGCAGTGCCGCGCATGACGCATGTACATTAAGCCTGAATTCTGCTCTTTGCGCTGCCAATGCACGTAGTTGTAGTTTTTAGCGCCCAACGCCCATGGTTCTCGTGTCCAGACCCCGTCCAAAGTCGCGAGCAGGTGGCGCGCCATGCAGTAGGTTTGTGACCTGCACGTGGGAGCATTGCGCGATGTGGGCTGCGCGGGGCGGCGCGCAAGCTGCTCACAGCCGTGAGCGCTGTCCAGACTCCCACAGCGTCGGCGGCAGCGGCAGCCAGAC
Organism: Pollicipes pollicipes; assembly: GCF_011947565.3. Taxonomy (NCBI): domain Eukaryota; kingdom Metazoa; phylum Arthropoda; class Thecostraca; order Pollicipedomorpha; family Pollicipedidae; genus Pollicipes; species Pollicipes pollicipes. The sequence goes on along the minus strand of NW_023596576.1, from coordinate 1,078,064 downwards.
GCTGGCGTGGCCTGCCCTCTGCCAGCGAATACGTACAGCGTCGCCTGGCATCGGGCATCCCTCCCAGGAGAGATAAGGCACCAATGGAATACCAATGGCTTCAAAATAATTCCTGAAGAGGGAAGGCACATTACGATTGCGAACGAATTCCTTGTAATCAACTCGTATAGATTTCTACTTGCGTGCAACCAAAGCATCTGAGTAAACCTCATTCGCGGATGTAATAGAGGGTGAATTCGAGTCCTTGACCCCTGCACGTCATCGAGCCGGTCAGCTCTGCGACCCTTTCGACTTACCTGCCCCGAAACACACAGCGCACTGTCGAAATCAGTCGTTACTAAATGACTTGCAGTTCACCACCAGCCACGTGTGATGACTCATCGTTTCAAGATCGTCTGCGATCATGGCCATGGGACCAGTCCGGTCAGGGGTATTCGATATTTACTCATAACAGCTGCAAAACTTCGTTTCGTGGTCCGACGAGGCAGGCTTTATTTTGCATGACGCGGGGCTCCACTACAGCTTTATTGTGGTATGCCGGTGTCAACATAGTTACCTGGTGCAGTTTTGAGCCCGTCAAAAGTGAATATAATGTATTAGTCCGTACCGATCGCTTGCTATGCGAGCACGTGGCACGCAACAAGCTGGGACGTTCGCGGATGAAATGGTTTCGGCCATACTCGGCCGTGCAGGGCTTGACGCTCTCGACTCGACACTGGGCGGCAGCGGGGCCCCAGAGCGGCGCTTTGTGGCAGTGGGCTAGCGTCAGCGCGGCGCGCCTTGGCCGCGAGCAGACCGGTTTTCTTTCCCGGCGACGAGACACCGAGCTGAGGCCACGCTGCGCCGTGCGAGCCTTTGTTCCTTATGCGTTTGCCAACATCCCACCGTGGTAGTGAGATGGCCGGCGCTGTCCTGACGTGGAACGCACGCCGGAACCCCGACGATGACGCGCGCTGATGGAGCCACTCGTCATGACGGCATCGAATAACCCGATCAACACGACGCCACTCGATGCGGGGATTAGCACCTCTTCGGCATTCCCTCATCTGCGGGACTCGCTTTCATGCGGTGCTGATGGTGGGAATGGGTTACTCTGCCCATATGGTGTGTTGTGGTTTACCTGCCTGGCCACAAGACTACAATGGTCTTTCACGGATATCGTTATCCCACCGCATCGCGAAGACGTTGAAATCCATTCCGCACCGCGTACAAGCCAGGCCTACAGTGTCCAATTCGGACTCTACCCACCTCCCAATTGTCCTGGACAACAGGGCTCGCTTCCATTTCCTGATGATCGCCGGTGTTTTTCGCTCCGGTATGGCGTCATACCAGATGCATTAAACAGACGGGCCATTAGCTAATTTCTGTCGGTGAGCGGACCCGTCGGCGGGCGAGAGCGCGATAACAACAGAGCTGCGTCGCGGTCGGCCTCTGGCGCGCTCGCTCGTGACCAGACCTGCCGCTTTGCCCCCGGTTGCCGAGCGCACGCGCACGCGCGCGTTTCGGCCAGGTCGATAGGTTTTTACGGCGCGGCCGGCAGCCCAAAGCCACACATGACCCGTGATGTATCTCCGCCATCCATATTCGATGACGCCTTTGTCGGGTGCAAACCGGTGGCGCCACGTCATTATTGCCCGCGCATTACTCCTATTGGCCGGTAGGCGCCCCGACATGTGCACATAAAACTCACAAAGGTGAAAATTAATCATATATGGCGATCGATTTGCGTGGTCTGTTTTGCAGGCCAGTTCAATGGACGTCGACTCTGTCGCCGCTCACTGAAAGAAGGGCTGGTCCGCGCCAGGCGCGCTCGATATTGCTGGTAGGGGCGGTGGTCGCCCGCCTGGAATTCATGTGCTACCGCCCATTACTGACGACCCCCGCATTTGCGCTGCTGTCTTTCATATTCGGAAGTGTGTCAATGATCGCGGGAGCTGGAGAAGCTCGCATTTTCCGCGATGAGGTAGGTGGGTGATTTGGAGCGCGTTGCAGGCAGCGCATCCCCTTCCGGTGGTATCACAAACCCGTGCGCAATGAGCGTCGGAACTAGTAAAGGGGCGTCCATTAAGTGCCTCACGAATTCTTGGCTATCATTCACCGTCCTCCCGCTGGTTAAGCACTGGTTATGCTATATAGAGACCCCCTCCCCATGCTTACGCTGCTCTAATTGTAGCGTCACGAAAAGAAATGTCCGTTTGGCCCCCTATTGAGCCAGGTATGCGACACAAAAACTGGCTGGCTGGTTTTCGTAAACAAAAGCAAGTGGTATCCCACTTAAGAGTTTTATTAGAACACAAAATTTTAGCGTAAGTCATAATTTTCCATGACCGCAACATTGCGCTGTCTTACTCCCTCTGTTCCGCTTCTAGCCTCCTCCTCCATACGTAACACAATCAACTGACGGCCCCTCATGGCTGTGCGTCTGAGTCTCTGACAGTTCAGTTGACAGGATCCGGCCTGGTCCAGTCCGGCTGGTCCGGATCCAGTCCGCCGCCAGGCCGCTTTCCCCAGAGCTCTCAACCCAATCCGTTCCGGTCCGACTCACCAAAAAAAAAAGAAAAAAAAGCATCAAATGCATCCCCGTCATTCCACTTCCGCGTCAAGGGCTTTTAAAATTTTAAGAACAAGTTTTGCTTATCTGAGTGCCTTAGATTTAAGTCATTTATAAATTTCCAGTGGAAAAATAGAATCTGCAATGAGCTGTCATATACCGGTGGGTGCGGAGATGATGACATGTTCAGACATGATATGATGATGAAGATGATGGCGTGTTCAAGACATCCACCCACCTTAATTTTCTGACTTTGTATAAAGCGTCTTGGACGTTCTAAATCATTATAGGAGGATCGTAGGTATGCAAATGCATTGTTCACGTCCAATTGTGCAGGATTTTTACAACTGGCAGTAGAAAATATGAGACAGAAATAAGCAAGTACCTATCCAGTGCCAAAGTCACAACAAGCAGGATGAAATAGTTGCGGTTGGTCGATAGTTGTAGACAACGCGCTTGTTCTTTGAGATGCATGCAATAGGGACAGGGAATGGGCAAAAAAAGAGGACATGAGAATGTGACAGCATTTGTTTTTGCATACACTTGGAAATGGATCAGTGGAAGCACCATATTTAATTTGAAGCTAGTGATAAACTAAAAAATTTGGCTGACCGATTAGGTAAACAGAAACTAGTGACAGTACATGTAGTACTAGTACATGGAGTAAATTGTTTTTAACTTTTTCATAAAGGACTTTTATTTCAAAACCATGTGGTGTGCTTTCTACTTACAAAACACGCTCCCGTCCCGTCTTTCAACCTTGAAATGCAATGACACCCACTGGGGTTAAATGGGATCGCTGACAACTTCTGGAGGAATGGCAGCTGTGTTATCATAAGATAGGTTAAATACATCGTCATACATTTTAGTTGCCGTTGAAGGAATGAGAGCTGTAGTTTTTCATAACAACCTGTATGAGAGTCACTCAGTCATATGAATTTTCAGTGTGAGCTGTTCATCAGAAAATTTGCTCGTGAAATATAGGCTAAGTTAGGAACTGTACACCCTGTTGTTTGGAGTTGAAAGTTCTGTGTTTTGTTAGCGTAAAGGTTATTTACTGAGTTCATATCTTCATGGAACATTTCAGGGTCTATTTAATGATGATTTTTATTTAACGGTTTTCAATCCATTTAATCCGTATTTTAAAATTCGGTCCTGTCTTAATCCATGTTTTGGGGGAGATTTCTGATCCGGACCGATCCAGCTCACGGATGGGTCCCCGATCCGTGGATTGATCCGATCCATATCGGTCATCCACTGGTCGCTGTCTATCCGCTCGGGCATTGTCCACGCCTCGCCCTCGGGCAACACTGTCTCTCCTGCCGCCTTGTGCCCATCCGCGGACGAAGATAAGAACGCATATGTGAAAGTGTTTTAGAATTTTGAAATGGCATTGCTTTTAGGATCATATCTTTCTTCGGAAATTCTTACCTTAACACACTTACACGTGCCGTCAGCTGCGCAGCAACACCCTTTGACACCTGTTGACCCTGGCTGAAGATACTTTATCGTGACGGGTGCATGCGGGCGACGTTCTCTCTATTTCGGCTGCGTTGCATCGTTGCATGGGAGATGCACCTGACGCAGTCGACCATGTGTATGCTTTTTTCCACCACGTCGGGCCTTAGGTACGATCAAAGATATGATCATCAAACACGATAGCAGGAATAGTGTTTTTCGTGTTTGATGACGCCTTCGACTTTCGGGATCATGTGCCGCGCCAATTGTTATGGAGGACAATAAGGTTGACTCGGCTCGGAGGTGCTCGAACTCGGCGGAAGTTCATTTGCGATTTAGAAGTTTTCGAGTTGGACCTTCCCATTTGACAAACTCATAGCTCTTTTCAAAATAGCATTGCGTTTTATTCTTTGCGGTGTCTTGTGGGTTGAAGTAGCTTGCACTCTCCAGTAGTGGCCTGTAACATCTGGCCGAGTAAAAAATTATGCATGTTTTTTTTTCAAAAGGCTCTGAACCCCTGGGAAATAAGTCGCTCCGTCACATTTGATGCATCCGAAGGTTATCCGAAGTGCTGATATTCTGTTGTTTCTAGGAGGCCTCACCAGTGAGCAAACGATATGTGATGTTCCCAGAGTCTGAGTTCAGGCTGACGAATGTTCATACGCTTGTATGCCAATGGGTATCCGGCTTGTATGCCAATGGGTGTTCGGTAAGTTTTTTGATCCTCAGAGCTGTGTATCTGTTAAAAATTATTGACTGGGGATCGGTACCCTGTGACATGTAGATTTGTGGCATCTATGAAAAGGATTGGTTTATATTGGAGTGACTGTATTGGAGCACGTCCTCAATATGGCGTACAATTGTATTGGAGTGATTGTATTGGGGCTCGTCCTCAATATGGCATACAGTTGTATGCCTCGAACTGCATCGCAAATATGTTGTGATGCGTTTCTCAATGGAACATTTATTTTACCGTTCTGGTAGCCTTCACATTCTGAACTTATATCAGGACTCGGTCAGGCTTGGATTTACCTGCTTTCATGACATGCTCCCGCTCTGTTCTTTTAGCTGCCAGCAGTGCAGTATGGCCTGCCGCTGCAGTGCTGGCCACCAGCACTGCAGCGGCAGCTCACATGCCGAGCCTCAGCCGGGACGTCGGCCGCTCACTGGCTGACTTGCTGGCCACCAGCACTGCAGCGGCAGCTCACATGCCGAGCCTCAGCCGGGACGTCGGCCGCTCACTGGCTGACTTCCAGCCGTGCTGCGAATGACACGCCTGATGAACTTGGGCGATGTAGCCGGGATATCGATCTGCTGCACACCTGGGTAGCCTGCAGTTCACCTGCCCAACCCCAGCCATGTGGCCAGCTAGGGGGGGGGGGGGGGCTGGCACCCACGGTTCCGACCGAGAGTGCTGAGTATTAATCCTATGGCGGTGCCCCTATGGAGCCTTATGGAACCTTAACCCTATGTTGTGTCACCCCCCACTGTTTGAGACATGGCTCCACCTCTGCCGCTGCGGCGCGTGCCGAGCGTGACTGCCTCCTTTCCTTCCCAAGAGGCTTCCTCTAAGGCGTTAAAGAGTTGCTGGTTTAAGTTTGCGGGCGGCGGCTGTTAATGTAGGTCTGACGATACCAGCGCAGAAGGCGGATCGGGATGTGCGCTAAATAGACACCGCCTGTGCAAAGGTCCCCGAAAAAAGATGCCATTAACAACTGTTGGTGAGTGGCGCCGCCCAGTGGGGCCCTGCACCTCCGAACGTGAACCTAGACACATGTGGCAGCCCGCCTCTGCCGGTCCCGCGTGTGCCGCAGTCCGGGCAGGAGTCGCCTGTCCGTTGGTCGCGTCCTGC
>NW_023596576.1:1037552-1070052 GCF_011947565.3 Pollicipes pollicipes | reverse complement strand
AATTCTTCCGGAGAGTTCCCAGTTCCTACCTAGTGAATTTTGTGGGGTGCGTTTAGGCCTAGGGTGTTGGCGAACAAGTTGTAGCAATGGAATGCAACTAGACGTCGTTGGTCTGATTGTACGCTATTTTGGCTGTCAGCATGACCTGTTTGTCCCTGTTTGTCCCTGTTTCCGGTTGTGGTTTGATGACACGATAAACAGCCTGTGCCGGCAGTGTTCTGCAGATCATTTATCGATATGCATTGGAGGCTCCTTATCCGTGCGGACTGGATCGACGATCAGTGGCCGACAGGTGTTCCGCCTCACGATGATGTCACCTGGGACGATATTCCAACTCCATTTCATGACTTGTTGCGAACTTGGTCAGCATTCGTATGGAGCGCTGGCACGCTTTTGTAACCCATGGTTATCTTGTCTCTCTTCTATTAAGACCTGGGAACGTTGTCAACCGACTATTTTTTGTACATCGACAGCTTATTATAAGTCCCGCTCCGTTTTTGATAGTTTGACAGAAACCTCAATTCAGATAAAGCTCTAATCATATTCTGTAGCTTTGTCACCGTTGTTTGGAGACACCTTTCGGATCGTAAACACCTCATGACCTTACATCGTTGGGGACCAACTTATGTGTCACGTGCCGCGCGAAAGTTGGCACACAAATACAGGGTGTCAGTTCAGGGTTCCTGTGCTTAGTTATCGCCCTTCAGTATATGGGGAGGTGCTGTCACAACGACGTTGTACAGCTAGTATTGGTTTTATTGTCGATGCACAGCGGTTCAGCCTGTGCTTATGATCACGAGTGACAAATTTTTAGCAAGGTTAAGGAGAAAGTTTCGCTTAGAAACTTGTAAATCTGGAAACAGCAATCATTTCTTGTCACCCGTTTGGTCTCTAAAAGCGTCCATTTCCACTGAAAGCTCCCAGCTGTCTCAGCTGAGAGTAGTATACCCGTCCATTTTGCGTGAAATCTCGCTTATATTTCGTGTCAAGCATTGGTTAAAACTGAACAAACTGCTCTAAACGCAATGGTATAGCCAAACATCCTCTAAATGCTACAGTCACCTGTCACAGCAAAGAAGTGTATTTTGGGATCTTCCTGAGTATTTGTTCCCCTGAGGAGACTGGATCCATAAGAAATATGAGACTTACGACTCAATACGACGTTTTGCTTAGGTATTCCGCTGGGTATGGAACCCTTTTCCACTCCAGGATCCAGCTCTAATTGCCGGATGCCAACTCCGGATGTTCATGCCAACTCCCATCTCGTGTTTTCCTGGGATCCATGATCAATTTGGAAGACTGGCCGACCGATTTTCCTAGATCTTTTTCCCACTGGCCTGCAGAGCGATCCTTTGCGATACGGATTCCCGACTAGCCAGCACCGTCTGTAGCCGCGAATCTTCGCCCACTGTCTGACCCCGCTGGATGTTCGCTGACAGGCTGTCGCTGAACGCGGCGTGTCGAGCGAGGCGCCGGTTATCATCACAAACTGCAGCTGGCGTCAAAGGGAGCAGCGGCCCGGTTACATGCTGCGCTCCTTACCGTCCGTAACGCTGGAGCCAAACAGTTGTCGGTCCAATTAGAGGCGCGTGCGATGCCAGCCGGCCTGGTGCGTCCTGCTTGTTCTCTGCGTAACACAGTCCCGGCGCGGCAGGGGCCCCGGGCTGCCGCCCGCTGCGACACGCGGCCAGGCCGTGCGGCATCCCCGGAGGTTCTTGTTTTCGAATGTTACGGTACGAAAACACGCCTAGAGTTCGAAATGATGGCTAGTAACCAGTTCATGTTTGTATGGTTGTACAGTGATGTGGTGTCGTGGTGTTTGGATTTTTTACGCAAGATAGGCATAAAATGACTTGCAAGTGTTGTCCGATTCGCAAACAAACGTTTCGTGGGCAACAAATAGTCTCCAGTTGGGAATAAGGGGTTTGTTAAAATACTTGCGCTATTGATCAACTGCGATGATTACGGTGACTCGCAAAAACACGCGCATTGCTATGTGTAGATTCATCACAGAAAACCGCACCAAATACTTGCTTATGTCAATGGCTCATTGCAATCCACGGCTTGTGGCATCGCGCGGTTAGTTCAGATCTTGCACAAAGACGACTTGATGCATGGTTTGCGGCCTGGCGCGCGTGACTGGCTTCATGCATCGACTCGCATCTCTGCTGTTGCTGTTGCCGTAATCTTCTTTGTGGAGAGGTGTTGTGGGTCGCGTCGGACCCGTCTCGTTGCGACACCGGGGTGTGAACCTTTTTGCAGCTGAAGCCTTGTGCAGTTTTTTTTTGCAGCTGGGATAGTTGATGTTGATCTTGTTCACAGAATGGGGAGGGCTATGTTTTATTCACATTGCAATACTGCAGGAAAAATCACGCCTAACCAAAGAACATGCATGCAAATACCTCAGTAGGCATGGAACATAACTTCAAAGGTCTTGCCAGGCCGGGACGCTGCAGATCAATCTATTTTTTTTCTTTCGCGATCATGCTTGCATAATTTGCTCGCATATACGATTTTCTTTGTATAAGACTTCGACCTGTGGCCTCGCTTTGGTAGACAAACGTGAAATCTGCGGACTATTGTATAGCTGCCAAGCTGACGTACGCCAGCTTAGTTAGAGTTCTTGTTTAGCATTATTGGTCAGCCGAGAGGGTTAGGTACCGGTATTTGGGATCGGAACGCAGTAAGGCGCATTGGACCTGTTTAAGCGAAGCAGTGTGGTGCTTTTCTCATTTCTACATACTATTTGCTTAAGATGCGTCCGTTTTGCGTAACGCCATCCACGGACCGAACGACGCGTCGGTGAACGGTGAAATTTGGACACGACGTGCGTATACACGAGGCAGTTTTCCATGCGTAGATCGCGAGCACCTGCGGTCTGCGTGTCGGGCGTGGTACGCGGCGAAGAACCGTCTTAGGCCCATTGGTTTTGAACGGACGGCCCGAAAATGTGACGAAGTCGACGAGTGACAAAGTTGACAAGCAGCCGTTTGAAGCCGTGGCCACATCTTGACAACCAGGCGTCGGAACAACAGGAAATTGACGCTCTCAGGCAGATAACTTGAGTGGAGAATCGCTTGACACGAACTTTGCAGAACCACCTGTCACATGTCACGTGTACAGACGCGGTCAACATGAGTGTGCCCGTCTTTGCCCATTTGGCCGTCAAGTCATGTGTTCAGTACGAGTTTTTGCGGCGCACGGTTGCGCCGATAGCCGTCGGGCAATGCACATGTGCCCGAATCCTGGATTAGTGGGTCCCGGTTCGCGCCATATTGCCTTGAATCTGAGCATTAGGACAGTACGGGGTCGGACGTAATCATCACACTGATGTATGGTAATAGTATTATTAATATTGTCTATCGATATTTTCTATTGGTTATTATCTATGAATGGCGGTTATTGAGAACATATATATATATATATATATATATATATATATATATATATATATATATATTGGAAATATTAGAAATGCATCTATCGGTAATTAGGAATGTGGGATTTAGTCAAGTATCGTGCCAGCAAAATAAATGCGCAAGCGATGGCAATCTTAATAGGTTATAACCTAAATTGACCGCGTCCAACTAGCGTACAAAATGCCATGTCAGCCAAAATTAACCAAATCGAAGTCAGGCTAAACCAATCCAACCAGACCTGACCCATTTAAATCCGGCAGGCCCCCTTCTCTTGCCCCCCTCTCTCCCTCCATCCCTCTCTCTCGAGCATGTGCTTTGTTGACTAGATTTGCTTACTGGTGGTAGTGATTGAGGATTAATCAGGTCTCAATTAGGCTTTAGTTGTGACAATTTAGTCACCGGATTTCAAACATGATATGATGCAGCACTAGCAATACAACATGACCACAGTACGAACTGGTTGTCGGTAAATTTGAATAAATGCACTCCAACAGAAAACCCGTGAAACCTCGACAATAATCGCATGTTTGAAATTGTCGAGTGCCCAATCTTCAGACGGTGTGCTTCTTCATGTTTCGTGTACATTTCCACCGCGTCGTACGTACCTTGCCGCACAAGCATGACATGTTACTGCTGCATTGACGGCGCGACGGCCATGTGAATGGGCTCGTTTGACTTTAATTGACACTGGAGTCTTCTTCTTTTATTGCGAGACGTCCGGTAAGCCGCTGTAGGAGTGGCCAGCCCACACCTAAATGGCCATGGCTTGCCGCTGCTAGGGGAGTGCGCTCATGACTTAGGCGCTGCTGTGCGGACCGAGTCAGTATAGGGCTGACCGGCACTCACCCAGGTGATGCGGTGCCCGGACTCGGGCCTAAGCCTCCCTCGCCGCCACCGCTGCCGCCGCCGCCGCCACCACCTCAGAGTTTCACTGCACCTCTTAGTTATGCAAAAATGTGACAGCCATTGAAGATGATATCTGAGTGGAAGCAGTGCAAAACCCGTTTGCGGGCTTGCAGGCCCCTAGCGCGCCGTGCCGCGCCAATGAGAATGGTTCTCCGCTCCACCTGGTCGGGTCGAGTGTGTCGAGATGGCTGTCCCGCCCACCTCAGGTGTGTGTGGTGCTGTTGTGTGGAAAAACGCCGCCTTTGCCACGCATCCAAGGTGGCCACGCTACTCGGCGGCTTTGTAGGACGGGGTTGTCCAGTCTGGATGCAAGAATCAAGCGCGCTATGCCCATTTTGGCTCGGAGAGGAGTGAATATCAACTACTGAAACCTTTTTTTAAAAGATAGGAACATTTTAGATTACATTTTGATTGAGCACGTGTGCATTTGGATGAGGCGTGTTCGTGCATGGCAGCAAAGCTAGCTTTCTCGAAATGTTTCTTATGAATTCAGCTCTTGTTAAAATGACTGTTGAACACCAAACACGTCCATCCGACTGCTTGCCCGTCGTTATCAGATCATTTTTTTCCAAAAAAAATTACCGACGTTTGTTTTCCCGCGCTCAATGAACGAATCCAACAGCTATCGTTGCTGAATCGCTTTATGAGTTAATGATGAAAGCCCATGATACCGCCTTTTTGTTAGCAATGCGTTGTTCAAAACCTCAGTTGAAAACATTTTGGTCCAGCGGAAAGCTGCTGAGTTATTTTTCTGTGCGTGAGAAAAACTCCATCAGCTGTGAGCAGTCCCGCGCTAGCGGCGAATTCATCGGGCTGCTCAAACTGATTGATTAGGCACCAACGGCGTTATCGTCGGCCCCATATTTGAAGTGAAATAGTGCTGTTTACAGCTTTGACGCCGGGAATGGAATAAAAATGAATTGCCTGCGGTGTCCTTCGAACTACAAGGTGCACCTTCTTGTTCCATGTACTGCTGTGATAATCGGTTTCGGATATTCAGCGCAGAGCATTATGGTGATAGACCTCAAACATGTCTTTTTCCGCGTATTTCGCCAGCGCAAGTACTGCACGCTGCCGGAGGCAACGCAACGACGAAGGTGTGGTGTAGTCATCAAGCAATGACTCACTGAATAGCGCCATGGTAGAATCGAACGGCGCGTTGGCTCATCCATCAAAAGACACCTGTTTGACAAATACGCCATATTTTGGGCCGGCCCAGCGCTATTGCGGGGGAGCGACCTGATGACTGACAGCCCGTGGCCGGCGGGCACCTCGCACGTGCCCGCCGCGGCTGCCGCGGCCGCCGCATCGTATTGGTGCCCCCTCCCCCTCCCCCGAGGGCCGCGTTGTCGGCAATTACCGACATGGCCGGCGTGTCGGCGCGGCCGTTTGTCGGCGGCCTGGCCGCAGCGCCGGCGCCAGGTAATGATGTCACCGAAGGTGTCGGCTGAATGGCCCCAAGCCGCTATCGCTTACCCGGCCACCATCCCCCGCCCATTCAGACTAATGATCCCCGGGCGCTAACTTCTAATCAGCGAATCGGCTCGGGCCCGAATTGTTACCCCCATAATATTCTGCGTTCGTGCGAGCGCGGACCAGCCGAGCCATGCTAGCCGCCGTGTCTGGTGTGCGCGCGGTTGCCTGCTTGCTAAAGAAGGTGCAAGACGCGACGTGTCACGCACGTGCCGCAGGGACGCATCGGAGCATCTGCTCCAAGGCTCCGATGCTTGGTTTGTGCGATCGTCTCTAGACCGCTAATGAACCATCTGGTATGTGGGCCTTGCCAGAGCCGAGAGCCGCAGCAGTTGGTCGGAATAGAGCGGGATAATGCGCCATTTCCATTAAGAGCTATGAACCGCACAACGTGTTCCATTTGATCTGTGATGACTGAGCGCCGTTGGAACGAAGCCACGAAACAGTGAACCATTCATTGCGTGACCAAAGCTGTGAGAACAATGCCCGATCAACGACTGGACACTGTCTGGAGGAAGCTGTGAACAGTCCGGTTTTGCTGGTAGGGGGCTGTAAGAAGAGCCACGCGTGAGATCTTATGCGGACCACGAGGGGCACGTGCGCTTGTGGCGTGCTGCTTTTGGCGCCACGAACGCTCGCCGCTTGCCGGCGGGCATCTCTGGCCTCCTTAGCGTCCAGAAATGCGACCGCGCCGTCGCAGTGGCGCGTGCACTCAGCTGACTGCAAGCGTGCACGGCGCCCGCAGTACCACACTGGAACGCACTGAAGATGGAACTAGCGCAAATATGCGCGACTTGGTTGTTCAGATCTATGGTTCAGGGACACCGGCGTGTTGTGAGTTCAAAAGTGTCCACGGGATTCTTTTTTGTGGCTCTATGCCTCTCATTGGAAGCCCTTTTGTAATTTCCTTGCGTACATTGTTGAAGCTGATTAAACAGTTCGCACTGTCCATCACACCGCAATTTAGCTGCAATCTGGGTTGCCCAATGGTTGCCATAAGCGGATGAATCGTGAAATCACAGGAGCTTGTTATTTGCGTTATGTCATCACTATATATGGATTTCCAGCCACATATACGTAGCTAGCGTGCGTCACAGCTTGAAACCCGTCTCGGCACTTGTTGAAATTGGAAGCTTTTTTCGCCTGTAAGATTTTGGTGACGACGCAGCTGAAGAACATCATCGAATGTGCTGTTTATTTTTACATATCTGACTGTGTTCAGAATCTGTAAAACTAAAGCACGTTTTAATCGAAAGCGGTGTTAAGGGCGATCTGGTCATTGCGGTCTTGCGGAATCCGGGCCGGCGTGCGGCCGGCGACAACTCAACAGCGTGGCAGTTAGGAGTCCATTTTCCGCTTTATTGGAGCAGTTATGCCAGGTAATGGAGGCCTCATTGCTGGCTGGCATGCCCGCTGCATATTGCTTCGGCTTGTTAGGGCTGTGGATGGTGTGCCAGGTAACTGACCGGCGGACGGGTTGTCGTTTAGTCGCCATCGCTGATGCGTCGCACTTTGGCACGTGCTAACACACTCACAAGCGGCGTGCCGCTGATACCACGTTGAACGCCATCCATCAAAGATGTCGCAAAGAACTTGGACTGACCAGATGAATAAACTAATGACTTTGCAAAATGTACTGCCTGCCCAGGGTAGTACTTGGAAAAGGTTTGTGTGGAGCATCCGCGACCCCTATGCTAGAAGCCATGTCTGGTTGCTGGCGTGTCCAGTGATGATGGCTCCGTCGCGTTGTTGGAATGCATGTGAGGTAAAGTAGTGGAGGATTCTGTTTTGGCCGCGTTCCTTACTAAAATCACTGGAAAAACGGGGATGCAAAATATGCTATGGTTCGGGATGCATCCTGAATTCTACTTCGAGCTCCGTGCATACGACTATGCCTGTCCTTAGTCATCAAGAACGAGGTTGCATTGGGACAAAGTGCAGTTTGTGTACTCAAATCACTCATCACCAAACGCGTCGCTGAATTCCCAACTGCTCATGGTGTGCGTTGACGTCCCTCCCCGTTTAACAAAATGAGTAGCTACATTCGGGTTTGTTCCCATCTGATTCGTTCGAATGTTTTGATCATATCTAACCGTTGTGGCATGCAAGCGTTTATCTGACTCCCCGTACGCAAGGTGTTTGGGCACTCCTGTGTTCCTCCCTTTTCCTGCATCTCCTTCTGTTCCGGGATGTTTGGTCATTGCGTATCTTGCCCGTTCATCTGGCCCTCTACCCTGCGTGCAGGATGTTTGGTCATCATTGTGTATGGCCTATTTACCCCGACCCCTCCCTCGTTCGCAAGATATTCGATCACTGCCGAGTGTGTCCGTTTATCTGAACATCTCCTCTATCTTGACGATATTCTGCCATTTCGGGATGCGTAGCTGTATGTGACCCTCCTGCTTCACGCTGACCGGTTACTGTGGGCTACGTCCCTTCATCTGATCCCCTAACCCTATCCACACGCTGATCGGTCAGTGTGCGCTACCTCCCTTCATCTGATCCCCTAACCCTATCCACACGCTGATCGGTCAGTGTGCGCTACCTCCCTTCATCTGATCCCCTAACCGTATCCACACGCTGACCGGTCACTGTGGGCTACCTCCCTTCATCTGACCCCCTAACCCTATCCACACGCCGATCGGTCGGTGTGCGCTACCTCCCTTCATCTGATCCCCTAACCCTATCCACACGCTGATCGGTCAGTGTGCGCTACCTCCCTTCATCTGATCCCCTAACCCTATGCACACGCTGACCGGTCAGTAAGGGCTACCTCCCTGCATCTGACCCCTTAACCCATCCGCACGCTAATTGGTCACTGTGGGCTACCTCCCTTCATCTGATCCCCTAACCCTATCCACACGCTAATTGGTCACTGTGGGCTACCTCCCTTCATCTGACCCCCTAACCCTATCCACTCGCTGATCTGTCAGTGTGGGCTACCTCCCTTCATCTGACTCCCTAACGTTATCCACGCGCTAATCGGTCACTGTGGGCTACCTCCCTTCATCTGACCCCCTAACCCTATACACACGATGTTCGGCCACTGCGAGGTGTGTCCCCTCATCTGACCCTTTCCCCTCGTCCACAGGATGTTCGGCCACTGCGGAGTGTGCGCCGCCTGCGGCCAGGGTATCCCGGCTTCAGAGTTTGTTATGCGGATCGGCGGCGGCCTCGTCTACCACATCCGCTGCTTCTCGTGCTCCAAGTGCCACGCGGCACTGTCCCGCGGCGACCGTTACCTGCTGGTCAACGGCGCCCCCGTCTGCGAGCAGGACGCCAACAAACTCTTCCCGCCCGTCAAAAAGGGCAAGGTTGGCAGGCCGCGGCGACAACGCGACTAGCCAGGTTAGGATGGGAGCGGCAGGTGCGGTCAAGGGCACTGTGAGCACGGGTATAACAGGTATGGGCGTGCCATTGGACGCACAGATAAGGCCTGTGGACAATTACGGTAAACGTCGACGGAATGGGGCATAGGTTACCTGGTAAAACCAATGAGTAGTAGCGTGAGTAGCGCTTGCGACGGCCAGGTGGTGAGGTGCGGCCGGATCCGTGAATATCTAGCAAGTGCAGGACGGTTCCGATCTGTTAGGCGGGTGTCGGTTTTGGTCGATGCAGTGATATGTCACTTCCCGGACCGGAGCTAGGCGGTGTGCTTCAACACCTCCTATACTTCACGTCACCGTATTCATCCGTGGCATTGCAGCATAGAAGAATAGTTACGTAAGCCTTTTGTACACACCGCTTACCGCAGCGTAAGAGAAAAGGGGCACAGGTACCTAGATTTCCAGGGCAGGATATTTTCATTCAGCAGCCAATCTATGTGAGTACGTCTTCCGTTTTGTAGAGGCATCCTCAACAGCTTCTTTGGCGACCATGGGCTAGATCGACCTTCCTTCGTCAGTTCCTAGCTGTCTGTTTCTGCCTAGTACACGCACACGTGCAGAGCAACTCAAAATCGACGCCACTGTGACGTGGAAAGAATCAAAATATGGTTTGAGTGATAGTCGCTCATGAAACAAAAACTAAGGTATTCTTTCATGGCGATTTTTGTGTAGTCGTTGAATCATTCGCTTTCTTGTTTTCTCCTTAAATTAGCGGGCAGGCCGTCTTTTTCGCGAAATTTTAACTTAGCACGTGCATGTAACTATTACCATCGTCGGGTGCAGGCTTCAAAGCCGGTTTTCCCGAATGTTTCTTAAAGAGCTGAGATTTTCCATCCGAAACAGCAGTTTTGCAACTGAGGACTTCCGGCCATCCTTCTGTGTGGTCGCCATCGTCTAAAGCCGTGTCTTTCTAGACTCGAAGGTGAACCGGAATTATTTGCTCCGCTATACTCATGGTGACCAACGCACACTCAGGGATAGTTGCACGGTGTTTCGGTTGGAATATCAATTTTACGGTTGCAAATGAAAACAATGAAAAGGACAACCACGCGCTATGCGGCAAGTATTGTTGAAAATTGCCGGACATTTAGATTGGCGTATAACGCAACCATTGTGATCTGAAAGCAAGAGATGCAGGCTTTGCGTCCCCCACTCAGCGGCTACTGACGCCATTTGTGATGCAGCCGTAACACGCCACTTGCAGCCGTAACAGGCGTGGGTCATTGTGGAATTGGGAGAAGTGCGTTCGTGTTTAGGGGCAGTCGCGGCGATGTTTTACAAGGCACTCACGCTGAATAAAAGGAACCAAGACATCCAAATGTTCAATGATCTGCAATATAAATGTCATAATATGTATAAATGCAATGTTAATGCCTGTCGCTTCATACAAATCATAACCTTTTTAGAATTCGCATTTCAAGTAAACATTCTGTAGCATTGAAGGCTCTGTATAGTTCATAGCCTCTAAAAGTTGACGCCCTCCCTGTTGCAGTAAATGACAAAGCAAGAAGATGTATGTGCGTCACCTAGCGTACAATTGTACGTCACGACGTCTAATCGATTAAGGACGATCAGGCTTCTCACTCGTGATAATTCATACACAACATCGTGAGACTTTAAGGGCGCCCGGCAAAAGTGGATTCACGAACTCTAATCAGGGTCTATTCTTCAATCATATCCGTGCAAGTAAACCACAGTTAGTTGCAAAGTCATAGTCTACCATAAAATGGTTTTGAGAGTTTTGTTTGTAAAATGGAATAAAGTCTTACTCATTTTGTCAGCTACAATCGGTCACAGGAGTGCTCGAGCTCCGCCGCGGGTCATGAAATCCGCCATCTTTGCAAATGCTTTCGTTGGACCGTGGGCTTTTTCAATATTTGACGGAAAAATGAATACGTTATGAAGGTCATTGTTAACATTTCACTACGAACACGTGCCTTCTCCGTAAAGTTGAGAGAAAGTCTTGATTTTGTGTGTGCGTGTGTGTGTGTGTGTGTGTGTGTGTGTGTGTGTGTGTGTGTGTGTGTGTGTGTGTGTGTGTGTGTGTGTGTGTGTGTGTGTGTGTGTGTGTGTGTGTGTGTGTGTGTGTGTGTGTGTGTGTGTGTGTGTGTGTGTGTGTGTGTGTGTGTGTGTGTGTGTGTGTGTGTGTGTGTGTGTGTGTGTGTGTGTGTGTGTGTGTGTGTGTGTGTGTGTGTGTGTGTGTGTGTGTGTGTGTGTGTGTGTGTGTGTGTGTGTGTGTGTGTGTGTGTGTGTGTGTGTGTGTGTGTGTGTGTGTGTGTGTGTGTGTGTGTGTGTGTGACGTGACGTGACGATTTTGAGATACCCAACGGTCTCACGTTATATCAGCACATCGTAAAAAACGATGGAAAACATTATTTACGTGCAAGATACAGTGGATTAACTTATCATATCCGCCGATTAGAGAAGGACAGCACTGCACCAGCATCAGCGAAAATGCTCGCTGGCACCACCGTGCTTTCCGGAGCGTTGTGTCGTGCCGATCAATCTATTTCCAGATAGGAGGCTGCTACCATCGCAGCACGTGATCTGCACGTTTCTACACCTTGCTCAGCTTTATGGAAAGCGTACACTTCCTCAAAACCCTTTATTGCTTCATTCCATGGCCATGAACACGTGTCTGTCCATCTCGTTTGCAGCGTTTCTGTGCAATGTAACGCATCGCAAAGGCAGAAAAGAGTCCTTCTCTTTGTAAACGCAGAATTCCACGTTTCGGTCGTAACGTAGCTGTGCGTCATGAAATGTACGTCGCATGGTGCTGCTATCTTGCACTTATCTAAACCAGGACATTGCGTTATACAAGTGGGAATCTGTGCACTTTTTGCGAGTGTCGTGTAGACTATTGGTGTGGTAGATTTGTGTCGTGTTTATTTTCGCCTCACAGGTGATACAAGTTACAAGTCCGGTTATAAGTTGTAAACAAAAACAAAAACAAGCATGGCTAGAGCGTCCCATATGTGAATGGGTATCAAGTAGAAGTGGCTTCTTTTCTGCTCGCATGCTCACACTACACAAGCTAGAAATGCGCAAGGCCGTAGTTCCGCTTTGTGAAGCTAGGCTCTGGTGTGACCTATTCATACTGCAAAGACAGCTCTAAATCGTATGAAGGACTATAACACCGTATTTCAAGATTGCGCCATTCAAAACGTTCCAACTTAGCGAAAACCTTGCCACTTAGGCTTTGCGGCTTGAGGTAAATCCCGCTGGCTGTCGGCAGTGCCAAAGCCTTGCCACCACGCTTGAGAAATTAGGTGGGCCGTTCAAACTGATTGTCTGTCCGCCACCAGACTTGTGTTTCGCCGTCTTATGTTTACGGATTTAACCAGTGTTATTTTCCGCACCTGAAATTTGATAAAAACTGATTGTTCATTGCATGCTTTAGGCTCCTCAGGTATGGTGTCCTGCACCACCCACATTGGTCACGAGTCGCGTGCGTCTATGCGGAGCATTTTTTTTTTTGTGGTGCCAAGCTTCAACTTCGTGTGTGATTTGCCGCAGAACTCGAATAGATCACTGTACATGCCCTCACCTGAGTAGCCCATGCGTGATGCCGACCGTCAGGGCACGTCCCACCGCACCATTCATTGATGCGAGACAGCGACGGTCTGTTTGCATGCGTCTTATCCCCTCCATCAGCTGTGCTGGCCGGTGTTAGTACCACGGATCCAGCCGTCCCAGCGGCGACGCCCAGGACGCCATCTGGTCGGTAGTTATACATGGTCTTACAATATGCAGCCACGTGATCTGTCCCCACCCCGTGCAGTTACATAACCACGTAAATGTTTGCTTGTAGGCATATCGCTGCTGCAAAGGTACTCTCACGCGGTCAGTATGAAACGACCAGTCGTTGCGCTCAATCAGTGACGTCATTGCCTGAATTTCCTTATGCTGGTCCAATTCCACCAGTTCGTGCCTGTCTTACATCAACGCTGAAAAAGTACATTGTCTAAAATGAAGTTTAGCTGACACAGTACACCATCTGCAGGCGGCGTGGTTCCGGTGCGCACCACGCTGTTAAAGCATAGTGTGGGGCCAGGTGTGGCTAGATCAGTATATCAACATTGTGACCAGACAACATAGCTGTTGTAACTCATGAATGTCAAAATCACATTATGGCCAGCGTCTTACTGCAGTTGCAGTAGATGGCGGCCGTTGATTTTTAGAACTTGGCCCGTTTTTGACTGGTTGGCGACTGGTGACCGGTTGACTTTGGCTCACAGGTCATCTGCTTGACATGACTCACGCTTTAAAATGTTACGAAACCCAAACGATCAACCACAGAGATGGTGAAATATCCGTCGAACCGCGTCTGACTTTTCTACCATGGTAGATGAAGGGCATAGGACCTCGAAATCCCTGCCGTATGCAAAATGGCCTGCGCGCTGTGCAGCAGGATCGCCGGCATGGTCAACCCCTACCTATCCTGTCCACACACTACAAATAAACTGCTTAATTTTGACGGCGCTGTGAGCATGGTATACGGTTAATGTACTAAGAACGTTTGGAGACTTGCTTAATATTTTCATTCGAGGAAATGCTACAGTGAGCAATCAAGATGCGTTCGACCTGTGTCTGCGGTATTTGATGTTGATAGGATGCTCTGTGTATGCGGTGCTTGATGTTGATAGGATGCCCTGTTAAACACATGAACCATTCGAGGAGGGGAGACAATGGGATGTTTCAAAGCTGATAACGGCGATGCCGAAGTAATTATATCTGGATCCCGAGACTGCTCGGTTGCAAGACTGTCTCTGCCTCTTTCCAAACCGGTTGTGGCAAAATAAGTAGGTAAGTTGATTTAACAGTCACGTGACTATTTGTGCTTGTGTCTGTGTTGGGAACCGACTAGACGAGAGCCGAGGAGACAACCGTTGTTGTATTTGTGCTTGTGTCTGTGTTGGGAACCGACTAGATGAGAGCCAAGGGGACAACCGTTGTTGAATGTACAAAAGATTTGTGATTTGTGAGTTAAACGGACTAGGCGTTCATACACATCTATCGAAATCTGAACCACGGAGAATATTGATTGTCCTCATTGTATCGTTCTTCATCCTCTAAACACATTTATCGCCTCCAATCACCTTGTCTCTATATTGGCGATGTTCGCTACCTCCCCTTTTGCTGGCGCAGCTGCAGACGCTGCATTTATACGTAAAGGTAATTCAGTATTCATGAAGCTTTTACACATATTAGATGGGCGGTCGGATGATAGCAGGCCGCTACCGGCAGACAATTTGTAAATACATCCTCTAATTCCGTGTACCATCTGTTCATAGCCCAACTCTGCGGTGCAATCAGAATAAAAGCCACTCGTGGTGCTGATACCCATCTAGGTAATGGAAGCACAATTGAATTTAACGTTTTATTGGTCCTCCAGGGAGCCTGGCTTTATTTAGTTAATGGGTTAGCCTGCATTATAGCGTCGTTATAAGGCGAAATCATTGAATTATACAGACGAATGTCCAGGGGAGCAGAGCAGCGCACCTGACGTGGCGCGTCACGATTGGTGGCTGCGGGGGCCTGGCAACTGGGCCGCCGGACCTCACAGCCCGGCCGCGGTGCGGTCCCCGGCGCCGGGCGGCTGCACCGACCTTGCGGCACGGCTGCTGCCTGGGCTTCACGGCTGTGAATTCCACACAGCTAGCTGTGTGGACTTCGCAGCCGTTCCGCTATGTGGGCTTCGCAGTTGGGCTCATGCACAAACCCCGCAACCGGCTGTCAGGTGAACGCCATGCGAACCTGCGGGATGGGGTGGATGTATGTTTTTCACGTGGGATTTAAATATTTGACCTTGACAGCAATGTGCTATGTAGTATCACCTGTGGATGAAACTCTGACATTGACACTAGGGCGCAGTATTTGGTTCCGCTTTGTCATTCAACTATGATGATAATGATGCTCGAATTCCCCCCCCCCCCCCTTCATACACGAAAGCTGCTTTCATTCCCCAGGTGAGGTCACCAATGTCTAACGGATAACAGCTCTCGTGGAAACAACAAGTCAAAGGCCGTTCTCAGGCATCTGTATTGTATACACAGATATTGCCTTTGCGGTTGGTAGAGATAATCCGCCCCGTTCATGTTCCACCACACTTGTTTCCCCTCCCATCGAGGTCTGATGACAACACAGTTCGGGAATGCTGCAAAAGTGTGCGCCGCCACACGGACGCAGATATGCTCCTTGAAATGTCGCAAGTCATGTGGGTGGGACTCACTGGGGGCAGGGGTCGGCCACCGTGTCGTTTTTCCGGGTGAGGTTAAGGTACCCTGATTCTAATATTTCATTCGTATATTTAAAGTTTTTACGCTAAGTTTCGAATTCCCATCCAAGTGAACTTTCGGCGACAGTGAGATATTCGTTGCCAACCGTGTCACGTTGCTCAATAAGGTAGCGTATTGAGAGGATGCTTGTCAGTCTACTGAAAAACATGATATCGAAGAAGCACCGTGCAAGAGGCCCGTGACTTTTAGGCGTGAATTAGATAATTGTCAGAGGTTGAGACTAGACGCAATTTTTCAGCACGCCAACAC
The DNA here is from genome assembly GCF_011947565.3 of Pollicipes pollicipes. Classification (NCBI taxonomy): domain Eukaryota; kingdom Metazoa; phylum Arthropoda; class Thecostraca; order Pollicipedomorpha; family Pollicipedidae; genus Pollicipes; species Pollicipes pollicipes. The sequence goes on along the minus strand of NW_023596576.1, from coordinate 1,054,320 downwards.
ACCAATTTCTGACCCGCAAGAATCCGTGAGCCTTTGGCTGGGTCGTGGGCCAGACTTGGCGGGGTTTGCGTGCCAAAAAATTTTAGCAGGTGAAATTGTGTTCTTTTTTGCTATTCTTTAAGTTTTAAAATCATGACAAAGCCATAGTGTACTGCCAAGCGCGACACCACCATGAAACGAACATTTTTTTTTTGTTATTTTGCACAGCGGCACCCCAGTGACAGAAACCCCGTGACAGACATGACACACCAGTAAACCGGTTTTCGCAAATTGAACAGACTTTGAGCAAACATTTCGCTGGAAAATTCAAGAATAACCCAATTTTTTAGAACTATAGCCTGATTTTATTGAACAGCAATTAGGTGGGTCATTATCATAAATGCAGCTGCACACTGCGCTTAGCTGATATTGACAGGGTGTGTTGCACTCAACCTTCTTGGTTTACACAAACACCATACCTAGATAAGACAGCAATAATAGCCTTATTCCTCGGAGAAAAACCAGGAGAACGAAATATAGATGCGTGGATATTTCGACATGCCTTTATCGAAACAATAACAGAAACCTGTTTCCTCACACATGCACCTACACCTTAAGTAAAAACCATGCGTCACAAAGCACAACCAATGTCCATGATCAATGCAATATATGGGAAACCCTGAGCCTTTCATTACCCCAGCTTTACTCACTTGTCAATACAGCCTGCAGCTACTGGTGTATCAAATTGGCCAACAGTCGTCGAAGTTAAAACAAGTGGTGGCGTGGAGTTTGTGTATCTATGCCTGCAGAGGAGGCGATTTGCCAGCACAAATACAGGACACTAGCACAATACGGTTTTCCCTGACTGCGACTGTTACTAATTTGTGCATATTTTCACGCAGGCTTTTGTTCTGTCTTATTTGTTAATTTTTCCAGTATTCTATCCGTATGCAGTTTCGTGTAGAAAAAAATGTGAACATATGACGTCAATGAGGCACTCGATAACGATCAATATGTGCATTCTGCTGGTTTTCTAAGATGCAGAAAGAGGTCCTCGCAATGTTTTTACAACTTTTGTTTCTTTTCATATAATTTTTTGCAGGATGTGGGAATATATCACGGTTTTTGACGGCATTGCTAAATGCCTATGATGTCGCTGGAGGGGTTAATGTTCGTGGACAAAATAGTATTACCACCCTTGCCTTCACGTGGCTTTCATCCAACATCACATACAGCCGCGCAATGACTGTGGGCTGGAACGTGGATAGGGGTAATAGAGAAATGTAGGTCATTTCAAAGCTGCCATGTGGTTTTTATGTATGTGGAATGGTTGCATGATGTATCTACTTAAGGAAAACAAACACCATATAGGTGGCTGGCTGCGGTTCCTCAATGAGAAATTTGATATTTTGGCAATTGGGGCGCAGTCGAAGAATGATTGAGCTTACGTACATTGTAATGAATTGACACCTCCCATGACTTGAAACATCCAACATTGTGTACCCTGTCAGTGCAAAGCTATCAGCTCATGCGTGCAATTTTAGAGGAAGTGAACTGTGGTCTATTTATATGAAAAAGAAGGGTAAAATCTTTGGAGCATTTTGATGAAAGACGAATTTCATTTTTATCCTTTACCCATTCCTTTGTAGTTGAAATTGCTATCACGGTGCTTAAGATCTACTTTGGTGCATTACAAATTATATTGTGCAGGTATTTTGATTGTTGGTCTCTGAGCGACATCACTGGTGTTAGTAACATGCAATGTACAGATGACAGTTGCATACCATTTTATGCACACTTGTATATAGATCGGAAATTAAGGTGAAATGATAAGACGCAATTGCAATAAATTCGTACTTTCGGGGATCATTGCGGATCAGCATCGTAGCATATTGGGTGTTTGCGGGCTGGATCACGAGTTCGGCGTGATTGGCTCGGCTGCAGGCTAATGTTTTGGAGAAAAAAATTACGTTCTTAGTTGAGACCCGCGCAGTATAGGAGCGGCTGCTGCACTCGACGCATTGGTGTTCTGCAAAGGGGGAGAGCGGGGAGAGCAGAGGAGAGAGGCCCGCAGCTCGCAGCGCCCCTCCGACGGCTGGCGCGGTGCGCTAGCCCGGGCAGAGGAGGGAGGCCCGCAGCTCGCACCGCCTCTCCGACGGCTGGCGCGGTGCGCTAGCCCGGGCAGAGGAGAGAGGCCCGCAGCTCGCACCGCCTCTCCGACGGCTGGTGCGGTGCGCTAGCCCGTGTGGTATTGAGTCGCTCGGCCTGTTTCCGTCTTCGAACTCAATTGGAGAAGAGGCACCTCGTATATCTGGGCAGAACACGACTTAGAAATTATCTCAGCAATTTGGCAAAGTGCATCGATTAAAGTTTTATTATTCGGACGTGTTTTTTATTATTCTAATGTTGCGCCTTAACGATTTCGTCAATAAAGTCGACTTTAATTTCGCTGACATTTACGAGGGAATTCTAAAGGGTTCTCAATCTTGTAAATTTGTTTCGTCCATCGGGTATTCAATTTCCCAAAGAGCACAAGCAGCAGTTTGGCTCACTTAGGGATTTTGTCCATTTCCATTTGGGTCCTTGATGTCTTCTAGGACCCATAGCAGCATTTGAGCCGATTGAATAAAACGTTCCTTTTGCATGTCCGACGGCGGCAGTCGTCCGACGTGGTCGTCGCGCCCGTTGTCGGGGACGGACGGAGGGGACGGGAGAACGCTGCGCGAGACCGGGCGTCATCGCCGATGTCGCCCATCCAGAACGCCCTGCGATGCCGAACCGCCACAAATGTCCCCCTGTAAAGCACGTCCAAACGACGACAGTGTCGCTGAGCTGTTGCTGGCTCTCGTCGACGACAGATGTGGAGCCGCCGTTCACATGCACGTCCGCTGGCGTCACATCAACCACTAATGCTTACGGGCCGGGGATTGCCCCTGAATGCCGCCGATTTGTCAGGGTTCGTTGGGTTCAGTTCACTGGAAGCGCAAACGGGGGTATCGCGTATGAATATGTTAAGTATGCATTTGGGGGTACCGTAGTCGGCCTGCGTTTTTAGATTCTTGGGATCTCTATCGCCGTTGAAGATGTCCGCTGTACACAGGCTTTGTTAGGCGGTGCTCGAGGCCACTGCTTCCCACACTTAACATATTCGAATCGTCCCTGTATCACTGACCTGATCACACTGTTGTTGATCACACTGATCACTGATCACACAACACTGGTCACACTGATCACATTGTCACGCGTATGGCCGCCGTGCCTACTGATGCCTAAATCCTCTGCATCCCATGTGTCCCTGTTTTTGCCCCCGCTTCCTCTCTGTCTCCATCTCTGTTCCTGTCTCCTCTCACGTCTCTCCCCGCGCCCATCTCTCCCGTTACCCTTTTCCCGTTCACCCGTCGTGTTCTTCCTCATGCTCTCTCATTTATGCTCTCTCTCACGCTCTCTCTCGTGTTCTCTCATGCTCTCTCCCATGCTATCTCTCTCTTCCTCTCTCTTTCTCTCTGTCCCTCCCTCGGCTCGTTAGATTATACACACATTTTTCTTGCATACATGTTCCGTATTTTACACAGCCCAGGTCTTTTTACATCAGATTATATCAAACTGCGGCTAGGCACAGATATTGAAAATGAAGCATCACTATCTCTAAGTCCTTCCGACAACACGGCAATTCGCTCACGTGCCTCGATTCAATGTTCCATAAAATCCGTTCATTGGGTGCTGGCAGACGTGGTGTTGGGTGCAGTGTCAGGCCCGCCCGTCGGTACTCGCCGTTACTGCGGTGCAGTGTCAGGTCCGCCCGTCCGTACTCGCCGGTGTTGCGATGCATTCTCAGATCTGTCTTTTCGAACTCGCCGTTGCTGCGGTGCAGTGTCAGGTCCGTCTGTCTGTACTCGCCGGTGGTGCGGTGCGGTGTCAGGTCCGCCCGTCCGTACTCGCTGGTGGTGCGGTGCAGTGTCAGGTCCGTCCGTCCGTACTCGCCGTTGCTGCGGTGCAGCGTCAGGTCCGCCCGTCCGTGCTCGTCATTCCTGTGGTGCAGTGTCAGGTCGGCCCGTCCGTACTCGTCATTGCTGCGGTGGCGTGTCAGGTCCGCCCGTCCGTACTCGTTGGTGCTGCGGTGCAGCGCCAGGTCCGCCCGTCCGTACTCGCCGGTGCTGCGGTGCGGTGTCAGGTCCGCCCGTCCGTACTCGTTGGTGCTGCGGTGCAGCGTCAGGTCCGCCCGTCCGTACTCGTTGGTGCTGCGGTGCAGTGTCAGGTCCGCCCGTCCGTACCCGTTGGTGCTGCCGCCGCTCGTCACCCGTTCCCCAGTCGGGAGTGGGGCGGTCGGCAGTGCCGTGCTGCCCAGCCACCCCTGTATAAACAAGACGGCGCGCGCCCCGGGGGACGCGCCGGCCCAATCCTTCTTTGCCGTCTAAATAATGCAGTCGGAGATACATTAAGGTAACTGGAACGTCGGAGCGAGTTAAGTGGCGTCTTGCGCGTGTCGCGTTGGCGACCGGCTGCGATGGGACACAGCATGGGGACTGGCTGAGGTGGATTGGCTGGGTCCAGGCGGTGACTGATGAGATAGCCCCCAAATCAGGGGCTGGGCTAGGAGTGATAAACCGTTGTGTGGTTTACGATGGTTTGTCTGGAACCAGGAGTTGTCAGTATGTGTGGTGTCTTTCGTAACTCTTTTCCACGTTTCATGTCTACTACGAAGCCGTCGATGTCCATTGTGAAAATCAAATACTATACGTATCCAATTCACATACATAAAAGTTCAGAGGGGTCAATTCTCATTTTGGTTCGTTGAAGCTGATTTGTGGTCGTAAGGCGTTACGTCATTCGGTTAAAAATTGATGTCTGACAGGGTGACTGGTGACTGATTTCCCATAAGACGTTCCCGAAGACTTACGGGATTGTACTACCGCATTGTGTTACCATTCCGCTGCGCAAGATGCATTATTTGGCCAATTACCTGTAGCGAAACTAGATGAGTGCGGAAAGGTAGCGGTTCGCCGTTCCATCCCGTAGGTCAACAAGGGAACATTGCTAATGGGGCGCTTTGTTCCGTTCTGGTCGTCGCTGCGGCTGCTGTAGTTTGAATTTTCTGTTTTCCAATAGGCCTAAGTGGCTCCATGAATTACTGTTATGTTTGTATCCACTTGCGCAAATCTACTCACGAGGATTTCATTTAATTTGCTCTGTTCAACCATCGCCATTACATGTGATTGGACTTTGATAACGACCGTCGCTTTGAAATCGCTGTCTGACGCTTCAAAGCTTCCGGGAAAGCGATAATTAGAGTGAATCCTTCCTGCCTGGTGCTGCTTGAATTTTGACCCTATTTTCGACTTACTAATTTCAAAATGGAAGCGTCAGGGTGTACTTTACGGAATTAGAAGCATGCCAGAACGATCTCGAAAATTAGAGAAGGACGGGGAATGGTGGACGCTTTTAGCTCAAGCTAGAAATGTTTCTTTCAAAACATTTCTAGGAAAGGTTCGGAAAAGATGCTCTGGTATGGTCAGAAGTTGGCGATATTGAAAGATACCATGTACCATCACCCTAACGCACGCTGCCCTGTTCCAATCAAACTGTTTTCAGCTGTTGTGCCCGCTGACGTTCTTCCCTTTCTCCATGTAAAACATGATCCACGTGCCCAGAAACAGTCAGCGGCGTGCCATGCAAGCGTGCGCACGCGCGCGACGGTCCCTGACGTTCGTCACGCTGACTGTGATCTCCCTGTCGTTGCAGATACATTTGTGTGTTGGGCTGCGCGGCTCTTTCAGCATGCCATAGTCGACGCGCCGGTCAGCGGCGGCGGCGGCCCGGCGCACCTGCGACACGGCACACCCGTCCCTTACACGCCGCGGCGCGGGACGCCACTCTTTGTTGCTCAATGGGGGTCTGCGTCACCAAGTACTGACCGTGTTTAGTTTGTTGGGTGCATTGGTGGTGCACGCCGTCGCGCCGGTGTAAATCGTGCGATCGAAGCTCGCTGTGTGACCCAGTCACCGCGGGCGCCGCGGCACCGAGCATTCGGCGCCGGTGGTCGGCATGCCTGCTGGTACTGCGGACCAGGTCTAGTGGCCCCTGATCACACCGCACCACGCCTGTCCGGCTGGGGTTGTGCTCCGTTCGTCGGAAAAAAATTTGTTAGGAAAGTGTAAGACAACAGTGACAAGCTGCCCCATTTGGGACTTGATCGGGATGACCCTTTTCTGTCGTCTGTCAAATGATGTCGTTTTAAAGAATTGCTACTGTTTTCCCCCTTCTCTACCTGAACTATAGCAATCACTTTGTGTCTCTGTGCCAGAGTTATGCGTTTTATCAGAGAGAGGGGTTATTTTTAACCAAGACAAAGGCTTTGGGGCGGTACATGCGCCAGTCCAGCCGGGCGCACATGTGGCGTGCACCCATCTGACCTCGACGTGAGGGGACCCCACTTATCTTCCCCACCGGCGGGAGTCGCTCAATCGCAACACGCGCGCCTCTCTTGATCTGGGCCCGGGCTGACCGCTGATGCGCGAATCCCTGCAAGGATCGCACAGCCCCAGCTGGCCCCAGCACGGAGGGAGAGAGAGAGAGAGCAATAAGGATGGCCCCAGGCCTCAGAACATTCCACCAAGTAACGGCTACATTCCGAGGTTTTTGCGGGTGGTCGCTGTGTGAGCACCTGGGCTCCACGTTTATCAGTGTGTTGTTTACATTGTGCTCGCGCTCGGGTGTGTGCGTGTGTGTGTTCGAGTGCGCCCGCTTGGTGTGCTCGGTGTTCCCCGGGACCTGACGTCGCGCTTGCCACTGCTCCAGCGTTTTGTGGGGTTTCCGCTTGTTTTGGAGCTTGTCAGCCACTTCTGTGGCGGGAGCTTATGGTGAATTTAGCACGTGGCTGCAAGGCGAAGGGCAATTAGAGACTGCAGTTTGCACAGGCCACATTCATTTCATGACAATTAGTGTAACGTGCGGCATTTTAAAACAGCTGGGATCTGAAACGCGAGTGCCATCAAGAGGATGTTTTGCTTCGCTGTTTTGCTTTGTATAATGTGTGACGTTTTAGTAGTGCAGGCTATTCGTACAATCCCGAATCTCTGGCGACCACTGAACGGCAACTGTATCCGAGACTCCTCAGCACAGAGAACCACCTGCGTTTGTTGATGACATTCTTGTTGATGTATTTGACGCGGGTTGTACGGCAGTATTAGTAAGGCCCACTTAAATAAATGTGTGGACATCAGTATCCCTAAATTGTTTCAGAACAGTAATAAACAATGCGGCCATTGTGAACGCTTACGAAGATGTGAGCTGTTCTCATTCCGCTAACGGGGCATGCTTGTGCGGATGCCTGAATTTGTAACGGGTCTGTTGAAGTTGACGAGTAGCTGTCCGCCCATGCCGAGCGCCACTCGGAGCAGGCGCAGCGGCGGAGACTACCTGCACTCGGAGCAGGCGCAGCGGCGGAGACTACCTGCACTCGGAGCAGGCGCAGCGGCGGAGACTACCTGCACTCGGAGCAGGCGCAGCGGCGGGGACTACCTGCACGCCGGAGCGTCAGCCTGGGGAAACGCGATCTCCGGAGAAGAGTCGTGGGCTCAGTCTCCAAATTGTCTCAAGAGAGACGCCAAGCCGGCTGCCGCGGCGCTGACGCCGCCGAATGCCTGCGGTCGCGCTCATTGCCCTCCACGGAACACACGTGTCTCCAAATGCTCATCCACTCACACGGTCGATCAGGCGGGGGATGGGGACGGGACTTGTAAATAGAGGGTGTCAATTGTGTCGGCTGCCGCTGCGCCCCGTCCTCGTCGATCAGGGTCGGAGCGAGTCAGCCCGCGCGGGGGCGACGCTGCGAGGTACAAACGGCCGCCGCCGCCGCAGAAAGTGCGCCGTCCGAAATTAGCATTGTCACTCCCATGCCACTCGCAAATCAATAGCAACGCGACGCGACGGCGATTAGTGTTATTACCAGCGCTATTAGTTTGATTGTTTCATTTGCCAAATTGATGATTTGATCCGCGCCGTCGTTTTATGAAAGTAAAACAGACAACATGTAATTAGGCTGGGGCGGCGGCGCGGCGCGACGCGTCCGGTTGACCGCCGGCGCCGCAGGCCGGCGGCGACCGCTGCAGGCTGTCAGCGGCAGCGCTCTGGTGTCAGAGTCACTTCTCATTACGCCAAATGCTCGGCGGCGGCCCCCGCTGCCGACGGTCCGATCAAAGGGCGGATATATCAGAGCGCCGGCACGGCCGCCCGGACCGACGGCGGCGCCCGGCCGGCGACACGGCTGCAGGCGCTGCAAGCGCGCTAATCACTAATGTGGTGACGAATTATGCATCTACGAGTGCGGCCTGGCGCCGGTGTTTAACCTCTGTACACGGCGGGCGGATGCCGAGCAGTCGAGACGGCCACGTCGGCCGGGCGGGCTGCAGCAGACGAACGGATGCACTGGGCAATGCGTTTGTCCCACGGAGAGCAAGACAGTCAAAGCCCCGGGAGCCCCGAGAATGTCTGGTAAACTATGCACTTGAACCGGCTCTAAGGCTAGCAGGCGCCTCAAGTACACGCCTTTGGAAATCCCTAGGGCACCAAGAAACCCATAAACGAAAGACCGAGGTTGCGTGGACACTAGAGGCCTCCACCAGTAAGTCACGCCCGTCATGCCCGTTCGGCCCTATGCTCGTATGGTCATGGTTGCTGCTGCTGCCCGCTGCCGCCCGCTGCACTTTGTGTACACCCATCCGTCTACTTGTTCCTTCGAAACAACGGATATGTAGGTGCTTTCTCTAATTTGCTCCAAGCAATTATATACAGGCGCAATTCAACGTTTCTTTGTCGATTCCTTTTCATGCTCCACCAAGGGATCAATGTTTTACTTTCATTCAAAGTGGAAAGGCGGAGGTTCGCGGTCGGCACGGTTACCACGCTATGTAACTGCATGCGCCATGCATGCCAGAACACCTTGGGCACGGTCATCAAATTATGGCTTAGGGCAATACATTCCGAGGATGTGCAATGAATTGCATGTTCTGTTCAGAATGGTATAGTCTGATCGTGATATGCGTTACGGCTGCATATAATCTACGTTACGGGCCTTGTGGCATTTTCAACGCCCTCCACTGGCTACGTTGGGCGAATGTCCCCTCTCTCCTGGTGAGTTGTTTGATCAAGTCGTCCAAAAGGGCGTCGTCCGTTGAGTCTCAAAGCGGTGTATGTGTGTTCATTTTCCGGCAAAGGAGTCGACGGCATCCGGGTCCAAGGTTTGAAAGACTAGCATTGTTTAAAGCTACGTCCGACCTTAACGTTGCGCTGCCTAACCCCTTGTTATGGTCCGATTACGCTCCATTAAAACCGGCAAGCGGACTTTAAGTCAAAGATCAAGAAGTCAAAAGACAAAAGTCAAATTTGAAAACTAAATGACAAGATATCAAAAAAGCGCAATTTTCTGGGAGGTCGTCCTTCCCTTGGCCAGGCAATGGTCAGGTGAGGTAACCCCTCAAATCACGACTTCTGCCCAAAATCGTGGTGAAGGAATATCTTCAGCGCTGAAGCCGATTCCGACTGCGTCGAAGTTCATCAGATCAAGAGGTCATTAGTTGAACCTGATGCAAACTGGACGTCACCTGCGGGCAAGAGTCGCTTCAAGTGAATATTTTTGTTAGCAAATTTCAACTCATGACACTATATTCTCGGACTCTCCACAAAGCAACAAATACGAATCCGGAGTTTTTGTTACCTTGGGTCACGATTTCATAAAATGACCCGGTAACCTCTGGTCAAAGTTGTGTAATGAGCGTTAACCGCTCCAAAAGTGGGTATTTAGTCTCCCAAGATAAGCCTTATTGTGTTTTTTGACAACCAATCCATGAGGACAGTGTGTGCACATCTCCTTTGACCTCAAATCAAGCGTGGTAGTGGGCATGTTTGGGCCAAAATGAGTCCATTGCGCTGCTTTTGACCGTAGTGTGCTTTAGTTGCAGGAAGACCGAAAGTAGGAGCAGAAGGGCATTGCATGAAACATAAATTGTAGTGTCCAATGAACAGACAAACCTGTCAACCCATGTAATCTGACATTAACCTTCTGTAGCGTGGGAAGGATCAGTAACGCCTCAATCCTCACAATGGTCCAAGGCCTCATCCCGAAATAAGACATTCCAGTTTTTAGCCATTCGAAATAGCTCTATTGATGGATGCATGAAGTCTAACAGACAACTCATGCTCCCAGCGCCAAGTACTAAGAAACGCATATCAGATCCGCCTGCATGGCGTGCAAGCTCCAATGTCACAAGATGTGCAGGATCCCACGTTCATGTGAAAAAACTGCTGGAAAAGAACACTGCAAATATGCGCTTGCTTACCCGCCTCTGTATCATTCCTAACTCATTTCCTCACATTTATCTGACAGTCTTTGTCCTCTGACATGCAGCCAACAGATGTGCACCACAATCGTCCAAGGGGAGGAAGTCATGGTACCTCAAGTGCCTTCATTGGTCCGATTCAACAAACCTCTCCTTAAGTCAACAATCCATCTTCAACACTTCAGTGGAAGTAGTGTGAAAGAGTGTGATGACGTTCTCTTCACAGTACATGTGCAGATCAGCACAAGTCAAAATATGTCCGGATATCGGTTTAGGCGGGCTGGTGTTGACTGGCTATCAGTTAGGCTGGCGCTGGCTGGCTGTCAGTCAGGCTAGCGCTGGCTATCAGTCAGGCTGGCGCTGGCTATCAGTCAGGCTGGCGCTGGCTATCAGTTATGCTGGCGCTGGCTGGCTATCAGTCAGGCTGGCGCTGACTATCAGTTATGCTGGCGCTGACCGCCTATCAGTCAGGCTGGCGCTGATTATCAGTTAGGCTGGCGCTGGATGGCTGTCAGTCAGGCTGGCGTTGGCGGGCTATCAGCTTTCAGTTATATATATATATATATATATATATATATATATATGCATGTATATATATATATATATATATATATATATATATATATATATATATATATATATATACCAGCCTAAATCTATTAACGACCTAGCCGACAAGACTGATAATGACATATTGTTCTTTGCCGACGATGCTACGCTATACACAGCTCACTCACACGGCCCATTTACCGTACCAGCGGCACTCCAACACGACTTACATATCATTCAAGAATTCGGCAAAGATTGGCTCATCACGCTCAACGCCACGAAAACGTTCAACAAACATTCACCAACAGAAACACACATAACCCACCACAGCTGGCATTTAATGGCCAACGAATTCCTTCCGTTACAAGCCACAAACGCCTCGGCCTGACAATATCTACTGATTTGCACTTTCGTCAGTTATGTATACTGTACTATATTTGTATATGTACTATATTTCATCACGTTAATGATACCACCTCCAAAATCAGTAGAGCTATTGGACCTCTCTACTCACTCGGGCGACTTCTGTCTCGGCATGTCCTCAACGACGTATATACGGCTTGCATTCTTCCTTTGTTTGATTATTGTGACGTAATATACGACGGATTTCTGACAACCAGCGACTCCCTTAGACTTGAAAGATTACGGTACAGAGCAGCAAGACTAATCACCGGTGCACTCTACAGAGCATGTACTCGCGCACTGTTGGACGATTTGGGATGGAACACTCAAGTCACGAAGAAACGTGCACGAAATGACGCTGTTCCACAACCTCATACACAGCCAACATTGGCTGCCAACAAACGTCACTGCACTTCTACCTGACACACGAGCACTTGCAACAGGACGCCCACTACGCAATGCAATGACACTCACATTACCACCGAACAGAATCTCAACATACCAAAGATCATATAATCCATCAACTACGAGAAGATGAAACTAGCTCTCGCTTGAGGCGTCATCTCTCCAGTCTTCTCATTCCTTCAAATGGGAAATATACCAGCGCTGCGGTGTGGCCACGCCTCCGGTGTATCACAGCTTTGGATCCAGGCATGGCACCATCCTAAATACTGGGCTGAGGTTGGGAAAGTCAGACCTGGATGCCCACCTGTTCAAAATTCAAAATCCAACTACACCTATTCCCTCTTACTTATGTGGCTATCCATCTGAAGACCCTAATCACTTTGTACTGAACTGCCCTCGCTATCATGAAATCCGAATTGCAATGGTACGTAAAACAGATCGTATCATTCAAAACTTGTCTGAGCTCACTCACAACAAGCAACTAAGTATCTATATCAAAGGTAACGATTTACAGGATCGCAATGGGCAGCAGAGGACAAAATGTTTCCAAACATTTATTTTTCAGACCAAACGATTCGCCTAAAAACTTCCAGCGGGCGCGGGCAGCAGACGGGCTACTGGGTGGCGTTGCCGGGCCGGGCGCCCACCGCCGGCCCGAGACGGCTATATGTGTAGACTGGAGTGGCGGCGGGCGCCTGACCCCTGTCGCCTTACGGATCGGGCGGATGGGCGATGTGCCGTGGGTTCCCTGGCGGCTATAACCATGTCTTGTTATTGTTGGAAGAGGCGCTCAGATTTAAGCGTTCCGCTTATGCGCCCATCCACTCATCATATTATGTACTACTTAATGTCCATAATCGAAAATAAACATCAAATCAAATCAAATCAGTCAGCCTGGCGCTGGTTGGCTATCAGTCAGGCTGGCGCTGACTGTCCATCAGTCCAGTGTCCTAGAATTGCCGACTTTGGGTGTAAAGCAACACCCTATGAGGAGGAATTTTTCCCTCCTTTTTCCCATATTTTACGTGAATTTCTCACTCCTGCCTGACATTGTCTAATCGCACATGCCAGACCCCTATTTTCCTTCCCGAGGTTTTCAGATGTCATCCAAAACCGAGCTCACTTGAAACCACCAAGCGTAAACGAGGCTCCGCAGAACCTGGACACCTATGGCTATATCCTGCCTCACGTACATCTGAATCATGTCTATGTATGCACAGAGCAAGGGCGCCAGGTACCTCCAAGCCCAAGAACCCCAGCGACCCCAGCCGCTTGCACGCATTAAATTTGGTTTGTTTACAAAATGCATCACAATCTGCAGCTGTGCGCCAAATACAAGGTCTCATTTTTTGGTCTCACCACCACGCTACGAAAGCAGAGCCTGGTGCAACGCCAGCAAGGCCTGGTAGAGAATTTGCTTTCGCGTATTTCTTTTTTCCCGAGGAAACTTGACCACTAAATTGCATCACTCCCGAAATGCAGGGGTGAAAAGTTCAAGAAATGCCTTCTAATTTAAACTTACAAGATGAATATCACGATTTGGCCACCTACATTAACAGTTTTTAAGTCAAATCAGCTGATTACAAAATTTTGCGAGAAAAGTACCGGTCTAATATTTGTTTACTTTTGTTTTTATTGGTATCATACCAGCGTGATACCACTTCATTCTTCCTTCCTTTTCGAGTGTATTTAGAGGTACCATCTGCCGCTTAAAATGTTGACCAATTTCTCTGCAAGATGCTCTAAGTGCAAACTTGTACGTATTTTATACATAAATTGGATTAATTCGCCAGCCGCCCAAACATGTTTGGTATGCACCCAAGCGTGAACAATTCGCAGGGAATAAAGGAGACAATTTGAAGCCCGGAACTTGTTTTTACCGCCATTTTTGCCCTCTTAAACCTTTGGTTAACCGTTTTCTTGGTTCATGGCGGTGCTCAATAATGATAAATCCAAACCTTCCGAATGTTTGACTCACCAGGCTACCTGGCAAGGCTATTAAGGCAAGGCAAGGCTGCCATATAGAGCCGTGGAACAGATCTGACGCAGCTGATACAGAAGTTTTTGATAACGAAATTCTGCCCTCTGGAGATGTTTATCGTGCACACCTCTTACTTGTTTCGCATTTTAATCTCAAAGTTTGGTGGACATGATTGAAATTAATATTTGGGGGATGAGACGGCTGACTGTTTGCCAGCAGACCATGCAAAAGGTGCTGAATTTTTGTTTTTGGGGAGCAGGAAAAAGCCAGAAAGTCCTGTGGACCGAGTAATTGCTTACCTTACCTGCTTTCAACACATGATTAGTAACCAGAGTTAGCCATTTTTTGTTTTAATACGTCGAGTTTTGCCATAAGACAAATTATGATGTCACAAGCTTATTTTGTTCCATATTCTTGGTTATTTACCCCAAATTTCTTAAAGTGGTCCCTCATGGCTGTTTTAACCGGATGTTTTCTATAGTTATGGCTTGCTGACCGGCAAATAACTGTACTGTATTTGTGCACTATATTTTTAACACAGGGATACTTTAAGCCGCATAGCAAGTATAACATTATAACATTAAAATAAATAAATAATTAGCTTATAACAGTATAACATTATAACATTATAACCTCAGCTCACAAGCCCATTTGAGGTCATTAACCTTGTTTGACCCTCCGAAGGTCATGGTGACCAAAATGACACAAGACTGCTCTGCGTTTTGCATTTGAATAAGCGACAAAGATTGCGCTAGCAGTATGTTCCTAAAACAAAACGTTCGACCGGGGTCATCTTAGGTCAATGGCCTGTTCTGACCGCTAAGAAGTCCATTGAAGATGTATAATGCGGTTCCTGCTGTCAATAAATTCAAAATGAGCACCAGAAACTATTTTATACAGCAAGCTCTAGAATAATAAATCAGGTTGGTTTTGACCTTGGTCTGACCATCGTACCTGACCTTAGGTCAACGTAATTTGTTCATTCAATATTTGTGGTGCCTAAGAAAGCATCTCAGAGATGTATGTCTTCGTCAAACACTCCGTTGTTGTATCAGATGGAACGATCCCCTAGAAATTGCCTTCGCTGAAACCATGGGCTGACTTTGACCTGTCACAGGTCTGGTACCTTACAAGGTACTTCTAAAATTTGTATGTCACACGATCCGCTATGCAATTTTCTGCAACCATGCAAAATTTGGCGCAACTACACCGCGCCGTTCAGAAACCATTCGGGAAAAGCCCTCGGAGACGTCAATTTGCCCCCCCCCCCAACCGAGCGCGTGTCAATGTATTCAATTTAATGGTCCAAGATGTTAAAAAGCAAAATAGTTCTGTCAGACTTCTAATATTACGTCCACGCCAACTTGAAATAGATGTCTTTGTTTGCTGAAGCATCAGTCACGAGCTCATAAGCTCCATCTTTTGTGAATTGTTTTTTTCACTCCCGCACGGTCTTTTTGCGATGGAATTTTTCACTCCCACCCTAGTTCAAAAACGATCCTAGCTCCCTGTATCAGTCAGCCTGGCGCGTCCCCTTGTGCACTTTACCACGCCCCCTACATCATTGCAGGCGTTTTTGTCGAGTGAGGTGACAAAAAAATTCCACTTGCCCGCAATTGCATAGTCTTACTGGTAATGACATGAATGCTCGGAGATGATGTGGAGAGGAAAAATGGAATAAAAGTGTGTCAGAGCGTATGTGTGTGCTCCAGACAGTCGGACAAGAACAGGAGATCTGAGGTTTCGTGAGCCCAGGCTTAGTATGAAAGGGTGAGCGGCGCACTGCGGATGATCCCCGTGGAATACTTGGGCAGAGTCCTGCGCTAGAGAGAGAGAGAGAGAGAGAGAGAGAGAGAGAGGAAGAGAGAGAGAGAGAGAGAGAAGAGAAGGAGAGAGAGAAGAGAGCGAGAGAAGAGAGAGAGAGAGAGAGAGGAGAGATAGAGAGAGAGAGAGAGAGAGAGAGAGATAGAGAGAGAGAGAGAGAGAGAGAGAGAGAGAGGGAGAAGAGAGAGAGAGAGAGAGAGAGAGAGAGGAGAGAGAGAGAGAGAGAGAGAGAGCGAGAGAGAGAGAGAGAGAGAGAAGAGAAGAAGAGAAGAGAGAAGAGAGAGAGAGAGAGAGAGAGAGAGAGAGAGAGAGAGAGAGAGAGAGAGAGAGGAGAGAGAGAGGAGAGAGAGAGAGAGAGAGAGAGAGAGAGAGAGAGAAAAGAGAGAGAGAGAGAAGAGATAGAGAGAGAGAGAGAGAGAGAGAGAGAGAAGAGAGAGAAGGAGAGAGAGAGAGAGAGAGAGGAGAGAGAAGAGAGAGAGAGAGGAGAGAGAGAGAGAGAGAGAGAGAGAGAGAGAGAGAGAGAGGAGAGAGAGAGAGAGAGAGATAGAGAGAGAGAGAGAGAGAGCGAGAGAGAGAGAGAGAGAGAGAGAGAGAGAGAGAGAGAAGAGAGATAGGAGAGAGAGAGAGAGAGAGAGAGAAGAGAAGAGGAGAGAGAGAGAGGAGAGAGAGAGAGAGAGACAGAGAGAGAGAGAAGAGAGAGAGAGAGGAGAGAGAGAGAGAGATAGAGAGAAGAGAGAGATAGAGAGGAGAGAGAAGAGAGAGAGAGAGAGAAGAGCGACAGAGGAAGCGAGAGATAGAGGACGGAGAGTGGTTCTCCTCAGAAATTCTAACCAGAACCGCTTCCTTCCAAGGTGATGACTTAACTGTCTCGATGCAACGATTTTGACCACCATGGCATGGTGATGAAGTTCAGAAAGCGATGGCTGCGGCTAAGGGAGGTGAGGTATACGTCCAGAGTTCGCCTTTGGTACCATGGTGTAGCTGTCATGGAGACCTGCCGCTGGAAAATAACCGTATCTGGAGCGGAACTAAACCTGTTCATAAGTGCTAAACGCTAAACACGGACTAAACTCTAAATGTTTATGGGCACCATATGACCACTGTAGTCGGCGCGGCCCAGTCATCATACAGCAAATGATCATCGATTCAAGTCTAGTCTAGTCTGGCACTAGTCAAGGTACTCACGGACCTCTCTCTCGTTCGTCTTGACATCGCTCACACTCGCCCACCACATAAGTCATGACGGTCGTGACGCAGAGACATCGCTCACACTCGCCCATCATACAAGCCATGG
>NW_023596576.1:978289-1036517 GCF_011947565.3 Pollicipes pollicipes | reverse complement strand
TCCCTTCATCTGATCCCCTAACCCTATCCACACGCTGATCGGTCAGTGTGCGCTACCTCCCTTCATCTGATCCCCTAACCCTATCCACACGCTGATCGGTCAGTGTGCGCTACCATCCCTTCATCTGATCCCCTAACCGTATCCACGCTGACCGGTCACTGTGGGCTACCTCCCTTCATCTGACCCCTAACCCTATCCACACGCCGATCGGTCGGTGTGCGCTACTCCCTTCATCTGATCCCTAACCCTATCCACGCTGATCGGTCAGTGTGCGCTACCTCCCTTCATCTGATCCCCTAACCCTATCACACGCTGACCGGTCAGTATGGGCTACCTCCCTGCATCTGACCCTTAACCCGCACGCTAATTGGTCACTGTGGGCTACCTCCCTTCATCTGATCCCCTAACCCTATCCACGCGCTGATTGGTCACTGTGGGCTACCTCCCTTCATCTGACCCCCTAACCCTTCCACACGTGATCGTCAGTGTGGGCTACCTCCCTTCATCTGACCCCTTAACCCATCCACACGCTAATGGTCCCTGTGGGCTACCTCCCTTCATCTGATCCCCTAACCCTATCCACACGCTGATCGGTCAGTGTGCGCTACCACCTTCATCTTCGACCCCAACCTATGCACACGCATGACCGTCAGTATGGGCTAACCTCCCTGCATCTGACCCCTTAACCCATCCGCGACTAATTGGTCACGTGGGCTACCTCCCTTCACTGATCCCCTAACCCTATCCACGCGCGATCGGTCACTGTGGGCTACCTCACCTTCATCTGACCCCCTAACCCTATCACTCTCTGATCTGCAGTGTGGGCTACCCCCCCTTCATTGATCCCCTAACCCTATCCACTCGCTGATCGGGTCACTGTGTCTACCTCCTTCATTGACACCCCCTAACCCTATCCAATTCGTGATCGTCAGTGGGGCTTACCTCCCTTCATCTGACCCCTAACGTTATCCACGCGCTAATCGGTCACTGTGGGCTACCACCCTTCATCTGACCCCTAACCCTATACACACGATGTTCGGCCACTGCGACGTTGTCCCCTCATCTGACCCTTTCCCCTCGCCACAGGATGTCGCCAGCGGAGTGTGCGCGCCTGCGGCCAGGGTTATCCCGGCTTCAGAGTTTGTTATGCGGATCGGCGGCGGCCTCGTCTACCACATCGCTGCTCCGTGCTCCAAGTGGCCACGCGCACTGTCCCGCGGCGACCGTTACCTGCTGGTCACGGCGCCCCCGTCTGCGAGCAGGACGCCAACAAACTTTCCCGCCCGTCAAAAAGGGCAAGGTCGGCAGGCCGCGGCGACAACGGACTAGCCAGGTTAGGATGGACAGCGGCAGGTGCGGTCAAGGGCACTGTGAGCACGGGTATAACAGGTATGGGCGTGCCATTGGACGCAACAGATAAGGCGTGTGGGCAATTACGGTAAACGTCGACGGAATGGGCATAGGTTCCTGTAAAACCAATGAGTAGTAGCGTGAGTAGCGCTTGCGAACGGCCAGGTGGTGAGGTGCGGCCGGATCCGTGAATATCTAGCAAGTGCAGGACGGTTTCCGATCTGTTAGGCGGGTGTCGGTTTTGGTCGATGCAGTGATATGTCACTTCCCGGACCGGAGCTAGGCGGTGTGCTTCAACACCTCCTATACTTCACGTCACCGTATTCATCCGTGGCATTGCAGCATAGAAGAATAGTTACGTAAGCCTTTTGTACACACCGCTTACCGCAGCGTAAGAGAAAGGGGCACAGGTACCTAGATTTCCAGGGCAGGATATTTTCATTCAGGCGGCCAATCTAGTGAGTACGTCTTCCGTTTTGTAGAGGCATCCTCAAACAGCTTCTTTGGCGACTATGGGCTAGATCGACCTTCCTTCGTCAGTTCCTCAGCTGTCTGTTTCTGCCTAGTACACGCACACGTGCAGAGCAACCAAAACGACGCCACTGTGACGTGGAAAGAATCAAAATATGGTTTGAGTGATAGTCGCTCATGAAACAAAAACTAAGGTATTCTTTCATGGCAATTTTTGTGTAGTCATTGAATCATTCGCTTTCTTGTTTTCTCCTTAAATTAGCGGGCAGGCCGTCTTTTTCGCGAAATTTAACTTAGCACGTGCATGTAACATTCCATCGTCGGTGCAGGCTTCAAGCCGGTTTTCCGAATGTTCTTAAAGAGCTGAGATTTCCATCCGAAACAGCAGTTTTGCAAACTGAGGACTTCCGGCCATCCTTCTGTGTGGTCGCCATCGTCTAAAGCCGTGTCTTTCTAGACTCGAAGGTGAACCGGAATTATTTGCTCCGCTATACTCATGGTGACCAACGCACACTCAGGGATAGTTGCACGGTGTTTCGGTTGGAATATCAATTTTACGGTTGCAAATGAAAACAGTGAAAAGGACAACCACGCGCTATGGCGGCAAGTATTGTTGAAAATTGCCGGAACATTTAGATTGGCGTATAACGCAACCATTGTGATCTGAAAGCAAGAGATGCAGGCTTGCGTCCCCCACTCAGCGGCTACTGACGCCATTTGTGATGCAGCCGTAACACGCCACTTGCAGCCGTAACAGGCGTGGGTCATTGTGGAATCGGGAGAAGTGCGTTCGTGTTTAGGGGCGGTCGCGGCGATGTTTTACAAGGCACTCACGCTGAATAAAAGGAACCAAAACATCCAAATGTTCAATGATCTGCAATATAAATGTCATAATATGTATAAATGCAATGTTAATGCCTGTCGCTTCATACAAATCATAACCTTTTTAGAATTCGCATTTCAAGTAAACATTCTGTAGCATTGAAGGCTCTGTATAGTTCAATAGCCTCTAAAAGTTGACGCCCTCCCTGTTGCAGTAAATGACAAAGCAAGAAGATGTATGTGCGTCACCTAGCGTACAATTGTACGTCACGACGTCTAATCGATTAAGGACGATCAGGCTCTCACTCGTGATAATTCATACACAACATCGTGAGACTTTAAGGGCGCCCGGCAAAAGTGGATTTCACGAACTCTAATCAGGGTCTATTCTTCAATCATATCCGTGCAAGTAACCACAGTTAGTTGCAAAGTCATAGTCTACTATAAAATGGTTTTGAGAGTTTTGTTTGTAAAATGGAATACAGTCTTACTCATTTTGTCAGCTACAATCGGTCACAGGAGTGCTCGAGCTCCCCGCGGGTCATGAAATCCCATCTTTGCAAATGCTTTCGTTGGACCGTGGGCTTTTTCAATATTTGACGGAAAAATGAATACGTTATGAAGGTCATTGTTAACATTTCACTACGAACATGTGCCTTCTCCGTAAAGTTGAGAGAAATCTTGATTTTGTGTGTGTGTGTGTGTGTGTGTGTGTGTGTGTGTGTGTGTGTGTGTGTGTGTGTGTGTGTGTGGTGTGTGGTGTGTCCTTGTGTGTGTGGTGTGTGTGTGGTGGTGTGTGTGTGATGTGTGTTGTGTGTGTGTGGTGTGGTGTGTGGTGTGTGTGGTGTGTGTGTGTGTGGTGTGTGTTGTGTGTGTGTGTGTGTGTGATGTGTGTGGTGTGTGTGTGTGTGGTGTGTGTGTGTGTGTGATGTGTGGGTGTGTGTGTGTGTGTGTGTGTGTGTGTGTGTGTGTGTCGGTGTGTGGGTGTGTGTGGTGTGGTGTGTGTGTGGTGTGTTGTGTGTGTGGTGTGTGTGTGTGTGTGTGTGTGTGGTGTGTGGGTGTGTGTGTGTGTGTGTGTGTGTGTTAGGTTGTGTGTGTTGTGTGTGTGTTGTGTGTGTGTGTGTGTGTGTGTGTGTGTGTGTGTGTGTGTGTGACGTGACGTGACGATTTTGAGATACCCCAACGGTCTCACGTTATATCAGCACATCGTAAAAACGATGGAAAACATTATTTACGTGCAAGATACAGTGGATTAACTTATCATATCCGCCGATTAGAGAAGGACAGCAACTGCACCAGCATCAGCGAAATGCTCGCTGGCACCACCGTGCTTTCCGGAGCGTTGTGTCGTGCCGATCAAGCTATTTCCAGATAGGAGGCTGCTACCATCGCAGCACGTGATCTGCACGTTTCTACACCTTACTCAGCTTTATGGAAAGCGTACAATTCCTCAAAACCCTTTATTGCTTCATTCCATGGCCATGAAGCACGTGTCTGTCCATCTCGTTTGCAGCGTTTCTGTGCAATGTAACGCATCGCAAAGGCAGAAAAGAGTCCTTCTCTTTGTAAACGCAGAATTCCACGTTTCGGTCGTAACGTAGCTGTGCATCATGAAATCTACGTCGCATGGTGCTGCTATCTTGCACTTATCTAAACCAGGACATTGCGTTATACAAGTGGGAATCTGTGCACTTTTTGCGAGTGTCGTGTAGACTATTGGTGTGGTAGATTTGTGTCGTGTTTATTTTCGCCTCACAGGTGATACAAGTTACAAGTCCGGTTATAAGTTGTAAACAAAACAAAACAAGCATGGCTAGAGCGTCCCATATGTGAATGGGTATCAAGTAAAAGTGGCTTCTTTTCTGCTCGCATGCTCACACTACACAAGCTAGAAATGCGCAAGGCCGTAGTTCCGCTTTGTGAAGCTAGGCTCTGGTGTGACCTATTCATACTGCAAAGACAGCTCTAAATCGTATGAAGGACTATAACACCGTATTTCAAGATTGCGCCATTCAAAACGTTCCAACTTAGCGAAAAACCTTGCCACTTAGGCTTTGCGGCTTGAGGTAAATCCCGCTGGCTGTCGGCAGTGCCAAAGCCTTGCCACCACGCTTGAGAAATTAGGTGGGCCGTTCAAACTGATTGTCTGTCCGCCACCAGACTTGTGTTTCGCCGTCTTATGTTTACGGATTTAACCAGTGTTATTTTCCACACCTGAAATTTGATAAAAACTGATTGTTCATTGCATGCTTTAGGCTCCTCAGGTATGGTGTCCTGCACCACCCACATTGGTCACGAGTCGCGTGCGTCTATGCGGAGCATTTTTTTTTTGTGGTGCCAAGCTTCAACTTTGTGTGTGATTTGCCACAGAACTCGAATAGATCACTGTACATGCCCTCACCTGAGTAGCCCATGCGTGATGCCGACCGTCAGGGCACGTCCCACCGCACCATTCATTGATGCGAGACAGCGACGGTCTGTTTGCATGCGTCTTATCCCCTCCATCAGCTGTGCTGGCCGGTGTTAGTACCACGGATCCAGCCGTCCCAGCGGCGACGCCCAGGACGCCATCTGGTCGGTAGTTATACATGGTCTTACAATATGCAGCCACGTGATCTGTCCCCACCCCGTGCAGTTACATAACCACGTAAATGTTTGCTTGTAGGCATATCGCTGCTGCAAAGGTACTCTCACGCGGTCAGTACGAAACGACCAGTCGTTGCGCTCAATCAGTGACGTCATTGCCTGAATTTCCTTATGCTGGTCCAATTCCACCAGTTCGTGCCTGTCTTACATCAACGCTGAAAAAGTACATTGTCTAAAGTGAAGTTTAGCTGACACAGTACACCATCTGCAGGCGGCGTGGTTCCGGTGCGCACCACGCTGTTAAAGCATAGTGTGGGGCCAGGTGTGGCTAGATCAGTATATCAACATTGTGACCAGACAACATAGCTGTTGTAACTCATGAATGTCAAAATCACATTATGGCCAGCGTCTTGCTGCAGTTGCAGTAGATGGCGGCCGTTGATTTTTAGAACTTGGCCCGTTTTTGACTGGTTGGCGACTGGTGACCGGTTGACTTTGGCTCACAGGTCATCTGCTTGACATGACTCACGCTTTAAAATGTTACGAAACCCAAACGATCAACCACAGAGATGGTGAAATATCCGTCGAACCGCGTCTGACTTTTCTACCATGGTAGATGAAGGGCATAGGACCTCGAGATCCCTGCCGTATGCAAAATGGCCTGCGCGCTGTGCAGCAGGATCGCTGGCATGGTCAACCCCTACCTATCCTGTCCACACACTACAAATAAACTGCTTAATTTTGACGGCGCTGTGAGCATGGTATACGGTTAATGTACTAAGAACGTTTGGAAACTTGCTTAATATTTTCATTCGAGGAAATGCTACAATGAGCAATCAAGATGCGTTCGACCTGTGTCTGCGGTATTTGATGTTGATAGGATGCTCTGTGTATGCGGTACTTGATGTTGATAGGATGCCCTGTTAAACACATGAACCATTCGAGGAGGGGAGACAATGGGATGTTTCAAAGCTGATAACGGCGATGCCGAAGTAATTATATCTGGATCCCGAGGCTGCTCGGTTGCGAGACTGTCTCTGCCTCTTTCCAAACCGGTTGTGGCAAAATAAGTAGGTAAGTTGATTTAACAGTCACGTGACTATTTGTGCTTGTGTCTGTGTTGGGAACCGACTAGACGAGAGCCGAGGAGACAACCGTTGTTGTATTTGTGCTTGTGTCTGTGTTGGGAACCGACTAGATGAGAGCCAAGGGGACAACCGTTGTTGAACGTACAAAGGATTTGTGATTTGTGAGTTAAACGGACTAGGCGTTCATACACATCTATCGAAATCTGAACCACGGAGAATATTGATTGTCCTCATTGTATCGTTCTTCATCCTCTAAACACATTTATCGCCTCCAATCACCTTGTCTCTATATTGGCGATGTTCGCTACCTCCCCTTTTGCTGGCGCAGCTGCAGACGCTGCATTTATACGTAAAGGTAATTCAGTATTCATGAAGCTTTTACACATATTAGATGGGCGGTCGGATGATAGCAGGCCGCTACCGGCAGACAATTTGTAAATACATCCTCTAATTCCGTGTACCATCTGTTCATAGCCCAACTCTGCGGTGCAATCAGAATAAAAGCCACTCGTGGTGCTGATACCCATCTAGGTAATGGAAGCACAATTGAATTTAACGTTTTATTGGTCCTCCAGGGAGCCTGGCTTTATTTAGTTAATGGGTTAGCCTGCATTATAGCGTCGTTATAAGGCGAAATCATTGAATTATACAGACGAATGTCCAGGGGAGCAGAGCAGCGCACCTGACGTGGCGCGTCACGATTGGTGGCTGCGGGGGCCTGGCAACTGGGCCGCCGGACCTCACAGCCCGGCCGCGGTGCGGTCCCCGGCGCCGGGCGGCTGCACCGACCTTGCGGCACGGCTGCTGCCTGGGCTTCACGGCTGTGAATTCCACACAGCTAGCTGTGTGGACTTCGCAGCCGTTCCGCTATGTGGGCTTCGCAGTTGGGCTCATGCACAAACCCCGCAACCGGCTGTCAGGTGAACGCCATGCGAACCTGCGGGATGGGGTGGATGTATGTTTTTCACGTGGGATTTAAATATTTGACCTTGACAGCAATGTGCTATGTAGTATCACCTGTGGATGAAACTCTGACATTGACACTAGGGCGCAGTATTTGGTTCCGCTTTGTCATTCAACTATGATGATAATGATGCTCGAATTCCCCCCCCCCCCCTTCATACACGAAAGCTGCTTTCATTCCCCAGGTGAGGTCACCAATGTCTAACGGATAACAGCTCTCGTGGAAACAACAAGTCAAAGGCCGTTCTCAGGCATCTGTATTGTATACACAGATATTGCCTTTGCGGTTGGTAGAGATAATCCGCCTCGTTCATGTTCCACCACACTTGTTTCCCCTCCCATCGAGGTCTGATGACAACACAGTTCGGGAATGCTGCAAAAGTGTGCGCCGCCACACGGACGCAAATATGCTCCTTGAAATGTTGCAAGTCATGTGGGTGGGACTCACTGGGGGCAGGGGTCGGCCACCGTGTCGTTTTTCCGGGTGAGGTTAAGGTACCCTGATTCTAATATTTCATTCGTATATTTAAAGTTTTTACGCTAAGTTTCGAATTCCCGTCCAAGTGAACTTTCGGCGACAGTGAGATATTCGTTGCCAACCGTGTCACGTTGCTCAGTAAGGTAGCGTATTGAGAGGATGCTTGTCAGTCTACTGAAAAACATGATATCGAAGAAGCACTGTGCAAGAGGCCCGTGACTTTAAGGCGTGAATTAGATAATTGTCAGAGGTTGAGACTAGACGCAATTTTTCAGCACGCTAACACACCAATTTCTGACCCGCAAGAATCCGTGAGCCTTTGGCTGGGTCGTGGGCCAGACTTGGCGGGGTTTGCGTGCCAAAAAATTTTAGCAGGTGAAATTGTGTTCTTTTTTGCTATTCTTTAAGTTTTAAAATCATGACAAAGCCGTAGTGTACTGCCAAGCGCAATACCACCATGAAACGAACATTTTTTTTGTTATTTTGTACAGCGGCAGCCTAGTGACAGAGACACCGTGACAGACATGACACACCAATAAATCGGTTTTCGCAAATTGAACAGACTTTGAGCAAACATTTCGCTGGAAAATTCAAGAATAACCCAATTTTTTAGAACTATAGCCTGATTTTATTGAACAGCAATTAGGTGGGTCATTATCATAAATGCAGCTGCACACTGCGCTTAGCTGATATTGACAGGGTGTGTTGCACTCAACCTTCTTGGTTTACACAAACACTATACCTAGATAAGACAGCAATAATAGCCTTATTCCTCGGAGAAAAACCAGGAGAACGAAATATAGATGCGTGGATATTTCGACATGCCTTTATCGAAACAATAACAGAAACCTGTTTCCTCACACATGCACCTACACCTTAAGTAAAAACCATGCGTCACAAAGCACAACCAATGTCCATGATCAATGCAATATATGGGAAACCCTGAGCCTTTCATTACCCCAGCTTTACTCACTTGTCAATACAGCCTGCAGCTACTGGTGTATCAAATTGGCCAACAGTCGTCGAAGTTAAAACAAGTGGTGGCGTGGAGTTTGTGTATCTATGCCTGCAGAGGAGGCGATTTGCCAGCACAAATACAGGACACTAGCACAATACGGTTTTCCCTGACTGCGACTGTTACTAATTTGTGCATATTTTCACGCAGGCTTTTGTTCTGTCTTATTTGTTAATTTTTCCAGTATTCTATCCGTATGCAGTTCCGTGTAGAAAAAAATGTGAACATATGACGTCAATGAGGCACTCGATAACGATCAATATGTGCATTCTGCTGGTTTTCTAAGATGCAGAAAGAGGTCCTCGCAATGTTTTTACAACTTTTGTTTCTTTTCATGTAATTTTTTGCAGGATGTGGGAATATATCACGGTTTTTGACGGCATTGCTAAATGCCTATGATGTCACTGGAGGGGTTAATATTCGTGGACAAAATAGTATTACCACCCTTGCCTTCACGTGGCTTTCATCCAACATCACATGCAGCCGCGCGCCAATGACTGTGGGCTGGAACGTGGATAGGGGTAATAGAGAAATGTAGGTCATTTCAAAGCTGCCATGTGGTTTTTATGTATGTGGAATGGTTGCATGATGTATCTACTTAAGGAAAACAAACACCATATAGGTGGCTGGCTGCGGTTCCTCAATGAGAAATTTGATATTTTGGCAATTGGGGCGCAGTCGAAGAATGATTGAGCTTACGTACATTGTAATGAATTGACATCTCCCATGACTTGAAACATCCAACATTGTGTACCCTGTCAGTGCAAAGCTATCAGCTCATGCGTGCAATTTTAGAGGAAGTGAACTGTGGTATATTTATATGAAAAAGAAGGGTAAAATCTTTGGAGCATTTTGATGAAAGACGAATTTCATTTTTATCCTTTACCCATTCCTTTGTAGTTGAAATTGCTATCACGGTGCTTAAGATCTACTTTGGTGCATTACAAATTATATTGTGCAGGTATTTTGATTGTTGGTCTCTGAGCGACATCACTGGTGTTAGTAACATGCAATGTACAGATGACAGTTGCATACCATTTTATGCACACTTGTATATAGATCGGAAATTAAGGTGAAATGATAAGACGCAATTGCAATAAATTTGTACTTTCGGGGATCATTGCGGATCAGCATCGTAGCATATTGGGTGTTTGCGGGCTGGATCACGAGTTCGGCGTGATTGGCTCGGCTGCAGGCTAATGTTTTGGAGAAAAAAATTACGTTCTTAGTTGAGACCCGCGCAGTATAGGAGCGGCTGCTGCACTCGACGCATTGGTGTTCTGCAAAGGGGGAGAGCGGGGAGAGCAGAGGAGAGAGGCCCGCAGCTCGCAGCGCCCCTCCGACGGCTGGCGCGGTGCGCTAGCCCGGGCAGAGGAGGGAGGCCCGCAGCTCGCACCGCCTCTCCGACGGCTGGCGCGGTGCGCTAGCCCGGGCAGAGGAGGAGGCCCGCAGCTCGCACCGCCCTCCGACGGCTGCGCGGTGCGCTAGCCCGGGCAGAGGAGGGAGGCCCGCAGCTCGCACCGCCTCTCCGACGGCTGGCGCGGTGCGCTAGCCCGGGCAGAGGAGGAGGCCCGCAGCTCGCACCGCCTCTCCGACGGCTGGTGCGGTGCGCTAGCCCGTGTGGTATTGAGCGCTCGGCCTGTTTCCGTCTTCGAACTCAATTGGAGAAGAGGCACCTCGTATATCTGGGCAGAACACGACTTAGAAATTATCTCAGCAATTTGGCAAAGTGCATCGATTAAAGTTTTATTATTCGGACGTGTTTTTTTATTATTCTAATGTTGCGCCTTAACGATTTCGTCAATAAAGTCGACTTTAATTTCGCTGACATTTACGAGGGGAATTCTAAAGGGTTCCTCAATCTTGTAAATTTGTTTCGTCCATCGGGTATTCAATTTCCCAAAGAGCACAAGCAGCAGTTTGGCTCACTTAGGGATTTTGTCCATTTCCATTTGGGTCCTTGATGTCTTCTAGGACCCATAGCAGCATTTGAGCCGATTGAATAAAACGTTCCTTTTGCATGTCCGACGGCGGCAGTCGTCCGACGTGGTCGTCGCGCCCGTTGTCGGGGACGGACGGAGGGGACGGGAGAACGCTGCGCGAGACCGGGCGTCATCGCCGATGTCGCCCATCCAGAACGCCCTGCGATGCCGAACCGCCACAAATGTCCCCCTGGAAAGCACGTCCAAACGACGACAGTGTCGCTGAGCTGTTGCTGGCTCTCGTCGACGACAGATGTGGAGCCGCCGTTCACATGCACGTCCGCTGGCATCACATCAACCACTAATGCTTACGGGCCGGTGATTGCCCCTGAATGCCGCCGATTTGTCAGGGTTCGTTGGGTTCAGTTCACTGGAAGCGCAAACGGGGGTATCGCGTATGAATATGTTAAGTATGCATTTGGGGGTACCGTAGTCGGCCTGCGTTTTTAGATTCTTGGGATCTCTATCGCCGTTGAAGATGTCCGCTGTACACAGGCTTTGTTAGGCGGTGCTCGAGGCCACTGCTTCCCACACTTAACATATTCGAATCGTCCCTGTATCACTGACCTGATCACACTGTTGTTGATCACACTGATCACTGATCACACAACACTGGTCACACTGATCACATTGTCACGCGTATGGCCGCCGTGCCTACTGATGCCTAAATCCTTTGCATCCCATGTGTCCCTGTTTTTGCCCCCGCTTCCTCTCTGTCTCCATCTCTGTTCCTGTCTCCTCTCACGTCTCTCCCCGCGCCCATCTCTCCCGTTACCCTTTTCCCGTTCACCCGTCGTGTTCTTCCTCATGCTCTCTCATTTATGCTCTCTCTCACGCTCTCTCTCGTATTCTCTCATGCTCTCTCCCATGCTATCTCTCTCTTCCTCTCTCTTTCTCTCTGTCCCTCCCTCGGCTCGTTAAATTATACACACATTTTTCTTGCATACATGTTCCGTATTTTACACAGCCCAGGTCTTTTTACATCAGATTATATCAAACTGCGGCTAGGCACAGATATTGAAAATGAAAGCATCACTATCTCTAAGTTCTTCCGACAACACGGCAATTCGCTCACGTGCCTCGATTCAATGTTCCATAAAATCCGTTCATTGGGTGCTGGCAGACGTGGTGTTGGGTGCAGTGTCAGGCCCGCCCGTCGGTACTCGCCGTTACTGCGGTGCAGTGTCAGGTCCGCCCGTCCGTACTCGCCGGTGTTGCGATGCATTCTCAGATCTGCCTTTTCGAACTCGCCGTTGCTGCGGTGCAGTGTCAGGTCCGTCTGTCTGTGCTCGCCGGTGGTGCGGTGCAGTGTCAGGTCCGCCCGTCCGTACTCGCTGGTGGTGCGGTGCAGTGTCAGGTCCGTCCGTCCGTACTCGCCGTTGCTGCGGTGCAGCGTCAGGTCCGCCCGTCCGTACTCGTCATTGCTGTGGTGCAGTGTCAGGTCGGCCCGTCCGTACTCGTCATTGCTGCGGTGGCGTGTCAGGTCCGCCCGTCCGTACTCGTTGGTGCTGCGGTGCAGCGCCAGGTCCGCCCGTCCGTACTCGCCGGTGCTGCGGTGCGGTGTCAGGTCCGCCCGTCCGTACTCGTTGGTGCTGCGGTGCAGCGTCAGGTCCGCCCGTCCGTACTCGTTGCTGCGGTGCAGTGTCAGGTCCGCCCGTCCGTACCCGTTGGTGCTGCCGCTGCTCGTCACCCGTTCCCCAGTCGGGAGTGGGGCGGTCGGCAGTGCCGTGCTGCCCAGCCACCCCTGTATAAACAAGACGGCGCGCGCCCCGGGGGACGCGCCGGCCCAATCCTTCTTTGCCGTCTAAATAATGCAGTCGGAGATACATTAAGGTAACTGGAACGTCGGAGCGAGTTAAGTGGCGTCTTGCGCGTGTCGCGTTGGCGACCGGCTGCGATGGGACACAGCATGGGGACTGGCTGAGGTGGATTGGCTGGGTCCAGGCGGTGATTGATGAGATAGCCCCCAAATCAGGGGCTGGGCTAGGAGTGATAAACCGTTGTGTGGTTTACGATGGTTTGTCTGGAACCAGGAGTTGTCAGTATGTGTGGTGTCTTTCGTAACTCTTTTCCACGTTTCATGTCTACTACGAAGCCGTCGATGTCCATTGTGAAAATCAAATACTATACGTATCCAATTCACATACATAAAAGTTCAGAGGGGTCAATTCTCATTTTGGTTCGTTGAAGCTGATTTGTGGTCGTAAGGCGTTACGTCATTCGGTTAAAGATTGATGTCTGACAGGGTGACTGGTGACTGATTTCCCATAAGACGTTCCCGAAGACTTACGGGATTGTACTACCGCGTTGTGTTAACATTCCGCTGCGCAAGATGCATTATTTGGCCAATTACCTGTAGCGAAACTAGATGAGTGCGGAAAGGTAGCGGTTCGCCGTTCCATCCCGTAGGTCAACAAGGGAAGATTGCTAATGGGGCGCTTTGTTCCGTTCTGGTCGTCGCTGCGGCTGCTGTAGTTTGAATTTTCTGTTTTCCAATAGGCCTAAGTGGCTCCATGAATTACTGTTATGTTTGTATCCACTTGCGCAAATCTACTCGCGAGGATTTCATTTAATTTGCTCTGTTCAACCATCGCCATTACATGTGATTGGACTTTGATAACGACCGTCGCTTTGAAATCGCTGTCTGACGCTTCAAAGCTTCCGGGAAAGCGATAATTAGAGTGAATCCTTCCTGCCTGGTGCTGCTTGAATTTTGACCCTATTTTCGACTTACTAATTTCAAAATGGAAGCGTCAGGGTGTACTTTACGGAATTAGAAGCATGCCAGAACGATCTCGAAAATTAGAGAAGGACGGGGAATGGTGGACGCTTTTAGCTCAAGCTAGAAATGTTTCTTTCAAAACATTTCTAGGAAAGGTTCGGAAAAGATGCTCTGGTATGGTCAGAAGTTGGCGATATTGAAAGATACCATGTACCATCACCCTAACGCACGCTGCCCTGTTCCAATCAAACTGTTTTCAGCTGTTGTGCCCGCTGACGTTCTTCCCTTTCTCCATGTAAAACAGATCCACGTGCCCAGAAACAGTCAGCGGCGTGCCATGCAAGCGTGCGCACGCGCGCGACGGTCCTTGACGTTCGTCACGCTGACTGTGATCTCCCTGTCGTTGCAGATACATTTGTGTGTTGGGCTGCGCGGCTCTTTCAGCATGCCATAGTCGACGCGCCGGTCAGCGGCGGCGGCGGCCCGGCGCACCTGCGACACGGCACACCCGTCCCTTACACGCCGCGGCGCGGGACGCCACTCTTTGTTGCTCAATGGGGGTCTGCGTCACCAAGTACTGACCGTGTTTAGTTTGTTGGGTGCATTGGTGGTGCACGCCGTCGCGCCGGTGTAAATCGTGCGATCGAAGCTCGCTGTGTGACCCAGTCACCGCGGGCGCCGCGGCACCGAGCATTCGGCGCCGGTGGTCGGCATGCCTGCTGGTACTGCGGACCAGGTCTAGTGGCCCCTGATCACACCGCACCACGCCTGTCCGGCTGGGGTTGTGCTCCGTTCGTCGGAAAAAAATTGTTAGGAAAGTGTAAGACAACAGTGACAAGCTGCCCCATTTGGGACTTGATCGGGATGACCCTTTTCTGTCGTCTGTCAAATGATGTCGTTTTAAAGAATTGTTACTGTTTTCCCCCTTCTCTACCTGAACTATAGCAATCACTTTGTGTCTCTGTGCCAGAGTTATGCGTTTTATCAGAGAGAGGGGTTATTTCTAACCAAGACAAAGGCTTTGGGGCGGTACATGCGCCAGTCCAGCCGGGCGCACATGTGGCGTGCACCCATCTGACCTCGACGTGAGGGGACCCCACTTATCTTCCCCACCGGCGGGAGTCGCTCAATCGCAACACGCGCGCCTCTCTTGACCTGGGCCCGGGCTGACCGCTGATGCGCGAATCCCTGCAAGGATCGCACAGCCCCAGCTGGCCCCAGCACGGAGGGAGAGAGAGAGAGAGCAATAAGGATGGCCCCAGGCCTCAGAACATTCCACCAAGTAACGGCTACATTCCGAGGTTTTTGCGGGTGGTCGCTGTGTGAGCACCTGGGCTCCACGTTTATCAGTGTGTTGTTTACATTGTGCTCGCGCTCGGGTGTGTGCGTGTGTGTGTTCGAGTGCGCCCGCTTGGTGTGCTCGGTGTTCCCCGGGACCTGACGTCGCGCTTTGCCACTGCTCCAGCGTTTTGTGGGGTTTCCGCTTGTTTTGGAGCTTGTCAGCCACTTCTGTGGCGGGAGCTTATGGTGAATTTAGCACGTGGCTGCAAGGCGAAGGGCAATTAGAGACTGCAGTTTGCACAGGCCACATTCATTTCATGACAATTAGTGTAACGTGCGGCATTTTAAAACAGCTGGGATCTGAAACGCGAGTGCCATCAAGAGGATGTTTTGCTTCGCTGTTTTGCTTTGTATAATGTGTGACGTTTTAGTAGTGCAGGCTATTCGTACAATCCCGAATCTCTGGCGACCACTGAACGGCAACTGTATCCGAGACTCCTCAGCACAGAGAACCACCTGCGTTTGTTGATGACATTCTTGTTGATGTATTTGACGCGGGTTGTACGGCAGTATTAGTAAGGCCCACTTAAATAAATGTGTGGACATCAGTATCCCTAAATTGTTTCAGAACAGTAATAAACAATGCGGCCATTGTGAACGCTTACGAAGATGTGAGCTGTTCTCATTCCGCTAACGGGGCATGCTTGTGCGGATGCCTGAATTTGTAACGGGTCTGTTGAAGTTGACGAGTAGCTGTCCGCCCATGCCGAGCGCCACTCGGAGCAGGCGCAGCGGCGGAGACTACCTGCACTCGGAGCAGGCGCAGCGGCGGAGACTACCTGCACTCGGAGCAGGCGCAGCGGCGGAGACTACCTGCACTCGGAGCAGGCGCAGCGGCGGAGACTACCTGCACTCGGAGCAGGCGCAGCGGGCGGAGACTACCTGCACTCGGAGCAGGCGCAGCGGCGGGGACTACCTGCACGCCGGAGCGTCAGCCTGGGGAAACGCGATCTCCGGAGAAGAGTCGTGGGCTCAGTCTCCAAATTGTCTCAAGAGAGACGCCAAGCCGGCTGCCGCGGCGCTGACGCCGCCGAATGCCTGCGGTCGCGCTCATTGCCCTCCACGGAACACACGTGTCTCCAAATGCTCATCCACTCACACGGTCGATCAGGCGGGGGATGGGGACGGGACTTGTAAATAGAGGGTGTCAATTGTGTCGGCTGCCGCTGCGCCCCGTCCTCGTCGATCAGGGTCGGAGCGAGTCAGCCCGCGCGGGGGCGACGCTGCGAGGTACAAACGGCCGCCGCCGCCGCAGAAAGTGCGCCGTCCGAAATTAGCATTGTCACTCCCATGCCACTCGCAAATCAATAGCAACGCGACGCGACGGCGATTAGTGTTATTACCAGCGCTATTAGTTTGATTGTTTCATTTGCCAAATTGATGATTTGATCCGCGCCGTCGTTTTATGAAAGTAAAACAGACAACATGTAATTAGGCTGGGGCGGCGGCGCGGCGCGACGCGTCCGGTTGACCGCCGGCGCCGCAGGCCGGCGGCGACCGCTGCAGGCTGTCAGCGGCAGCGCTCTGGTGTCAGAGTCACTTCTCATTACGCCAAATGCTCGGCGGCGGCCCCCGCTGCCGACGGTCCGATCAAAGGGCGGATATATCAGAGCGCCGGCACGGCCGCCCGGACCGACGGCGGCGCCCGGCCGGCGACACGGCTGCAGGCGCTGCAAGCGCGCTAATCACTAATGTGGTGACGAATTATGCATCTACGAGTGCGGCCTGGCGCCGGTGTTTAACCTCTGTACACGGCGGGCGGATGCCGAGCAGTCGAGACGGCCACGTCGGCCGGGCGGGCTGCAGCAGACGAACGGATGCACTGGGCAATGCGTTTGTCCCACGGAGAGCAAGACAGTCAAAGCCCCGGGAGCCCCGAGAATGTCTGGTAAACTATGCACTTGAACCGGCTCTAAGGCTAGCAGGCGCCTCAAGTACACGCCTTTGGAAATCCCTAGGGCACCAAGAAACCCATAAACGAAAGACCGAGGTTGCGTGGACACTAGAGGCCTCCACCAGTAAGTCACGCCCGTCATGCCCGTTCGGCCCTATGCTCGTATGGTCATGGTTGCTGCTGCTGCCCGCTGCCGCCCGCTGCACTTTGTGTACACCCATCCGTCTACTTGTTCCTTCGAAACAACGGATATGTAGGTGCTTTCTCTAATTTGCTCCAAGCAATTATATACAGGCGCAATTCAACGTTTCTTTGTCGATTCCTTTTCATGCTCCACCAAGGGATCAATGTTTTACTTTCATTCAAAGTGGAAAGGCGGAGGTTCGCGGTCGGCACGGTTACCACGCTATGTAACTGCATGCGCCATGCATGCCAGAACACCTTGGGCACGGTCATCAAATTATGGCTTAGGGCAATACATTCCGAGGATGTGCAATGAATTGCATGTTCTGTTCAGAATGGTATAGTCTGATCGTGATATGCGTTACGGCTGCATATAATCTACGTTACGGGCCTTGTGGCATTTTCAACGCCCTCCACTGGTTACGCATTGGCTACGTTGGGCGAATGTCCCCTCTCTCCTGGTGAGTTGTTTGATCAAGTCGTCCAAAAGGGCGTCGTCCGTTGAGTCTTAAAGCGGTGTATGTGTGTTCATTTTCCGGCAAAGGAGTCGACGGCATCCGGGTCCAAGGTTTGAAAGACTAGCATTGTTTAAAGCTACGTCCGACCTTAACGTTGCGCTGCCTAACCCCTTGTTATGGTCCGATTACGCTCCATTAAAACCGGCAAGCGGACTTTAAGTCAAAGATCAAGAAGTCAAAAGACAAAAGTCAAATTTGAAAACTAAATGACAAGATATCAAAAAAGCGCAATTTTCTGGGAGGTCGTCCTTCCCTTGGCCAGGCAATGGTCAGGTGAGGTAACCCCTCAAATCACGACTTCTGCCCAAAATCGTGGTGAAGGAATATCTTCAGCGCTGAAGCCGATTCCGACTGCGTCGAAGTTCATCAGATCAAGAGGTCATTAGTTGAACCTGATGCAAACTGGACGTCACCTGCGGGCAAGAGTCGCTTCAAGTGAATATTTTTGTTAGCAAATTTCAACTCATGACACTATATTCTCGGACTCTCCACAAAGCAACAAATACGAATCCGGAGTTTTTGTTACCTTGGGTCACGATTTCATAAAATGACCCGGTAACCTCTGGTCAAAGTTGTGTAATGAGCGTTAACCGCTCCAAAAGTGGGTATTTAGTCTCCCAAGATAAGCCTTATTGTGTTTTTTAACAACCAATCCATGAGGACAGTGTGTGCACATCTCCTTTGACCTCAAATCAAGCGTGGTAGTGGGCATGTTTGGGCCAAAATGAGTCCATTGCGCTGCTTTTGACCGTAGTGTGCTTTAGTTGCAGGAAGACCGAAAGTAGGAGCAGAAGGGCATTGCATGAAACATAAATTGTAGTGTCCAATGAACAGACAAACCTGTCAACCCATGTAATCTGACATTAACCTTCTGTAGCGTGGGAAGGATCAGTAACGCCTCAATCCTCACAATGGTCCAAGGCCTCATCCCGAAATAAGACATTCCAGTTTTTAGCCATTCGAAATAGCTCTATTGATGGATGCATGAAGTCTAACAGACAACTCATGCTCCCAGCGCCAAGTACTAAGAAACGCATATCAGATCCGCCTGCATGGCGTGCAAGCTCCAATGCCACAAGATGTGCAGGATCCCACGTTCATGTGAAAAAACTGCTGGAAAAGAACACTGCAAATATGCGCTTGCTTACCCGCCTCTGTATCATTCCTAACTCATTTCCTCACATTTATCTGACAGTCTTTGTCCTCTGACATGCAGCCAACAGATGTGCACCACAATCGTCCAAGGGGAGGAAGTCATGGTACCTCAAGTGCCTTCATTGGTCCGATTCAACAAACCTCTCCTTAAGTCAACAATCCATCTTCAACACTTCAGTGGAAGTAGTGTGAAAGAGTGTGATGACGTTCTCTTCACAGTACATGTGCAGATCAGCACAAGTCAAAATATGTCCAGATATCGGTTTAGGCGGGCTGGTGTTGACTGGCTATCAGTTAGGCTGGCGCTGGCTGGCTGTCAGTCAGGCTAGCGCTGGCTATCAGTCAGGCTGGCGCTGGCTATCAGTTGTGCTGGCGCTGGCTGGCTATCAGTCAGGCTGGCGCTGACTATCAGTTATGCTGGCGCTGGCTGGCTATCAGTCAGGCTGGCGCTGACTATCAGTTATGCTGGCGCTGGCTGGCTATCAGTCAGGCTGGCGCTGACTATCAGTTATGCTGGCGCTGACTGCCTATCAGTCAGGCTGGCGCTGATTATCATTTAGGCTGGCGCTGGATGGCTGTCAGTCAGGCTGGCGTTGGCGGGCTATCAGCTTTCAGTTATATATATATATATATATATGTATATATATATATATATATATATATATATATATATATATATATACCAGCCTATATCTATTAACGACCTAGCCGACAAGACTGATAATGACATATTGTTCTTTGCCGACGATGCTACGCTATACACAGCTCACTCACACGGCCCATTTACCGTACCAGCGGCACTCCAACACGACTTACATATCATTCAAGAATTCGGCAAAGATTGGCTCATCACGCTCAACGCCACGAAAACGTTCAACAAACATTCACCAACAGAAACACACATAACCCACCACAGCTGGCATTTAATGGCCAACGAATTCCTTCCGTTACAAGCCACAAACGCCTCGGCCTGACAATATCTACTGATTTGCACTTTCGTCAGTTATGTATACTGTACTATATTTGTATATGTACTATATTTCATCACGTTAATGATACCACCTCCAAAATCAGTAGAGCTATTGGACCTCTCTACTCACTCGGGCGACTTCTGTCTCGGCATGTCCTCAACGACGTATATACGGCTTGCATTCTTCCTTTGTTTGATTATTGTGACGTAATATACGACGGATTTCTGACAACCAGCGACTCCCTTAGACTTGACAGATTACGGTACAGAGCAGCAAGACTAATCACCGGTGCACTCTACAGAGCATGTACTCGCGCACTGTTGGACGATTTGGGATGGAACACTCAAGTCACGAAGAAACGTGCACGAAATGACACTGTTCCACAACCTCATACACAGCCAACATTGGCTGCCAACAAACGTCACTGCACTTCTACCTGACACACGAGCACTTGCAACAGGACGCCCACTACGCAATGCAATGACACTCACATTACCACCGAACAGAATCTCAACATACCAAAGATCATATAATCCATCAACTACGAGATGAAACTAGCTCTCGCTTGAGGCGTCATCTCTCCAGTCTTCTCATTCCTTCAAATGGGAAATATACCAGCGCTGCGGTGTGGCCACGCCTCCGGTGTATCACAGCTTTGGATCCAGGCATGGCACCATCCTAAATACTGGGCTGAGGTTGGGAAAGTCAGACCTGGATGCCCACCTGTTCAAAATTCAAAATCCAACTACACCTATTCCCTCTTACTTATGTGGCTATCCATCTGAAGACCCTAATCACTTTGTACTGAACTGCCCTCGCTATCATGAAATCCGAATTGCAATGGTACGTAAAACAGATCGTATCATTCAAAACTTGTCTGAGCTCACTCACAACAAGCAACTAAGTATCTATATCAAAGGTAACGATTTACAGGATCGCAATGGGCAGCAGAGGACAAAATGTTTCCAAACATTTATTTTTCAGACCAAACGATTCGCCTAAAAACTTCCAGCGGGCGCGGGCAGCAGACGGGCTACTGGGTGGCGTTGCCGGGCCGGGCGCCCACCGCCGGCCCGAGACGGCTATATGTGTAGACTGGAGTGGCGGCGGGCGCCTGACCCCTGTCGCCTTACGGATCGGGCGGATGGGCGATGTGCCGTGGGTTCCCTGGCGGCTATAACCATGTCTTGTTATTGTTGGAAGAGGCGCTCAGATTTAAGCGTTCCGCTTATGCGCCCATCCACTCATCATATTATGTACTACTTAATGTCCATAATCGAAAATAAACATCAAATCAAATCAAATCAGTCAGCCTGGCGCTGGTTGGCTATCAGTCAGGCTGGCGCTGACTGTCCATCAGTCCAGTGTCCTAGAATTGCCGACTTTGGGTGTAAAGCAACACCCTATGAGGAGGAATTTTTCCCTCCTTTTTCCCATATTTTACGTGAATTTCTCACTCCTGCCTGACATTGTCTAATCGCACATGCCAGACCCCTATTTTCCTTTCCGAGGTTTTCAGATGTCATCCAAAACCGAGCTCACTTGAAACCACCAAGCGTAAACGAGGCTCCGCAGAACCTGGACACCTATGGCTATATCCTGCCTCACGTACATCTGAATCATGTCTATGTATGCACAGAGCAAGGGCGCCAGGTACCTCCAAGCCCAAGAACCCCAGCGACCCCAGCCGCTTGCACGCATTAAATTTGGTTTGTTTACAAAATGCATCACAATCTGCAGCTGCGCGCCAAATACAAGGTCTCATTTTTTGGTCTCACCACCACGCTACGAAAGCAGAGCCTGGTGCAACGCCAGCAAGGCCTGGTAGAGAATTTGCTTTCGCGTATTTCTTTTTTCCCGAGGAAACTTGACCACTAAATTGCATCACTCCCGAAATGCAGGGGTGAAAAGTTCAAGAAATGCCTTCTAATTTAAGCTTACAAGATGAATATCACGATTTGGCCACCTACATTAACAGTTTTTAAGTCAAATCAGCTGATTACAAAATTTTGCGAGAAAAGTGCCAGTCTAATATTTGTTTACTTTTGTTTTTATTGGTATCATACCAGCGTGATACCACTTTATTCTTCCTTCCTTTTCGAGTGTATTTAGAGGTACCATCTGCCGCTTAAAATGTTGACCAATTTCTCTGCAAGATGCTCTAAGTGCAAACTTGTACGTATTTTATACATAAATTGGATTAATTCGCCAGCCGCCCAAACATGTTTGGTATGCACCCAAGCGTGAACAATTCGCAGGGAATAAAGGAGACAATTTGAAGCCCGGAACTTATTTTTACCGCCATTTTTGCCCTCTTAAACCTTTGGTTAATCGTTTTCTTGGTTCATGGCGGTGCTCAATAATGATAAATCCAAACCTTCCGAATGTCTGACTCACCAGGCTACCTGGCAAGGCTATTAAGGCAAGGCAAGGCTGCCATATAGAGCCGTGGAACAGATCTGACGCAGCTGATACAGAAGTTTTTGATAACGAAATTCTGCCCTCTGGAGATGTTTATCGTGCGCACCTCTTACTTGTTTCGCATTTTAATCTCAAAGTTTGGTGGACATGATTGAAATTAATATTTGGGGGATGAGACGGCTGACTGTTTGCCAGCAGACCATGCAAAAGGTGCTGAATTTTTGTTTTTGGGGAGCAGGAAAAAGCCAGAAAGTCCTGTGGACCGAGTAATTGCTTACCTTACCTGCTTTCAACACATGATTAGTAACCAGAGTTAGCCATTTTTTGTTTTAATACGTCGAGTTTTGCCATAAGACAAATTATGATGTCACAAGCTTATTTTGTTCCATATTCTTGGTTATTTACCCCAAATTTCTTAAAGTGGTCCCTCATGGCTGTTTTAACCGGATGTTTTCTATAGTTATGGCTTGCTGACCGGCAAATAACTGTACTGTATATGTGCACTATATTTTTAACACAGGGATACTTTAAGCTGCATAGCAAGTATAACATTATAACATTAAAATAAATAAATAATTAGCTTATAACAGTATAACATTATAACATTATAACCTCAGCTCACAAGCCCATTTGAGGTCATTAACCTTGTTTGACCCTCCGAAGATCATGGTGACCAAAATGACACAAGACTGCTCTGCGTTTTGCATTTGAATAAGCGACAAAGATTGCGCTAGCAGTATGTTCCTAAAACAAAACGTTCGACCGGGGTCATCTTAGGTCAATGGCCTGTTCTGACCGCTAAGAAGTCCACTGAAGATGTGTAATGCGGTTCCTGCTGTCAATAAATTCAAAATGAGCACCAGAAACTATTTTATACAGCAAGCTCTAGAATAATAAATCAGGTTGGTTTTGACCTTGGTCTGACCATCGTACCTGACCTTAGGTCAACGTAATTTGTTCATTCAATATTTGTGGTGCCTAAGAAAGCATCTCAGAGATGTATGTCTTCGTCAAACACTCCGTTGTTGTATCAGATGGAACGATCCCCTAGAAATTGCCTTCGCTGAAACCATGGGCCGACTTTGACCTGTCACAGGTCTGGTACCTTACAAGGTACTTCTAAAATTTGTATGTCACACGATCCGCTATGCAATTTTCTGCAACCATGCAAAATTTGGCGCAACTACACCGCGCCGCTCAGAAACCATTCGGGAAAAGCCCTCGGGGACGTCAATTTGCCCCCCCCCCCCCCCAACCGAGCGCGTGTCAATGTATTCAATTTAATGGTCCAAGATGTTAAAAAGCGAAATAGTTCTGTCAGACTTCTAATATTACGTCCACGCCAACTTGAAATAGATGTCTTTGTTTGCTGAAGCATCAGTCACGAGCTCATAAGCTCCATCTTTAGTGAATTGTTTTTTCACTCCCGCACGGTCTTTTTGCGATGGAATTTTTTACTCCCACCCTAGTTCAAAAACGATCCTAGCTCCCTGTATCAGTCAGCCTGGCGCGTCCCCTTGTGCACTTTACCACGCCCCCTACATCATTGCAGGCGTTTTTGTCGAGTGAGGTGACAAAAAAATTCCACTTGCCCGCAATTGCATAGTCTTACTGGTAATGACATGAATCTCGGAGATGATGTGGAGAGGAAAATGGAATAAAAAGTGTGTCAGAGCGTATGTGTGCTCCAGACAGTCGGACAAGAACAGGAGATCTGAGGTTTTCGTGAGCCCAGGCTTAGTATGAAAGGGTGAGCGGCGCACTGCGGATGATCCCCGTGGAATACTTGGGCAGAGTCCTGCAGAGAGAGAGAGAGAGAGAGAGAGAGAGAGAGAGAGAGAGAGAGAGAGAGAGAGAGAGAGAGAGAGAGAGAGAGAGAGAGAGAGAGAGAGAGAGAGAGAGAGAGAGAGAGAGAGAGAGAGAGAGAGAGAGAGCAGAGAGAGAGAGATGAAGAGAGAGAGTAGAGAGCAGAGAGATAGAGAGAGAGATAGAGATAGAGAGAGGAAGAGAGAAGAGAAGAGAGAGAGATAGACGAGGAGAGTGGAGAAAGATTCGGTCGATCGAGAAGAGAAGAGAGAGAGAAGGGAAGAGAGAGAGAGAGAGCAGGAGAGAGAAGAGGCTAGAGAGGGAGAGAGGAGAGAGAGAGAGAGGAGCGAGATAGAGCGGAGAAGAGGAGAGAGAGAGAGAGCGAGAGAGAGAGAGAGAGAGAGAGAGGAGGCGAGAGAGAAGAGAGATTCGAAGAAGAGAAGAGAGCGAGAGAGGAAGAGAGAGAGAGGAGGAGAGGAGAGAGAGAAAAGGGAAGCGAGGAGAAGAGGCGAGGGAGCAGAGAAGAGAAGTAGAGAGAGAGAGATAGAGAGAAGGAGAGAGAGAAGAGAGAGAGAGAGAGAGAGAGAGAGAGAGAGTGGTTCTCTCAGAAATTCTAACCAGAACCGCTTCCTTCCAAGGTGATGACTTAACTGTCTCGATGCAAACGATTTGACCACCAGTGGCATGGTGATGATGAGTCAGAAAGCCGATGCTGCGGCTAAGGGAGGTGAGGTATACGTCCAGAGGTTCGCCTTTGGTTACCATGGTGTAGCTGTCAGTGGAGACCTGCCGCTGAAAAATAACCGTATCTGGAGCGGACTAAACACTGTTAAACAATAAGTGCTAAACGCTAAACACGGACTAAACTCTAAATGTTATTATGGGCACCATATGACCACTGTAGTCGGCGCGGCCCAGTCATCATGAAGCACAAATGATCATCGATTCAAGTCTAGTCTAGTCTGGCACTAGTCAAGGTACTCACGGACCTCTCTCTCGTTCGTCTTGACATCGCTCACACTCGCCCACCACATAAGTCATGACGGTCGTGACGCAGAGACATCGCTCACACTCGCCCATCATACAAGCCATGGTGGTCGTGACGCAGAGACATCGCTCACACTCGCCCATCATACAAGCCATGGCGGTCGTACGCGGACAGCGCGTCGCAGGAGATCTGTGCGTCACGCACTTTTCCCCGAGTGCAGCCATCTGCAGCTTAGGGCTGTGATGATACGTGCGAACGCGCGCGAAGTCGGTTCAGCTTTTCCCTGTTAGCACGCAGTTTTTGGGGACGCAGTTTTGGAAACGTGGATTGATACGGGGATTAGATGGATTCTCCCCGAACATCACATAGATCTCCCGCAAGATCCTCTAACACTAAACGTTTTTGACTCTGCTATCCCTCCCCTGCTGTTTCAAGATGTTAAGTGATCTCGCACATGGGGCAGACCCGACTGATGTCATCTTGTTGGAAGAAATTGTAACGTTTTTTCTGTCTCGCCACTGATCCCTGTACCTTTGCTCACAATGGAAACCGGAAAAAGATGCCATGCATTTGTTCGAGCTGGCTGCTCATAGGTTGTTCATCATATAGGTAGAAGCTCCGAAAAGCTCGGTGGTTTCACGAATTAAGAGTGGAAAAAGGGCAAGAATGGACAGCCTCCTTCAGAACTGGGCGTGTTTTGAAATGCCGGCTGCAGTTTTGATACCGGTGTTTTAAGCTTGGAATAAACCAATGCTATTTTTTGCAGAGTTTTACTGATCTTTGTTTTTTGACCGCCTGCCATAACGCTGTAACATATTAATGAATCAGATGCGATCACAGTACTGGTAAGAATGCTTGCAAAATTTAATTGTAATGTTTTGTCCAAAGGCTATGCCAATCAATAACCTAGGCTAAGCGACAGGAACAGTGATTTTGTTAATCGTACCCAATGAAATTCGTGATAACAACACGAGCGTCCCACCTTCTGCGCCTGAAATGACCGTTGATTGGCTCCAGAATTTGAGAGATTCGTTTCGTCGCTTTGCGTGACTGCAGCATACTTTCTTTCCCAGGCCGCCTGTTTCCCAGAATGCTGTCTCCCTTACATGAATGAACATGTTTAAGACGTGTGCGATTTGAAGGCAATTGTGTGGAAACACTGCGGCCGGCCACAAGCCAAGAATTTTCATCTCAGCAGTGCATCTCAGAGACCATACGAGTGTGCGTGTGTTTGCATGCTATGTGAAATATTACAGACCCCCACCATCACCGAGGATAATCAAAGATTAGTGAAATGGTTTGTATTTTCATTACAAATACTCAATCATTCCACGCCGAGCGTATGTGCCGTTAATATCCACCAAGCTGGCAACCAAAATATAATTTAATAGATTGAAGCAGACTATGGGCAAAAGTAGAAAAGTGAAGTTGGTCAATGCTAGCCCAAACATGGATTACTTCCATGCTTAATTTGCGATCTTAGGGGATACAAACCCACTGTTTTCATGAGTTGACCTTTATGAATCTATCATAAGAAGACACACTGAAGCTTTTTGTAGTTTAAAGAGGAATCAGAAAATATAGGATTTACTAGATTTGTCCCTGTTGATGGCGGAACAAATGTCTTTATAAAAAAGCCATTACGCAAGCGACATTTTACTTAACACAAGCTCTGCCTTTGACTTCTTGACCTGATGGAAATAAACGTTTCATATACGACTTGAGTGTTACAAGAAACCCATTTTGAACAAGGCAAAGCGAATTAAAGGGGACTAGGTGGGTGGATTTTGCAGATAATTTCCCATGTTGCAATTGGCAACCGTAAATTGATAAGTGAATAAATCCTTGTCATGAGGCCAGGTTAAATGCTCTGATCAAGGTGAACAACTTTGTGTAATGTTTCTTTGCATGATTGATTAGCTGTTAACTTGGCGCGATAAATGCTCAACTTGTGATCTTTTGACTAGGCCTAAGTGTACGCTTTACTCTTCCCATGAATGAGTCATCCATGCTGCACGTAATGATTTAGCACTCTCAAAACTGAAATACTTCTATGCAGAACTCACAGAACTCGCGATCATAACGACCTAACGAATGTCACAAAATATATTTTGATGTCGGGTCACCATGAGCTCATTGAATACTTCTTCCAACCGCTTGGGCGTTTCATATATAAGAACTTTGTATTTCGATATTTGCTTCTGAGTTTCTATAAAACGTGGCTGATAACAACGTGTGGTGACGTGCAACAAAACACCAGCAACGATAAACGCTGGCAAACTGAGATGACGGTGAACGGCAGAACTTCTAATTGTAAGTTACCCATAAAAAAACATATCAACAGGTACCGGGAGCTTCAGATTCCTGGCGACATTTGTTTTCCTGACTTACACAGAAACAAAGTAAAGCAAGATTGGCGTATTGTTGCCCCGTGCGTTCTACCTGTGGTTTGTTGAATCAAGTCGAAGTTTGTCATCGATGCAATCACATGATCCTTATCAGCACGACGTGGCTCCGTACTCGCCTCCGGCGCATCACCGTTACTGAAGGGTCATGCCTCGTGTCATCATGGGTCGCCATGTCACCGAGTAGCGTGATCGACGCCACGTGTCGGTGGTGCACGGAGCGGCGCTGACGGGGCGACACCACCATCCGCTCGAGATCGCGCGGCGCCCGCTCTTGGCTGCCCATCGACAAAATAAAGCGCACAAAGGCCCCTGGACCGATCCATCAGCAGGTCAGCTGAGTGTACGGTGTTCCGGCAGCGCGCTGCTTGGTCATCGATTCCAGCGGCGTACCCGATAGGGGCCCACGAGCAGTCGTCGACCCCCGGCCGGGGAGGGCAGGGCCAGAGGGGAGACAAGGCTCCCCCTCCCTCTCGCCGCCACCGTCGGACCGGCGTCGTTCGCATAAAAAGGCCGCCAACAAAACCGCCGTAAGCTGAGGCGAAATCCGGCGGACAAATTGTGTTTTAGATAGGGTAATTGTCCGTGCGTGATGACATTTGGCGTGGGACATCTTTGATTCGATCGGCGGAGTCGGAGCCGTGTTGTGGTTTAATGAGCTCGGGTGCTCGGGTGCGGGCCGAGAGCGCGACGGTCATCGACGCGGCTGCCGGCGGTGACCGCGACGCCGGGCCGACCGGCTGGGCAGGCCGCTGCCACAGCGGCCTGGTTAGTCAGTGCTTGTCACTTGTGGCCGGGCGTCACTGTTCAGTGACTGCACGCTCCTGCCGCAGCGGCCAGAGTGGCGCGGCGGGTGCGTCGGCCGGCGGCCTGCAGGCGGCGCGCACGGGGTGGCGTCGGCAGCACGCGCTCAGCTTCCTGCCCGCATACGGCCGGAGGCACTCCCCCCTCCATGGC
Organism: Pollicipes pollicipes; assembly: GCF_011947565.3. Taxonomy (NCBI): domain Eukaryota; kingdom Metazoa; phylum Arthropoda; class Thecostraca; order Pollicipedomorpha; family Pollicipedidae; genus Pollicipes; species Pollicipes pollicipes. The sequence goes on along the minus strand of NW_023596576.1, from coordinate 1,008,401 downwards.
ACTGCCGCGTCCTCGCTCGCGCCAGCGCCGCGTTGTGTGGTGGGGACACGCATCACAAGCGTATCGCCGGATGGAAGTGCTTACGGGCATAGTGTCGATTGTCGGACTGATGCAGACATTCAAAATATCGGCAGCAATTGCGGCATATATACATATATATATATATATATATATATATATATATATATATATATATATATATATATATATAAGCGTGCCTATTTTTAGAGGCTGCTTCTCTTCGTGGCAGGTACTTACAGAAGTGTAATATTAAGAGTGAAGTATTATCCTATTATTATCTTTGGTTGTTATTATTATAATAATTTCTATGTCTTATTAATATGTTTATCATTGCATTTCAGTTGTTGTTCTTTTATTAACATAAATGTACGACAAAAATAGTAGGTACACGGAACATTCATTATTCTTCCAATTCTTCAGCCCACGTTTGTTTGGTGCTTGACATTTTAAACAAATTTTTTCTATGCCATTTTCATAGTCTCTAGAGGACAAAGTTCATTGTCTTAACTTTCATCCAATACCCGAAAAAAGAGCTTAATAAAGTCTTAGGAAAACTGGCACGGACAAACAAATACAGTCGTGGCACACTGGTATCTTGAGTCGGCGTTTTTGATTTCCTCCCAAAAAGTTCCATACCATGTTTGGTAAATGGCAAATTTTGAGCAAACTTGACAAGGCCTTGACAAAAGCAAAGATTTGAATACACAAATCTTCCTCCATGTCATGCTTTCAAGTCTGGTAGGTTAAATGATGTTGCAAATTATGCCCGCAACAGTTTTACTTGTTTCGGATTGCTATTATGCCAATGCAACATAACTGATTTAATGCACTCTTCCCTCGAAATGCAGACAAGGTTGGCGATACGACCGTTGGGAAGTTCAAAATACTCTACAGTATTAAAGCCTGAAAGACTGAGCCAGTGATCAATGCCGATGCCATGGGAATATCACAATTCGGACTTGAAATAACGGCAACCAAATGACGGACGGTGGTTTTTACAATTAATATCGTTCCAGATTCGGGAGATCCAAGCTCATTGACAACGAAGTACAGGGTATAATAAAGTAAGCAAGAAAACGTTACAGAACCACTACCACTAGCAAACCTACTGGGATACTTTGCCAACAAGGTGAGTGTGTGTTTGGCCGCGGCATTGCCTGTAACGCATAATTTCACTGAAGTTATTACAATGATTGATGTTGTATTGGATATCTTGTAGTCAGATACCCATGTTCAGCTTAGGCTTAATTGCGAACACGAAATATCACCTACATATGCTTTTCTTGGGCAAACGATGTCTTATTTTTGCAACTAATGAACAGCCTGTACTTCCAATAAAAGTTTTCAACTCGGTCAAATCTTGTAACCATGAAGGCTGACGTTGCAGCTTAGGTATCGTCAGTTGATCCTGCCTCTCACTGGCTCGTGATCTTTCATATTATATCTGTTGTGTTGTACACCAAGATTAACTTAAAAAACGTTGTAGTTGGTCAAAATGAAAACTTAGATTTCGCAGTCATTTGTATACAGCTCTGGCCCCGCCCATATGCTAGTTCATTACATTTGATAGATCTAGACGAGATGACATTGGGACAGCATCGAAGCACACGACCAAACCCGGGGAAGCATCTGTAAATTTTTAAGGGCACATATTGTGTGAAGTGGCATCTGTTGACACCATAAGCTACCTTGTGACTTGACTGAACCGAGTCCAGGGAAAACGATATTTGGGGTTGGCGACACCGATGTAAGTCAAACCGGACTGGGCGGAGAAGGAGGGCGAGGGCCGTGGCAGCCCTGCTGGGGCATTTATTTCCAGCCAACAGTTAGGACCATTGATACATTTCCGGAAAGCTGGGAGATGGCTCAGTCCGCCCTAAGATTTCGCGCCACTGGTTAGGGGGTACTTGTTCTTATCCTGAGTTCCATCTCCTGTTCGGCTTCCGACAAGAGCTACTTTAATGAGCTGTTGAGAACATTTTCCATCAGTTCGCGAGCAAAAATTGCTGTGAGGCCCGGATAAATAACGGTGTATAAATATCGTTTTCCATCCCCTAAATAAGTTGGGGAAAAGGCTAGAGCTATCCCTGTAACACGTTACAGAGCGGTGTTATCCCCGGATTTCACACACTGCTCCCAGAGTGGATGGACTGGAGCACAGCCCTCTACTTCCTCCAAGTAAAAGGGATTTACACCCCTGGTACAAGGTGACAGTGAGATTGTTTGTGGTGTGCGAAATACCTAAAAGCATCGTGGATGGAGGTGATCCATCCTCTGAAATACTGAATTTTTAAAACACAAACACTGATCATTTCATCTCACAAAAAATTCGCCAGCGTACTATTTCACCTTTGTCTTAACTACCCACAGTTACCGATTTTTCCCACGCAAATCTGAGTTAGGAAATCAATACGTCATTGTTTCATTACGGCATGGTGTCTAGCACAAAGTTTATTACAAGCCAATTGACGACTTTTATATCTAGATATCGTGCTCACGAACGGCAGATGTGAACAGCTCGACAATATTTTTGTCTTGGCTTTCATCGCCAAATGGGTAATGAAATGACAGGATTTGAATGGCGTTATTATCGCACCATGGATGCTGGGTGACTGAAATAGTATCCCTAAGGCGGTGTGCACATTTTCGCGGGAGTGTAGCTCTGCAACCACAGGGGCTTAGGTTTGACAGTGAGCAAGGCTGTGAACTGCACCGAATGCTCTTCAAGATGACTATTTCAGTTCAAAACCCCATGTAACTGCGGAACACTCCCTTTAAGTTGAATTGCTTAAATATGAGGGACAAACAAGACTCATGGTAAGCTGTTAATAACGATCTGGCCTCTGTGAACCAATCAACGTACGGGTCTCTACATCATAGAAGAAACAAATTCACTTCTGGCTGAAACAATTTAATGACTGAGAAAATTGCCTCACATGGACTTTGAGTTAGGTGCAACCAAGCTCGAGACAACGTTACCGAATGTGTGTGTTCTTTATTCGTGCTAGAAGGGTACAATATGGCGTCGATGCTTCTTGTCACCAGCGTCATCGGTGCTACAAGGCACAGTCATATAACAAGTTGCCAGGGCCTTGTTTATGTGCTGCGCGCGCAAAATTAGTTTCCGCCGCTGTTGAATGGTTGCACGCTACGCGTATCGGTTTCTTCCCCGGGTCGCCTCGTCCAGATGTCGCCAATGGCTGCACCGGTCGCACCCCTTGGTATTGTAGTCTGGCCATTTGATTAGGCACAAGGCACCAGTATGACAACTCCTTGATATTTCAGTTTGGTTCTTGAAATCGTATACTGTGGCACGGAAGTAATCTAGAGGATTTGGGAGCGGATAGCTAGCAGGACGTATACGAGTGAAAACCCAAAAGCGTATCCTTGGGCCTTCCAAATGTAGAGAAATAAGGAAAAAGGGCGATCCCGGCATCAGTTGCCTTACGCATATGGGCGCTACCATATTGTTTCTGCGCGTGTTGCCGTTACACTTGCCTGTGCTTCTGCCTGTACTGAGCGCAAGTACATACCTCAGCGCAAACTTATATATCACGCAATTTCTCTCCAAATTAGCATTTGCGCACGCCGTGCGCGTGCGGCAGATGAACTGGGCCCAGACAACCGTTTGGAGTCAATGCCGAGTATAGTGCGAGGTTTGAAGGAATATTTTGAAGAGATAATGATATTTAAGGTACTTTCAATTGTTTGAGATAGATTATAGACACACAATCGATATCAGAGTGGGTTATTTGATGCATTTAAGGAGCTTGAAATAGTTCCACGTGGACTAATTTCTCTTTTGTCCTTGGGGGACCAACTTTCCTTCAGACGGAGACCGCTTGCTTCTACATAGCGTGCCAACTTAATACGCAATACACAAAATAACGCTTACTTTAATAACAAGTCATAATTGTCACGTGAGCCACTTTCCCACATGTATTGAGACCCCGCAGGCGGCCCGTCAATGGGAGACGGCGGCGGAGTATCGAAACGCGGCAGCGGTAGCGCGCCGTAACGCGACAGCGCCAGCATCTGCGTTGGTATTGGCGGCGGGCGTCGTTCGAAGGCGGCGGCGAAAAGCGGAGGGAATTCTGCGCCGCAACCATTTTGGGGTGTGAACATTGCGTAAATGGTCATCTTCGTAAATCTCAAGTCATCAAAGGCGGTTACAGTCTGTAGTAGTTTGTAGTGCAGACTGTTTGCTGGGAACGTCAAAGTGCACCTGCTCTGCGACTCCACTGTTCGCTCCAGTGTTGGGGTCGAACTAGTTGCTGTGAATTGATAAAAAGTCATTTAGAGCCGTGCATTCATGAAAAATTCTTAGTCCAGCTACCGGGGCTAGGTGTGGAGGCCTCTAGAGGTCAATTAAATTTGCTCGCCCTGTCAGTAGTCCCGCTTTTAAGAACCGGCCGCCATGTTACTGGCTGCTGGCGATTGCCGAGTGAAAACCATCACCGGCGATACAATGTGCATTTATGTATTTGTTCACATCCTGTGTCCATCTTAGAAGTGAGCTGTTGACCTCTTCGTTTCACTCCCGTCAGCGTAGGTAAGCGTTGTTCACATTAAGCGGATCGTTCTGCCGAACTTCCGGGCTTTAGTGCAGCGAAGACCACCACGGACCCCGGCGATGTTTCACTGGGCGAGGCCCCAGCGTAAAACGGGGAGCCGTCGTCCGCCCCTGTGGTACCTCCGAAACAATTGCATCTGGGTCGGTACGGCGCGCGGCGCCTGTCGCTCGTTGGAGCCTGCATTAGTACCGCAGTTTGCCATGTTCTGTTCAAGATTTGGGATCTCACCACGATGAGCGAGATCACGTACAGACACTGCCATGTCTTTTCCTTTCGGTAAACGAAAGTGGACGAACCGGGGATTTGCCTCGAGGACTTCCACCTTCTCACCTCATCAGACTTCAAACGCTGGACTTGGAAATCTCAGTAGAGCGGATCCCCTGAGCATAACCATGAGTGAAAAGCGCAGGTGCTTTGGTAACGCATCAGGCACGATCGAAAAAGCTTACTCGTGACTATGGATATCCTTTTGAGCGTAAAAGGCTGCTCAAAATGACACCTTTGCGAAGTAGGAAATAGAGGTCCTGAATGCGGCTATGTTCATCATATAGCCATCAGTTCATTACATCATTTAACGTTTTTATGGTGTCAGAGTCAATACCAGAGTCAGAGTTGCCGATGTGGCGGGACAACCTGACTCACTTGTGGTACTCATGGGTGCCGCAAGGTTGTGTTGCAACTTTTATTGGTGCGTGTAAATTTTACATACGAGCGTTATGCGCGGGTGCTTTGGCCTTTTGTCGTGGTGCACTTGTATACTTTCCGTGGCGGCGTCTTCCTTACTTGCATCTGCATTTTCGGTTTCGGCGCTATTGGATTCTCAACCTCATGTCGGCACATCTAGTAGTTGCCCGAAATGCCTGTACTGATCATGACGAAACGTGGATCGTGATCGAAATACGCGAGCAGCAGCGCAATCTGGCTGCTAGCCAATTGCCTTCTACTGTTGGGACGCTTGGTGCTCCATCACTGCAAACACAAATGCTAGAGTGGCCATATATGTATTACCTATGAGCACAACACAACCAATAAGGTTGGGTGTTCGCGTGCTGTCTCTATCAAGTCATACATGTCCAGGTGCTTTCCCAAAGGCGGCGCGCAATGTGCTGCACAAGCTCACGTGTATCAAGCTCAGCAACAAGAGGGCTTCATATTTTTTTTTTTTAAAAAGGATATGACTGAGCTGCAGCGAATAATCATGAACATGGTTATCTTAATTTAAAACCAAATACAAACGTGGAACAGTCTCTTAAAAGTGAACAGGCGGGCTGCCCTCTCGTGGTTAAAAGTGGGCAGGGTTAAAGAAAAAGAAAAAGCAACAAAAATTATGAACATGCCGATACTCTTTTGAATCAGTTCATGCACTGTTACATATCAGTGAAAGGATCCAAGCACCCGCACAAAAACACGCGTCATACGGTCCTGCGCCAAGGACTTCTCGAAACACAAACGGCTAAGTCGGAAAGTTCTGATGACCCATACCGAGTACACGGTTAAGGAATTACTTACCACGAACATTGCACGAATCCCAAGAACACCTCGGGTTTTAGGCTCACATATCCTAGCAGCCATTGCGCGACACTGCGGACGGCTGCCGAGAGCACGACAGGACCCAAAAAAACTCGGCTCTAAGCCGCAGACGGCTGCCGGGAACACAGGCAGGTCCATGCAGACGGCTGCCGGGGACACAGCAGGTCCAGTAAAAACTCGACCCTGAATCGCAGACGGCTGCCGGGAATACAGCAGGTCCATGCAGATGGCTGCCGGAAGCACAGCAGGTCCATGCAGACGGCTGCCGGGAACACAGTAGGTCCATGCAGACGGCCGCCGGGAACACAGCAGGTCCAATAAAAACTCTGCTTGGAACCGCTATTCAGCGTATGCTATAAAGGAAAACCACAACACGCATTTTTGAGTAGACTTTATTGGGCTCTCAATTTTTAGAATCAATGTCACTGCAGCCTTTTGGAATGGATGATAGCTGGACCTGGGGGGGGGGAGGGGGGGGGGGGTATATGCGGACACTGGCGGTCTCCCGCCATTGTATTTAATCTTCTACGAATGCACCTAATCTAAGTGCCGGACAAGAATTAGAGCAAAGCCCTGGCCACATGTCTCTTAAATGTAATCAAGTTTCACGCTCTGAGCCAAATCGGTCAATACTCGGTTCCACCGACAACGATGCCGACAGATTATTTAGATTGGCATCATTTAGAAGTTAATTTTGAGCTTGCTCGAATGTTACATCTCTAGTGGGAGCCGCTGACCTGGGCACCGAGCTGGGCGTTGTTGCGCAAGATGTAAAATGTATCACAGCAACACTTAGAAATGAATGTACAATGATGGAATAGCATTTATGTTAATAACATGTGGCATATCTTCGACACAAGTCGTAACTAAGAAAACCTTCAGTGATTTGGTGTTCCAGACCTGAGCAGGATGCTGTGCCATGTATTCGTGACTAGCACATAAACAATGCATACTTCAAGATTGAATGATAAGTTTTCCTTAGATGCTGTTATCGAAGTGCTGAACTTTTAAAATGTCTCAAACATTGCGGCAGAAATGAGATGGTCACCTGCTAACGATATTACTTATATTGCATGCATGCAACTCATTAATGACTTGTACTGGCAACATTAGCTATTACTTGAAAACGTGCAAGGCGATGTTACTCCAAGTACGATGCTTCTCCGTCCTTCATTGTGTTGTGCATCTAAAGAACCATTCGCGAGTGGAACGAATGATTCAAAGTATGGGACGTAATAGGGATAAACAAAGTCTGATGCATTGCGTTAAGCTACTGCATTGCTCCGCTGTGTAAGATTTTTCTGTTAAGGCATTTCTTTAAAGTTCCGCTTCTTATAATCGAAGACGGAAGCCGGATTTTGCAAAAGGAAGCGCTCAACTTGACATTTTCAATGACATTGATATTTAGTTCACCGCAGACGCGTTAATTTTCTTTTATTGTGCCAATCAACATGTGTATAATCTCGTCTCTGAGATGGGGTGGGATTAGGATGTGCGGGGGGGGGGGGGGGTAACTGGAATCTGGCGGACGACCTGACCTGAAAATGTGATAATAAATATGTAAAAAATGTTAATTTAGGTGCAAAATAGGTGAAGACAGAATCACGTTTTGCTAGACTTGGAAGTGACAGAATACCATGTGAGGAACTTTGGAAGCTATGTCTTCCTGCCCCTTCCCCCCCCCCCCCTCTCCCCCCTGAGTGGTTACGATGCGATGGACACCAGTAAACTGAAAAGCATTAAGCCGATTGTTCAGGAATGGCAGTCATCCTGTCGAAAGTCTAGACGGGAGAAAGTTATCCTGTGTCGCTTGCAGATTGGCCATGCTTATGCTACACATTGATGCCTACTATGTCGCGACGAACTACCACGGTCTCGTCACTGCAACGCCACGCCCACAGTAGAACATGTGCTCGTATGCTGTCCCATACTAGGCGTCGAGCGTCTGAAGTACTTTAGCCCGGCGGCGCCGTCCCTGACGCTCTTCGATTTACTATGTGACAGCTCACCATATATCGGGCATACCCTCAGGTATGTATCGCATGTTAAGCTCTGCACTTAATATATACCTGCCTGAATAGTTCATACCGCGTGTAGGAAGTTCTTAGGCTGCCGAAATTTTTTATCAACATGCCATTATGGGCTCACGTAATCGGACTTCATTGGTGACGCGTTCCTGTCACGACTCAGACGTTTTCATTTCTGACTAATAGACGTATTTTTACCCATCTACCTTCGTAGGTAGTCATTTAGTTGTTATGGGCGCAAAATGACCACAGTAGCTGGCGCGCCATAAAACTCCAATAAACAACAAAAACACCCATGTTTTGACCTACTCGGTGGCTTGTGATGTGTTAGTCACATGAAAAAATCAGAGAAAAATCCAACCGGATAGCAAACGTGAGCCGTCTTAACAAGCAAAAACACTCGTAATGCTGAAAAATTGACCAAATAACTCTCTTAATCAATTCGAACATCGGATTCGTATTTCTTCCCGTGTTTCGTAATTCGACAGAGATTCTTAAACGCAAAACCTGCATCTCTTGAGCCAAATGGGGCTTATTTTGCATTTCGTGTCCTGGGGCCCCGAACGTCGAGAACGATGAGCTAAATTGCCGACGGGGCGGCCAGCCGGCGCCCACTGGTCCGCCGCCAGTGTCTGATAGTTTCGGCCAGCACGCGAGCAGGCCATCCTTGCCGCATTAGGGATGCGGGGACGGCCGGCGGAAAATTGTCCACTGCCCACAGACGTTATGTCCCAATCATTAGATCAGCCCAGATTTCGCTTGTCGCCGGTTTTTGAGGGCGGGCAGAGTGATTGACGATGAAGACGGGGCTGGACGCAGCGGTGCGTGGAACAGAGACGCGGTGCGACTCTATCTCCAGACAGACGGGCCGGACGCCGTGGTGGGTCTGACAGAGAGACGGCACGACTCTGTCTCCAGACAGATGGGTTGAACGCGGTGATGCGTCTGACAGAGACGCGGCACGACTCTATCTCCAGACAGACGGGCTGGACGCGGTGGTGGGTCTGACAGAGAGACGGCACGACTCTGTCTCCAGACAGACGGGTTGAACGCGGTGATGCGTCTGGCAAAGACGCGGCACGACTCTGTCTCCAGACAGACGGGCTGGACGCGGTGGCGCGTCTGACAGGGACGCGGCACGACTGTCTCCAGACAGATGGGTTGAACGCGGTGATGCGGCTGACAAAGACGCGGCACGACTCCGTCTCCAGACAGACGGGCTGGACGCGGTGGCGCGTCTGACAGAGACGCGGCACGACTCTGTCTCCAGACAGACGGGCTAGACGCGGTGGCGCGTCTGACAGAGACGCGGCACGACTCTGTCTCCAGACAGACGGACTGGACGCGGTGATGCGCCTGACAGGGACGCGGCACGACTCTGTCTCCAGACAGACGGGCTGGACGCGGTGATGCGCCTGACAGGGACGCGGCACGACTCTGTCTCCAGACAGACGGGCTGGACGCGGTGGCGCGTCTGACAGAGACGCGGCACGACTCTGTCTCCGGACAGACGAAGAGGCGGCGATGGGCGTTGGGCGGCGAAGGGCAGGCAAACGGCCCCGCTGGCGGCGGCCGCTGGCAGCGCAGGAGAATATTAGGTGTCGCAGGCTGGCCCGAAAGTAGGTGGCATGCCGGAACCTTTGGAAAATTTGGGACGAGATAGACCGACCGCAGACGGGACAGACAAGTGACTTTGTAGACACCCTCGCCGGGAGGGAGAGGGCCCTGTAGGTGCCGTGACAACAACCGAATAAGTCTGCACTCATGCGCCCAGTGCGGTCGCCTCGAGCCGCGTTCACATTGCGTTGGTGATGTGAAAGGTTACGTCATGTGATTGAAGCATTCAAGTTTTGGCCCATTCGTCGATATGTAAGTGCCATGGATGCCGAAAAAGCATTGACAAGAAATCAAGGCGCTAACTTTTTGGACCTGGCAATCACTCTAAACAACGCAATCGTCATGGAACCAACATGTCGAATACATTGTATTAGGGAAAACTACACTTAAGCGGCGGTTCAAACATTATTACTGGTCGACTGAGGCGACTATCTCCGCTAGCATTTCCTCTTTTTTAAAGTACAGATGAGAAGTGCTTGCGAGTTGAATAGACACCGGCACAATACAGACGCCGGCACTGGAATAGTCGACTCTAGCAACATCAGATATGCAAGATAAAACAACCGGTTGCCGTCAATCATGAGCAGAAAGACAATGCGAGGAGAGATGTCGTTTTTTGTAGCGCTGATGCAAGAAGGCATCTTAAGCCAGGCCGAGGCAGCGCACACGTCCGCGGCTGGGTTTAGGGGCGTTTCGGCTGCAGCGATCATTGTGCACGTCCGTAGCTGGGAGAGGGTAATTGACTGCCAGCGGGCCAGGTCGTCGTGGTCTGGAGCTGCTGTCCTGTGAGGTTTGCAGCGGAGCTCTTGCCTAGCCCAGCTCTGTGGCTGGCGTCGGGGGTCACCGTGGACGCTGGTGGCCGGGTCAACTGAGACCCCTGCCCCTAATTTTCAACACCGTCGGGTGTTGAAACGTCAGTCGTGTATTTGCATGACACGGTAAAAGTCCTTTCGTGCTGTTTGGATAAGGGACCGTGGCAAAATAAATCCGCTGGCCGTTCATTACGATAATGGGGTAGAAGGTTTGGGATGCTAGCAAGGGGTTATGTTTAGCACGGAATCAGATTGAAAATTCGTCCCAACGAAATTTTCACTTTCGAATTAATTCTCATTTTGTGGATGAACTAGGCTTGTAGTCTGAACTAACGATGCCGCACAACAAAACAAGCTATCCGAAATTGTTCTCTCATGAGATCTTGCCACAAAGCACATCGGGTCTCAATTTCAAGTAAAACAATGCTAGGTTAGTAGCTAGCCATGGCCAGCAGACCAAAGGGCGTTCGGCATAAAAAGGTCCTCGAGACGAGTGAATCGGTGGCATCAATATCATGTTTGGGTAGCAGGAAAAGTGCCTAGACTTAGAAGTGGCAGACCAAGCGTAAGACGTCAAATATGAAATGGTTTGTCCACACTGTCTAAAATTACCCTTCATTTGAGGACCATGCTGCACCTTCCATGGCGAACCCATTACGAGGAAAGATTAAAGAGGATAGCCTATGCGCAGCGGTCAACTTTTTCATGACACATTATTAATTTACAGCAAAGATTACTGGGGGCTCCAGTCAAAATTAGAAGCTCATCTCAACAAATGGGACATTACCGACCAAATCGGCTGCGTCTGATCCAACAATAACTGAAAAGTATAAAAAAGGAATGCTGCGTTTAATATGAGATGTTCTCGTTTATCCCTCATCTATTTTCAGCGTCTTGCGTCTAAAACTGTTCCAAAATGCAAGCCATACCGTCCTTGGGCTCACCATAGCCGCAGCATCAAAACACAAGAGAATGCCCATGACGCCAACACATCCAGTTAAACGCGATGTTTAGTAACGTTTCATTTTCAAAATTTGTATGAATATTTGTATACCAATTTGCACAAGAATCTTATTGGACCAACGGCTTTGATATGAGGCCAAGCGCGTCCAAATCTGTCTAACATAACCCGAAATTACAGAAGGAAAACTAACTCGACCGCCGAATCAATTTCCGCGAGGTAAACCGCGTGAAAATTGCGCTAAAAAAGAGACCCTCACACACATGTTGGGACATACCCATCGTGCATTCAGCGCATGGGTCGCCTGCTGACCCCTGGTCATGGTCAGCTGACCCAGAACTGACAGCAACACGCACCATGTATGACACGTCTCTTTAGTGTGCAGGTGCATGGGCTGACCAAGAAGTGGTGAGGCTGTGGGAAAGTACAACCGATACCGGCATACATTGCGGCCATATTCACTATGTATTTCCGGACTCATCTTGACATACACAATGCCTTCATGTGGCTAATCTATTTATGCGTGCACCGTGTGCAGTATGCTCAAGCATGAGCAATCAGGACAAAAAAATTGCTATGTTTTTTATCGGGCATTAACTCACGTGAAGAACGTGGTGTACACAAGGCTAATTCGTCCCAACGGAGTTCATCCTCTCAGTTCCAGTTTCAGTATAGCGCCAGCAGAACTCGATCTTTTTGGGTGTAATGAGACACCCAGTTACAAGAGCGGACACCTATGGAACAAAGCACATCCAGGCGCCCTGACAGGCACGTTACATGGCGTAAGCTTCCGGACCGTTTCAAATGTCATGGCTGCCGCGGGAGTGACGTCAACAGCGTTCTCTGTTGGCCTTGACTTGCGACGAAACAAACGAAAATGCAGTGTACGACTCGCTGTCTTATGGAACACCGCAGGCAAAGTAGAGAATTCGTGACGTGCCACCTGAATTGTCCGGAAATTTGAGATATTGCGGAAAAACTCAAACATAATAGGAATGCTAGGAGAAACACACATTGCACTCTGATCACAGAGCACGATGCCTGGGCCGCCGTCGACAAAGGGCCCCCTGATAATAAACCCCCAAGAAAAATTCACAGGACATGACCCAGTTGCTAGTGAGGACATGTTTTTCTTTGATATTCCCATTTTTACTATATATAACTTGAATGGGAGCCGGAAGCTACTGCGAGATCAATTATGCCTGGATTTTACAGTCGATCAACTGAAGAAACCATGCATTAAAGCACTGCATGAAATAAATCGCCGGCGCCATTCATTTTACAATGATCCAGTGAACTCCTTTTAGACCGATAAAATTCAAAAGCTTTGTCAGAATTTTTATCTGGGCTTTGCAGAGATACTGACGACCTCGTCAATGTAAGTCAAAATTAAGTAAGTTTTTAAGTGCGTATGCGAGGAATACACTTCACACATGTAAATAAGGCAATAGTAATAGCCTTATTCCGCGGAAATAAACCAAGGAAATGGAGATATAGATACGTGAAGATTTCGGCAGCATGCCTTTATCAAAACGAATAGCAGTAATGAATTGAATTCTGCTATTGGTTTCGATAACGGCATGCTGCCGTAATATCAACGCATCTATATCTCCATTCTCCTGGTTTTTCTCCGAGGAATAAGGCTATTGCTACTGTCTTGTATAGGCTGGCCGAAATGGGTCAACAATTTGCATAAACATGGCTGAGCCATGTTTGTCTGGATATGTTCAACTTTTGGTCCGAATTGATTAGTGGTACAAATTATGTAATGCAGTTTTGAGCGCGCGCGTTCACAAATCTCAGCAACAAAAACCTCGATGCCAGACGTTGCAGTCTCCATAGGCCGCGCAGCGTCGGCTTTGCGGTTAATACTGAGCCGTGGCCAATGGGTGAACAAATTTGAGGACGCATCTGAAAGAAAAAAAAACATTTGGAGGCTTGAAGACTTGAAATTGTACATTTAGATGGTAGTCTTGGCATAAATTTCACCCATGCGCCTTTTAGATTGACGATAAGAACGGACTGGCCTTTACGCGAGGTAGTGCTGGAATCTGGTGGTGAACAGGAAGAGTAAAGGTGGAATCTTTAGATTTTGATTTTGGTGCAATTTGCTTCACTAGTTGATTCTGTAAAAATAAAAGTTATCAGCTAAACATGGGATGAACTCGTTCGTTTTTGAACTCGTTTGGACACACTCAACTCCAGATTAATGAGACCACTCATTCTTTTCCGTGACAGGTACCCTCTTGAATAGAACACTAGGGGCCCATTGTTGCTTCCGGTGAAGGGCTGAAGGGTCATTCCGTCCCACCGAAGAATGTCTTCAGCAGCCGTTCTGGCGACACGGGGCGGTATCCCCTAGTCGATCCGGAGGTCTCTAGAGGGATACATCATATCACATTGGTCCCCACCCTAACGCGGGAGGCTTTCTGACCAAAACAGTTGATCCTGGATTGGCACAGGAACCCTCATTGACGCAACAACATCCCTGATCGCCGCAGGTGGTCCAATAATTGGCAAATAGACTTCAGTTCGGCTTAACGGGCTCATGCTGGAAAGGGGATGGAAGGCCCACCGTTCGGTACTGGGGCCCTGACTCGCACAGGACCCTGTCATTGCCTCAGCATTAACAATCATTATAAGTTCTCGTCTATCCTTTCATTGTCAGAGTGCCAAACCAAAGCAAGAGACCCTCTGTCATTCAGGGTCCCGTTCCCGTGCATGTTGAGAAAATTTTCCACTAGCCGTTTAGGACCACTAGTCGACATATGGCCCCCCGTCATGCACTATTGGCCCCTGACCGACACAGCGGCCCCAACTACTCTTTCAGGGGCCCAGACCAAAGCAAATCGTGGCCCGGCTTGCTCCTGCTCGGGAAATGGGCCCCAGAGTTCAGGTTGACAGGCAGCCAACTGGTCGGTGTTCTTGGTATCTGACGGACTTAGGCACCCGCATTGTCTTAATGGGTTCCTCACCCTTATGTGACCTAGAGCCGGTAGTCCTTCGGCCCCTTATGCTCTCCAACCGGGCCTTTTGATGGTCGATTCCGTTGAGCCGCTAAGGCCCTTCTTAGAGCCTCATCGAACACTGCTCGTGGTCGATTTGGGGATCCTTGCGAACGCAAAGTTCCCTGTTAGGCTCTGTGGGTCCCTGACAGATACAGGAGCCCCGACCAGTGTAAATTACTGGCTCTCGGCTTTGTAGCTAATTGGAAAGTGAGCCCTCAGGCCCACATCGACACGGAGCCGACTGTGCGGTACTGATAGTGTTCGACCGACATATAGACCCATATCAATCCAGGGGTCCTCGTTCGGTGCAACGTGCCCCTGACTGTCATTTGAGGGCCCGTCCTTACAAACAGTGGCTCATTAATAAAACTCAAACCAGCCATTCGTGCCCAAAGAACCCATAATCGGAACCTTCATCAGCGGACCTGGTTGACTCTCCAGACTCTTTTGGCCTCCTCGAACATTGTCTCTGGCCCACTCAAGGCCCAGTGCCAACGCAGGGCTCCCATTGGTGGCTGTGGGTTCCCGACTAATGTAAATTACTGACTCAGACTTTATCCCTGTTTGGGAAATGGGCCTTCAGGCCCATGCCGTCACGGAGTAGACTGTGCATTGCTGGTGATGTCTGACCGACATATAGGCCTTTATCGACTCAGTGGGCCCTTGGTTAGCGCGCACGACCATCTGACTGACGTTGGAGTGCCTGGCCCTGCGGGCCAGAGCACCTGCATATGACCTCCGGCCAGCCTTTCGGGGTCTTCGGACCCTCAAATCGGGCCGTTAATCCCAGATCCCGAGAGGCCCAAATGGCCCCTTGGAACCTAGGAAGGGGGGGGCATGTGCCCCCTGTCCCCCCGCCCGCGCTACTGGCACAGCGAATGCGTGGTCAAATGATGCTGCCGAAAGAATCACGCGTGCCCGCCAGTTACAACGGAAAAAATTGTGCAACACCAACCAGTTTGGTTGGTTTTTGAGTGTTTATAGAACACGGATTTAGAAAATTAATATGAATTGAGGTTTACATCTGAATGTCTTTTCAGTGGGACAAGCTGCTGTTGCATTACAGAGCTGGTGGCGAGCAAAATCTAAGTATTCGTATTCGTTCATATAAATTAGATCGGGTCTCACTGCAGAACAGTCCTTAATTATGCTACCACACATAAGACCGTCATCTATCTTATCTCCTGGCTCTCCTTCGTCCTACATCCTCGTGACGTCTCGTTTATCCGGGGCAGGCTACATACAGCAGCCGTGAATGGGCATAAGTGCCCCCTGGTCCCATCCAAGCACCGAACACATTACCGTAAAAGGTTTCCTGTGCGGGCCACGCCTCGGCGGAGGGTTTCCACTTGCATGCAGTTTTGCCCCGACATCATCTACTTTCCGTCATTCCATAGGCCTGAAACGGTCCTTGCTAGCCGAAATATCTGTCTAATCAAAGCCAAAGATTCGATCGTGCTGCCACCAATACCGACACTCGATACTTGTAGTGTGCCACACCGCCGACAGGTGGCTGGGCAGATCGGAATACGCTGGCAGCAAACTGGAGCCCACGGCCAGAGGTAGCGTCATACTCTGGAACGGGTGGGATAATAAAAACAAACAACATGGACCAGGCTGCTGCTCGACTGTAACTGCCATTTCACGATGCTTATAAAGAGTGCTTCCCCGCAATTAGGTACACAGGCAAGACAAACGAGCTGCAGTGAATGGCAAAGCACCTCAAGGCCCTGATTAACAAGCGCAATAGAGCGCAGAGTCGTCATCAAATAGGCAGGCTACGAACACGTAAAGACAAAGTAGGGCTGGAAATTCTAGGTGCAAAAACCGCGTGGTACAGGAGACAAATGCAAAGAACTACCTCTGACTGAGGAGGGAGTTGGAACAGGCAGGAAGCCAGCCTAACCAACCGGAAACCAAGACCATGGAGCACGGGTCTTGAGAAGCCAATGACAGCTCAGAACTGAAACTAGTGAATCTTTTTTTTGTTGTTGGAAATATGCACACCGTACGGGCCGCTGCCCACAGAAAAGCTTGTCTGCTAGCTGCCTGCCAAGGACATGATGTTTGAGATACAGACCTGGCAAATTTCCATCAGTTTTCGCCCTTGAAAGAAAATAGTACCGTGGCCAACGCCCAATTTCCAGCGCGGCTTCTAAGTAATTAATTTTTCTGTAAAACTGGGAGTATTTTTACTAATTATTTTATTAGTGATCGCTGACCTTTTAAATCGGTGACTGCAGGACAACTAATGGCTGATCACCCTGACCCTAATGGACGACCGCCGTCGCGCCTCTGCCTGCTAGGGACGAAGGCTTAAACTGGAGAGCATTCTGACCAGCTTGTCTGCACATATAATATATGAAAGCAGCAGGTAGCGTTGAAAAGAAAAACTTCCATTTTTGTCACTCACAAACTGTTGAAAATATCGACATGAAAGCCGAGACAAGGGCATTCCTTAAACCGTTGCTCTTTTCCCCGACATTTCTCTTTCCTCGTGGTCCCTATGACGGACCAAGCATGTCCACAGACATCGAGCCAGTTTGGCGAGGTCGTCGCGAGAAGATCTGCGGGCAGTGACTGGAGCCAAACATTTACATCTGTCTTTCGTTCTTCATCAGATCAGAACTTACGCAAAGATTCAGCGTTCTGCTTAAGGTGAACCGACAACGTGTACTCCTCCAGCGTTTTTAAATTTAAAGAGGGTCCATCGCCCACCATCATGATTCTTCAATTCATTTTTAGGCCTTGGAGCGAAAACAGTTGACATTTCACAAAATGAACATGACATTATGTCTTTAAATAACAGTATGTTCCATTTCACTTACGTAATTACATTCCGGAAAAAGAAAACTAGAGACATTACTTTTCAGCATTACAACTGTGTTCGAGGTAGGTGCACAAAGGTAGGCGGATGGGCGGATGCGCGGTGCTTTTGAGAATGCGGGCAGACACAAGCTTAGGTAGCATCTCTTCTTACTAAATTCACATGTTGAGAATGACAAGAGAATCCGCATATATTGGTAATGGATAGGGATGGGCGATTCCTGTGATCAAATGGCTTTCATTCGTCCCTTTCCCAGCGGTAGAACCAATCCCCGAACCGTAGAGAAATCGTGGCCAGGTCGTGTTGCGGAAAAGATCCCGTGTTTTATCCGGGCTTACCTGTTCTGTAAAATAGCGTCGAGGCTTTTCCTCTCCCTGTGCTGTTGTTGACTATAGGTCAGCTTGGATCTATCCCTCACGCATTAGACGGTGTGTTAGATGTACGCGACCAGTTTATCCATCCGTCAGCCCTCAATCTGTGGCGAACAGACGGCCGCCATGTGTCCTCACGCCTTGGGCGGCGTGCCCCGCCAGACGTTGGTTGCTTGCTGTTCCCACGAGGAGGGAACGCAGGCTCCCTCCCGGTCTTATCGCAGATCGCGATGCTCTGTCACTCGACCGATGCGTTTGAATGATTCCAGAATGTGAGCTGACCGCGAACTGAAGGGAATACGACTTGAGCAAGAGTTTGGCCGGGTGGGTGCCGGGCCACCGTATCCTCCGTCATGCGCCTGTCTTCCACGCAGGCTGCTGAGCGGCCGCGCGCCTTCGTTTTCACGCCTTTGGAAATAAAGTGCGGCTCATTGCCCTTCAAAATAGTACGGTGGCAAAGCCCGTTGACGTAGAGCAGTGCATGTTAGGATTGCTCCATCCATGTGCTCGCGAATCACAGCACCAACTACGCGGGTCACATTTGTCGGAATATGCCTACAAAAGTAGCGCTATATATATATATATATATATATATATATATATATATATATATATATATATATATATATACATATAAGCAGTGCACCCATTCTGTATTAGATGATATTTCTCTCGTGCGTTATTCAACAAAACAAAGGGTGTCAAAACGACCACATAAATTGACCTGGAGGTCAACTTTATCTACTACCTGTCCAGTCAAAAGGACCAATTTACAAAACATCCAGCGCTTTGATTTTTTGAGGGAAGTACGAATTTCGCCAATGTTTCGAAGTAGAGTATGATGTATAGTATAATTTGCATACTTCGGATGTTCCGGAATTTGAAGGCTAATGGTGGCAGCGCAAAACCAGCTGTTATTTTGTTCCTGATATTATCAGTGGCGTGACTCTCACATGTGCTACCATGACACTACCAGAGCCCCAACGGTCATGTTCGAGACCAGCTCGTATTTTTTGACGTTGTTCGGATATGCTTTTGAATATTGTTTTTTAGTTCCGTGATTTTGAGCATTCTTCATGTTCCGTTATAGGCGAACCTTGAGCACGGAACCCATAGCCGCACGCACGAAACGTTTATATCTTTTTAAAGACCACGGAGAGGCTCATGGCTGCCGCTCGATGACACCTGCGGATGATACAATTTACCGACCGCAGCGACCGCAGAAACCGTAGACAGGGCGCTGAAAACATAAAATTGATTCATATTTGGGTCTTAAAATTGTCCGTGTCCGTGTGAATGATGTTAATTCCCTGCCTGCGGTTTTCTTCAAGTACTTCACCTTTTTTTTGGAAGAAGAAAAATATCCACCGCGAGCGTTTTACGCGCAGTGCGGCACGGGCTCAACCAGCTCGCGTTAGCAGGATTGCCCGACTTTGAAATCATACAATCCAAACGACATCTTTAGCACCAAAAGTAATGAGCAGGCAATTAACATCATTCACTACGTCGTTTCGACCGCTGCTACTCACAATGCTCGCATGATTGCCTATCATCTTCAAGAAATAACCATCTGATAATATAATAATTTCCGCCACAAACAGGTTATATGATTTTTAACACGCGGACAGCCGACTATTTATAGTATGTACTAAAAGGGCAACATAAGCACCAAATTACGTACATTCGAGCAATCAAGAAAAGAACCCCAGTTCTTCACATTCGTGTCTCGAATTGATGTTTCCAAACAGACAGCACAGAGAAAAACCCAACAATGTCGGCGGAACTGAAGCATTTCCAGCAGTCTTAAAAAACGGACCAAGCCACGGGAACCAAACACCGAAGCCAAGCCAACGTTTTCGGTGCGGTACATTGACGTCTATTAGCGCAGTGCATCTCATACACGAGTCCGGATAATGTGATTCACACTTATTAGGACCAAACACATCGTGACGACATTGTCGCTTAAACTACAACACTTGGATTCAATTAATATGACTACTCCGTTTGCCGTGACATGCTGCCATCATGTCGTGCAGAGGGACTGTCGTAGTACCCTCTTAAAGTAGTGCACCTCTTGTACGATTCCAACGAGCAAGGCTTGAAATCGCTCTGACATCTAGAGACATACTCTCCCGAGATAATATGCCAACAGCCACCCTAAGGAAACGGATCAAGCCTCGGGAAACGAAGACTGAAGCAAGGCCAGCGTTTTCGGTACGGTACATATACGTCTGTTAGCGTAGTGCACTTCATACACGAGTCCGGATCATGCGATTCACACTTATTAGGACCAAACACATCTTGCTGACGATGTCGGTGGATATGCCAGACCACTGTCCGATGAATAAGACTCATGCATTGCCGTCAGATGTTGCCATCATTGGCGGACGGACTGCAGTAGCACCCTCTTCAAGTAGTACACATCTTGTATAATTCCAATTGGCGAGACCTAGAAACCACTCTGACATCCAAAGACGTACTCTGCCGAGATAATATGCCAACAGCCACCCTAAGCAAACGGACCAAGCCCCGGGAAACGAAGGCTGAAGCAAGACCAGCGTTTTTGGTACGGTACATATACGTCTGTTAGCGTAGTGCACGTCACACACGAGTCCGGACAATGTGATTCACACTTATTAGAACTAAACACGTCGTGCTGACAATGTCGATGGAAATGCAAGACGTCGGTCCGATGAATAGGACTCATGCATTGCCGTGAGATGCCGCCATCATGTCGTGCAGAGGGACTGTCGTAGCACCCTCTTAAAGTAGTGCACCTCTTGCACAATTCCAACGAGCAAGGCTTGAAATCGCTCTGACGTCAAGAGACATACTCTGCCGAGATATTATGCCAACAGCCACCCTAAGGAAACGGATCACGCCCCGGGAAACGAGGACTGAAGCAAGGCCAGCGTTTTCGGTACGGTACATATACGTCTATTAGCGTAGTGCACCTTATACACGAGTCCGGATCATGCGATTCACACTTATTAGGACCAAACACATCTTGCTGACGATGTCGGTGGATATGCCAGACCACTGTCCGATGAATAAGACTCATGCATTGCCGTCAGATGTTGCCATCATTGGCGGACGGACTGCAGTAGCACCCTCTTCAAGTAGTACACATCTTGTATAATTCCAATTGGCGAGACCTAGAAACCACTCTGACATCCAAAGACGTTCTCTGCCGAGATAATATGCCAACAGCCACGCTAAGCAAACGGACCAAGCCCCGGGAAACGAAGACTGAAGCAAGGCCAGCGTTTTCGGTACGGTACATATACGTCTGTTAGCGTAGTGCACCTCACACGCGAGTCCGGATGATGCGATTCACACTTATTAGGACTAAACACATCTTACTGACGATGTCGGTGGATATGAAAGACTTTGGTCCGATGAATAAGACTCATGCATTGTCGTCAGATGTTGCCGTCATTGGCGGACGGACCGCAGTAGCACACTCTGCAAGTAGTACACCTCTTGTATAATTCCAATTGGCGAGACCTAGAAACCGCTCTGACATCCAAAGACGTACTCTGCCGAGATAATATGCCAACAGCCACCCTAAGCAAACGGACCAAGCCCCGGGAAACGAAGGCTGAAGCAAGACCAGCGTTTTTGGTACGGTACATATACGTCTGTTAGCGTAGTGCACGTCACACACGAGTCCGGACAATGTGATTCACACTTATTAGAACTAAACACGTCGTGCTGACAATGTCGATGGAAATGCAAGACGTCGGTCCGATGAATAGGACTCATGCATTGCCGTGAGATGCCGCCATCATGTCGTGCAGAGGGACTGTCGTAGCACCCTCTTAAAGTAGTGCACCTCTTGTACAATTCCAGTGAGCAAGGCCTGAAATCGCTCTGACATCCAGAGACATACTCTGCCGAGATGATATGCCAACAGCCACCCTAAGAAAACGGACCAAGCCCCGGGAAACGAAGACTGAAGCAAGGCCAGCGTTTTCGGTACGGTACATATACGTCTGTTAGCGTAGTGCACTTCATACACGAGTCCGGATCATGCGATTCACACTTATTAGGACCAAACACATCTTGCTGATGATGTCGGTGGATATGCAAGACTTCGGTCCGATGAATAAGACTCATGCATTGCCGTCAGATGTTGCCATCATCGGCGGACGGACTGCAGTAGCACCCTCTTCAAGTAGTACACCTCTTGTATAATTCCAATTGGCGAGACCTAGAAACCACTCTGACATCCAAAGACGTACTCTGCCGAGATAATATGCCAACAGCCACGCTAAGCAAACGGACCAAGCCCCGGGAAACGAAGACTGAAGCAAGGCCAGCGTTTTCGGTACGGTACATATACGTCAAGTAGTACACCTCACACACGAGTCCGGATCATGCGATTCACACTTATTAGGACTAAACACATCTTGCTGACGATGGTATAAGTTACGCTGCGCTTATAAATATATATGTACCGTACCGAAAACGTTGGCCTCGCTTCGGTCTTCGGTTTCCGGGGCTTGGTCCGTCCCTTAGAATTGCTGTTGACACGTTATTTCGGTACAGTGTGTCTTTGGATGACAAAGTCGTTTTTAGGTCTCGCCAACGAATTATGCAAGAGGCGCACTACTTTAAGAAGGTGCTACTACACTCTGTCCGCACATGATGGTGACATCCCACGACAGTGCATGAGCCTTATTCATTGAATCAAACCATTGCAGCTCAACCGACATTGTCGGCACAATGTGTTTATTTCTACTTAGTGTGAATCGCGTTGTAAGGGCTCTTGTTTCAGGTGCACCGCACGACTACACGTATAGTACCGTACCTAAACCGTTGCCTTTGTTTCGGTCCTCGGTTCCCGGGGCTTGGCTTTGTTCCTCAGGGTTCGTGTCGGGATGCTATCTCGGCGGGGTGTGTCTTTGCCTTTAGAGTGGTTTTTAGGTCTCGCCAATCGGAATCATACAAGAGGTGTACTACTTTAAGAGGGTGCTAACTACAGCCTGTCCGCACATGATGGCAGCATCTCACGGCAATGCATCAGTATTATTCATCGGACCGAAGTCTCGCAGTTCCACCGTCATTGTCAGCACGATGTGTTTATTTCCATAAGTGTGAATCGCCTGATCCGGACTCGTGCATGAGGTGCACTGCGCTAATAGACGCATATGTGCCGTACCGAAAACGCTGGCCTAGCTTCGGTCTTCGGTTCCAAGGCTTGGTCCGTATCCTTAGGATTTTTATTGGCATATTATCTCGGTAGAGTATGTCTTGGATGTCAGAGCGGTTTTTAGGTCCCGCCAATTGGAATTATACAAGAGGTGTACTACTTGAAGAGGGTGCTACTGCAGTCCGTCCGCCAATGATGGCAACATCTGACGGCAATGCATGAGTCTTATTCATCGGACCGTGGTCTGGCATATCCACCGACATCGTCAGCAAGATGTGTTTGGTCCTAATAAGTGTGAATCGCATGATCCGGACTCGTGTGTAAGGTGCACTACGCTAATAGACGTATATGTACCGTACCGAAAACGCTGGCCTTGCTTGAGTCTTCGTTTCCCGGGGCGTGATCCGTTTCCTTAGGGTGGCTGTTGGCATAATATCTCGGCAGAGTATGTCCTCTGGATGCCAGAGCGATTTCAAAGCCTTGCTCGTTGGAATTGTACAAGAGGTGCACTACTTTAAGAGGATGCTACGACAGTCCCTCTGCACGACATGATCGCAGCATCTCACGGCAATGCATGAGTCTTATTCATCGGACCGAAGTCTTGCAGTTCCATCGACATTGTCAGCACGACGTGTTCAGTTCTAAAGGTGTGAATCGCATGATCCGGACTCGTGTGTGAGGTGCACTACGCTAACAGACGTATATGTACCGTACCGAAAACGCTGGCCTTGCTTCAGTCTTCGTTTCCCGAGGCTTGATCCGTTTCCTTAGGGTGGCTGTTGGCATATTATCTCGGGAGAGTATGTCTCTAGATGTCAGAGCGATTTCAAGCCTTGCTCGTTGGAATCGTACAAGAGGTGCACTACTTTAAGAGGGTACTACGACAGTCCCTCTGCACGACATGATGGCAGCATGTCACGGCAAACGGAGTAGTCATATTAATTGAATCCAAGTGTTGTAGTTTAAGCGACAATGTCGTCACGATGTGTTTGGTCCTAATAAGTGTGAATCACATTATCCGGACTCGTGTATGAGATGCACTGCGCTAATAGACGTCAATGTACCGTACCGAAAACGTTGGCTTGGCTTCGGTGTTTGGTTCCCGTGGCTTGGTCCGTTTTTTAAGGACTGCTGGAAATGCTTCAGTTCCGCCGACATTGTTGGGTTTTTCTCTGTGTTGTCTGTTTGGAAACATCAATGCGAGACACGAATGTGAAGAACTGGGATGCTTTTCTTGATTGCTCGAATGTACGTAATTTGGTGCTTATGTTGCCCTTTTAGTACATGCTATAAAATCGTCGGCTGCGTGTTAAAAATCATATGACCTGTTTGTGGCCGAAATTATTATGTTATCAGATGGTTATTTCTTGAAGATGATAGGCAATCATGCGAGCATTGTGAGTAGCAGTGGTCGAAACGACGTAGTGTATAATGTTAATTGCCTGCTCTTTATTTTTGGTGCTAAAGATGTCGTTTGGATTGTATGATTTCAAAGTCGGGCAATCCTGCTAACGCGAGCTGGTTGAGCCCGTGCCGCACTGCGCGTAAAACGCTCGCGGTGGATATTTTTCTTCTTCTAAAAAAGGTGTGAAGTACTTGAAGAATACCGCATCATCCAAGGTATCTAACAATTTACGAAACGCTGTTTTGTTCCACGAATAGACATGCCAAAGCAAGATAAGCGTGGTAATACACTGCATATTCTCATCCAAACCACGCGGCACCAGACATCAGCAGAAATTCCGACCACCTGTAGAAGTCACCACACCGCGAAGAAATCTCGGACGGCTGTTGCAACCAAAGTCAAACACGTCTTTACTACAGTAAATAAACTGGCTGGCTGCCGACCTTGGCCGGCGGCAGCGTGCCTGTCCTCGGCGAACCGGCCGCACTTGGCCTATCACCGCCATCACACCCTCCTGCATCTTGTCCTCGGACGGTCTGGTCGGCGGCCCCACTGGTGACGGCACCGAGCGGCTGGTGGTTCATCCATCCAGGTCGGCCATGACGGGCTGCTGCGGTCGGGTGCTGATGATGCTGCGAAAGACATCGGGAGCTTCGCCATGATTGCCGGGGCATTTGTGGACGCGGTCAGGTCCGGACCCGGCCCAGATGGTCATTGCGCAAGACCAGCAGCGCTGGCCAATGTATGCTGATGGATCGATTAGAAGCATTGAAAGACAGCCTTACAGCGAAGGCATGCAATACAATAGTGATAAAATAATAGGCCTTTCCCCAATGCGCCAATATTTGTATCAAGGTCAGTGTAAGATGTGACGTCTACGGAAAGGTGGGTACGGCTAAACTTGTAGGCGTCGCATTTTAAGCCCTGTCGTCCGATACAAGCGGGAAATGCCCAGAACTCCTGGTCTTTCGACATTCAGAGTTGGGAGTTCGCATGGTGAAGTAAATCCGTCTTAATAGAGATGAAGGTTAATCGGCACTACCAAGTAAGCATTGATAATATCGGGAAGACTCTGCTTCAAAGTTTGTTCGAATCTGCGCTCATGATCATCAGCAAAGCTTCGAAACTGCGAGCTTTTTTCAACACAACTAATGCGTACTGAACTATGTGGTAATGTTACCAGTACCTGTGGCTTAACCAGTACCGGGCTCGTTTTGTTACCGGCGAGTGCGGGGTCAGAGGAGGTTCCTGGCGGCGGATTGAATCGCTGGAGCTGTGTCGGTGATTGACTGGCGGTGATAGTGGACGATGTCGGTGATTGGTCGGCGGGTGATAGCTGAAGCGGTGTCGGGCCAGTAACACCGGGACACTGCTTGGCGACTAGAGACATCAACCGGCGTTACATGCATTGGAAGCTAGGACCGCGTCCAGCACCACCGAAGCTTTGCCTACCTCTCGCCGGGTACTCATTCATCCAAGTCTAGACTGACGTCGGTATACGACCGGAGAGGTTTTGTTTGCAAGTCTGTATCGCCGGCGTGACGATTACAAAGCCGGTAACCCGCCACCCTGGGTAGAATCAAGGGACCAGCAGCTCTTCGTGCTACCTGACGGAGGAGTCCTATCCACATTGCCGGCCACTGACGACCGTGAAAGAACTGGACACTTCAGCTCGATATCGAGCTTTGTGCCAACATGCATAGATAATAAGTAAGACCTTCGTGCAGATAAAGGCAGCGCCGCTGGTACATGTGCCTGTGGCGCAGGTGGCGGCTCCGCTGACCGGGCGCGTGACACCGAGCTCGAGCCGCCCCTGCCATGGTGTGCACCACACCAGCGCACTTCAAAGTAGGCTGAGTTTTCGGCCGGACGCCACCAGGGGCTTGAGCGTCCCCGGCTCCGGAGCCGAACCTGGTGGCCGGAACCTCAGTCACCACCTAGAGACCCAGGCGCGCGGTGCGGGGCTCCCGTGTGCTCGGAAGGCGCCCAGCGATAAGGTGGACTGCCGGCGTACTCTGGCGGAAAAGGTGGACCCGGCGGAGGAGAGTTCGCTGTCTTTTCACTCTGCAGTGGCATTGTTGGAACGCATCGCATCGGCGACGGAAGGCGGCGATGTTTCAATCAGTATCACAGTGACTTTTAGACACGCGGTGTGACCTAGTGACGAAGATGCACCTGAAGCGGTCGGCAGCTGTTGGGCTATGTGCTCTGTCCGCTCGCCTTGTGTGTGGCCCAGTCGAGCCGTTATCCAGAACGGTACCCTCCTGCATTTCGAAGCCATGAACAACGCCAGCTTCGCCACCTGCCATGGTTCAAGAGCTGAGTTCTGCGTGCGGACCTGCTGTGAGAAGGGAGAAAATGTAATAAGCCGAAAATGTGCACCCAGTTCGACAGATTGGGCGCCGACCTTCCTCAATCAAACGACAACTGCAAATCTCGAAATTATCGGAGGATTTATCCAGGAGTGCAAATTTGGCTATCAACTGAAAACACTCAGTTTCCACATAGATGAAAGCACCAAGTATCTGTTAAGTTCGTCTGGGGAGCTGGAGGTGCAAACTGCTGAAAACACCTTTGCGCTGGGGTTCAACTATTGCTTCTTCAACCTGGAGGTTAATGATCAGATCCTCGAGAGCGTGCGCAGCTGCGTGAAGATCTCGGTGCCGCAGGTGGCAGGTCTGCCCAGCATCGACAGCGTGCCAAGTGTCTCCGTCCGGAAGTGCTGTCCGCCTGACCAAATGATGGGTGTGTCTAAGGACGCCCTCGTCTGCGTGAACCGGTCCTCGCCTTGGCGGCCTGCCGTGATTCACAGCTATCCGACTCAGCTGGCTCAGTTGCCAGCCGAGAAGACCAACATTTCCGATCCAGGAAAATTTAAATGTCCGAATGGCACCAGCATGCAGTTTCTTATACCCAGTGCATCAAAAGATGCATTCTTCTTGATGTCAAACGGCAATATCTTGCTCGCTAGATACAATTTGTCAATCAAGCCAGGCTGTTTTGTTTGGATGATCTCCGCAATCCCACATCGGCACCCCAGCCTTTCGCCACCCGTGTGCCATACCATGCCAAAACAGCGCACCCCAAAAACAGCTTGAAGCTCACTGCACAGATGAGGTTTGTGTCCAGAAGTGCTGTGCAGCTGGTTTTCGTCTCCACAACTCCCAGTGCGTCCCCACGACCCTGCGATGGAAGCCGACATTCTATGAGGGCGAGCGCCTGTTCCGTGGTCAGGTGGCTCATAAGGTTTTGTATGGCCAGATTAACTGTGATGACGGCGAAATTCACGTATTTAACGGATATCAAGATCGGCAACTTCCATTGCTACAGAAAAAACGGAGGGTTGCGTGTGAATGGAACTGTATTATACTTTCGGGGTTCACCGGTGCTGCATCGATTCGGGAGTATCCAAAACCTGCCCGCAAGCTTGAACTCTCCTGGACATACCTTAAGCCTTTTGCTGCCAGCCACATGACAAAGAAGCAGAACTGATGGAAATTGTGAAAAAGATCCTTCTAATCATGTCATCCATACTGCCTCTTCGTCATGCTTGCAATTTATATGCTAGTGCATTGTCTGAGGAACATCCACGGAAAGTGTCTGATGTCGCACGCTGCTGCGCTCTTCGCCGCCTTCTTCTTCACCGTCTACAACCAGATTGTCCCGTTGAGAGGGCCCCAGCTGCGATGCTTTAGGTGAGAATAACGCTACAGTGTTGTATTACTTTCATTCATGTATCGAAGTGATTTCGAGCAATGCCGATGGGTAAAGTTGCCTAATTTACAACAAGAGCAGGGAAGCACCGGGGAATGTAAAGACTTAAAGGGCTCGATATACCGGGCAGCGCATTGTCCAGCGCTTCACATGAGATGCTCTTTTATAGGTTTGAGCAAATCAGTCAATGACGTTTGAACCATTTTGTCACAATGCGATCGCTGTGTGCAGATCTGTGGATAATACGCTACAAATGGTTAACGATTTTGAAACTTCTAAAGCTTACGATTGTGCATGGGTGTCGCGTGAGGGGAATTGTGGGAGATTTTCGATCTGCAAAGTGGGTGTCACAAATACTATTTACAATGAGTAGTTATTATGTAACTAGTTCAAAAAGAGAGTGGCAGGAAGTTCACATTGGCCCTTTCCACGCAAATATGCGACAGGGGCCTAATTTGGAGCCACATTGGAAGTACCCGAAATAGCGGTTTAGAAGAAGGGCCATGAATTGTTGCAAGGGCCATGCAAAAAAGGAAATTTTCGATTCAGATACCTCTTCGTTTTATTGAATGTGCCAATTCGTCATTTCCCTCTTTCGGTACTTTATGATCCGATGGTCCGAGTCCGATGGTACCCCACTAACGTGAATGACGATTGGTACATAATGACAGAGCAAAAACGCTTCCAGAGTCATTTTTTCAGGCCCTCTAAAAGGGCCTGACGAACGATGAGGAGTATGATTAGCCCCTGTTTATCCTATTTTCCGCGCATGTCAAAATTAGGAGCCTGTGGAATGCAGCGGAAGCACGTTACATACCACTTAAAGATACGCTGCCGGGAAAAGTGGTATGGAGTTGTTCTCGACATGTTTCAACGTTGAAAGTCAAAACTGTGCTTTTGTCCGTTCATCTTGATGAATGGGCATGAAGAAACTCAGCCTGTCAGATTGGCCTCGTGACGGGCGCAAAAACACTCATGAGAAACGATGCGACCAACGTCAGTGCCACCAAGGGCTAGACATAATAGTAAGGTCCATTTGAGGATTCATTTATTGGGTCACAGTGCACTCTGTCAGCCGAACAGCCAACAAAAATTGCTCCTAACACCAGCGCAATGCAATGAGGGGAAATCGAAGGAGGCATAGTAAATACTTTCAGATTTTTACGACACTGGTGAAAAACATACACCAAAAACAATAGTAGATGTATTTGGTGAGCACATTCCCACTGAGCACAAATCACTCAGAGTTTTAAGATAAGTTCTCAAATAATGCGTAAATTTAAGACATAAAATATGATTTTGACCTGCGGTTTCCCACATCCGTGATGAAAGCGTAAAAACGATTTGACCCTTCTCAACTCGCACCCGAATTTAAGCTCACCCAGCATTAACCTACCTGTGGCTTGAAAACTTTTTTTCCAGACTGCTTTGAACTTACCGTAGCGGGTACCCGTAGAGGGGATGTGACTTAATGCTCCGGAGTACATGCTGGCACTTAAAGTCTTAGGAGCTCATAGCTCGCTTGATAGCCCAAACACCGATTTAATCCTCGCCCTGATTCGCCACCGTTTTTCAAAACTGCAGGCTGATGGGGAGAGGCCTTACGACCCATCCCCCCCCCCCGCACTGTCGCTTGCAAACTAAGAACGTGCGGAAGAGAGGATGGGCTCGCTCGGATCATCGAGAACTCGTGACTGGTAATGAGTTTTGTGTTTCTGGGCTGATAACTGATCCTACCAGGCCACGAATATCGAGCGTTTTAGCCTTACAGTTTATAATGAAATCATGGACGTAACGACTAAATCTCAACTTGTTTTACTTACATTTGTTAAACTACGTCGTCTTTTTTGTTCCCTGCTTTAGTCCGAGCGCAATTATATGCAGTGTTATGTGTGTGTACACATACGCATTATGAAGGGAACAGTGCGGCTTTACGAAATCGGTTGGGGGGAGGAAGGTAGGCTAAGCAGGCAAGGTTGAACCAACTGCCTACAGTCGCTTCCTCCACGGATGTCGGCTTCTCATTAAAGGCGATGTGAAACTACCTTTGTGAACGCTTAAAATGTCTATCTAACCACATAAAAAAAATA